>NC_139939.1:45036052-45506052 GCF_963454915.1 Gymnoscopelus microlampas | reverse complement strand
TCCCCTCATTGCCGGTGGTAGAAGCCAAACATGGCATGAAATAGAACGCAAGCTACTTTGGTGCAGTTAACTCACCGCTTTGATCCTCATTGAATCTTAAATATGAATTTATCTTTCACTGCTGCACCACAAAGAGGTAGCATTTCCTCCTTTACGTAACACAGTGGCTCTCTGCAATATTCATTACTGAGGGCCTTAGATGTTAATTTGATGTTGTGTGATAACTTACACATCTTGATGCACACGTGAGTGAGTAACTCAAGGTGCAATTTCACACTCCAAGGTAAATATTGGTGGTGTTGTGTGTTTTTTAACGGTGCATTGCCTTCATGCATCATCTAGTTCATCTTGACTGCAGATCAAAGATGCAATTACAATGGCACTGCAGGGCAGCGTCATACTCATCTAATTATATCACGATGATGGTGTGAAGATAAGAGCGCCTAAGATTGAAATGTAAAATTTACTAGGAATTGGAACTAATTACTTAGCATTTACAATGAACTAGATGGGAAACAATACTGTATCTGCCATGACAATAAGATAAGCTATTTCTTTTGCTATTTTCACTATGGTTAGGTCAGTGTATGTGTTTTCTTTAGAGACACAAAATATGTCCTTTTTAGACAAGACCAAACACTCTCAATGCTGGCCATGATTTTCCAATTACTGCCCCCATTGTTTGGCTTTTCTTTCACCAAAGATTAGTCTCAAAGTTTCACAATGAGTCATATAACCATTTTTTTTGGTACATTGCTTGTGTATGGAGCCACAGCATTTTTTACTGACAATTATTTCAGCTTTCACTCTGAACAAAATGTATTACTTGGTCGACTGTTGGGAGTAAAACACTGCTATTATCTGTGCTCACAATTAAAACCTGGATCAGTCAATCGCCAATGTCCTGGTAGAAGTGGTCAGTGCAGATACAGTTTTACAGGCTTTAGTTTAAGTGTACTTATCGCCAAGTGCATTTAAGTACCCATAATATTTCTGCTGTGTTAGCCCATCCTAACCATTAGGAGTCTCAAGCTCTGTTTTACTATTTATTTTGACTGTAAAGTACATCACTATAACTGTATACTGCTGAATGCTGTATACGACTACTCTCTCTACATTTTTGTGTCACATACTTTTCATGTCTCTGCGGAGTCAGACAATGAAAAGCATCCAAATCCCGCAGGCACAGTCAGTTCAAAGAGGAAGAGAAAGGCGGTTTGGAAGGTCTTCTTCTGACAGCAAAGCTATTACGATATGTCAATACCATCTGTAAACAATGGACGGGCTCCTGCGACAGCATGGACAGCATGGGAGTCTGTGACAGCATGGGAGCTCAGATGCTAATTCCCATGTAATCTGTGATCAGTGACAGCCTGATTAGAATAAGTACACAGACAATAGCCAGAAGCTCAATATGGACACTGGCACTGAGAGGAGATTGGCTGCTACTCGCTCAGACACAATACCTACTAGCCCACATTCCTTCTTCAGTTCTCTCTCTCTCATCCACTTTCTCCGCCTGTCCGTGTTTACGTTCTATTACTGTCTTTTGACTTCCCCTGCTTGGTTTCTTAAGCACCCTCTTGTTGTCTCACCCTCACCCTCTTTGGTACAGATGTCTCTTGACTGACTGACTGACTGACTGACTGACTGATGACGTTACACTATTGGTATAAGGCTGGTTAGCCTTACAACAAACTAGCCAACTGCAGAGCAATTGTCCATCCAAGCCTATGTAAAAAAATGTGTCCATGATCCATCCTTTTAGTTGGACCTTAAAAGATATAAAGGATGGGCACTGTCTTATGGGTAGATTGTTCCAAATTGCACTTCCTTGAACTGAAAAGGAATTTTGCACAAAGGCTGTGTGTCTAGACTGCACCTCACAATCTCTCGGGTGACGGCCCTTGTACTGATGCCTGTGTAGGGCTTCCGTTTTATAAATCCCTCCATAGGGGCCGGGCATAAACCATGTCATGCCGGGCATAAACCATGTTATGCCAGTTGTGAAACGTACAAATGATTGAGCACAGTTTGCTCAAAGATGTAAATGTGAACCTTTTTGTAATCAGAATCATCTATTTAAAAAAAAAACGGAATTGTTTATTGCCTCTGGACAGCATGCTCCAAAGGGGGGAGAGAGAGAGGCAGAGTGTGTGCGTGAGCGTGTGCGTGTGCATGTGCATGTGCGCTTGCACGTGCGTGCATGCATGCGTGCGGGCGTGCGTACACGTACTGTACGTGCGAGTAAGAGAGGGAGAGAGAGAGCAGGAACACTGGTGCTGCCATGGTCGAGTACATACTGTATCTCCGAACCTTGGTTCCAGTCACCCTGGACCACACCTCTATAAAAGACAAAAACCTGAACATCACTGACAGGTAAAACTACACCATTGGTTGGCTGGCTACGTGTTGCCGCATCCTACAGTATATCTGTCTTTCAAAATGAAAAGCCCTCCAGCATTTCACACATGGTCCAATATATTAGGTTTTGACCTAGTCTTGTCCGTGTCTAATTGTCGGGCACATTAAGCAGAGTAATATTACTGCTGTCAGTTGCCTGGTCTCTCCCACTCTGCTGTCCTTCGATCTGTGTGCACATTTTTCTTCTCTAACCCTCAAATCGCTTGTGGCACAATTAAGGGCATTCTCCGCAACGCCAATTTGAGAACTGAATGAGGGCAGATAAGGCCAACCACTTTGCATATACCACCTCCATTTAAGCGAGCCATTGGCATAATTGCACATCTACTAAAATGCTTTTGGCAGCCGCAAAGACATTAAAGGGATGTGCCCCAGGTTTTTATGAGTCTTTACAAGGTCTATGTTGAGATTGCAGCTTTGGGTCAGCCTTTTAAAACACTACTACTACATACTATTGCAATCATTAGAACTGATCATTTGGCATTGCCATGAAAATGTATCCTAGGGGTACCTGATTATAATTTGATACAGATATTCGTACTTTGATCTATTTTGATAATAGATACTGCAGGGATGCTGTTAGGAGTAGTTAGCTGCATTTGATATGACATTTACTGTAACATGCAGTAACATGCAAAACAATAACAATATATAACAATATAAATTACTTTTTGGAATACCTTGACATTTAGTCCCAATTGAATTATTGGTGTTCAGTCCAGTTGATGTACTGCTGCATTTAACCATTTGTGGTCATTTTCAAAACCAGTTATTGCTATTTTGATGTAAAATATAAAATTCATTTTGAAAAGAAAGCATGTTAAATTGGGGGCAGAGAAGATCAACAACATTACAAACAGGTGAAGTTGTTATGATGTGTCAGCTACCGGCACGCAACTATTTTTTGTGTGTGTGTGAAACAGATTAGAACGCAAGTGCAATAACCTTGAGTTGATCTCCATAGTCCGTACTCAAATGTGCTAGACCTGAATGTTGTCAGCAACCAGTATTATAATCATCACCTAGGCAACACACCACCACATTCTGACACAGTGATCTGTCACATGCTAAGACAGAACGGTCAATCATAGTGGAACACATCTGTTGCCTGGGAGATATCTCACTGACCTCTTTTTTTTTTTTTTATAGCTGCTGCCGCTAAAGGGCGTTGGTGGGGCTGGGGGGGTGGTGTGTGTGGGGTGGTTGACAGTGACCTTGTGCTGACTCTGTTTGATGATGGAGCCCTTGCAATGTAATTGCCTGTCAAACCAATAGGCTCAGTTTTTGACAGAGTGGTCAGACATCATAATCTAGGTGATTACAATGTCAGTAAGTGCCCTACTTATTGGCCTTATAGGGAACTAGGGGAGTATAATTCGACCTTTGCCTTTGTATATCAAACCTTCTTCTATGAGCTTACTAACCGCGGTAATGTGGATGCTGTAGATTTAGTTATGTCATCACCTTGACATGTTCAGGGTTCTGTAGTGGAATAACATCGCACCCAATGTGAAGTATGCGGTGACTTTGATGAGTTTATTTCATTTAGCTATATATGATTGATGTCCTTTTATTTCAATAGGCTTCTCACCCGTAAATCACACCCAGGTTTTGCAAATACTGATAATTAAATGTGGCAGGCTGCTGCTATTGTGTGAGTCATGCGTGTGTTTGTATGTGTTCATCTTGAGTGCATGTGCTGTGTCTCTCCGCGCATGTGTCTCTCCGTGTTTTTTGTGTGTGTTTTTAAGTGGTGCGCTATCTGCGCACACACGGCGACGGCCAGTGTGTGTGCGTGTCTTTTTAAGTGGTGCATGTTTGAATGCCGTGCTATGCTTCCTATTTGTGTTGTAATGAGATGCAGGTTTGTGTTGCAATCAGCTGCACGTGTTAGTGCTCATGGAGACATGTACATACAGTACATACAGACAAAGTCAGAATGTACTGTATGTACACGGCTAACACCGCTTAAAAAGAAGTGACGTAATGATGTTTGTGATGATTTTTCTCATCACTGTCCCACTTGTTTCATTTACTTACAGGCATACTGTACCTGTATAGCCATTGCAGAGATCCATTTCACCCGATACCTTCTTAAAGGAACATTTTGCCTTTTTTCAACATCATCTCGATGTGCGTCCTCCCTAATGCTCACTATGGGATGGTGCAATTTCTGTCTACATGTCTGTGTCTTAAAAATGGTCTGTGGATGGTTCGAAAATGTGCCTACTGATGACATAATTGGTGATCATTTCAGAAGAAGAAGATTTCAAACTTTTTCTTCTTTATTGATGGGCTTCTATTTCAGCGTGCTAACTTTCCAGGAATAGAAACGCTGTAGTTTCCGCTTGGAAACAACACCGATGATGAGATTGGTACCCAGGTTTCTGTACTGTCCACAGCCCACCTCGGGGACACAGTGCGAGTAAATGAAATGTTGCCATTTTTAGGATTACTTATATAAGTTTCAAAATACGCTAATCCTGGGAAGAATTAAGTTAAACTGATATGAATTCATACATTAATTTTGTTCCCTTAGTCTGTAGAAGCTAATGCACTGCGGGATAACAGCAATACTCCAACAATTGCTTCAGTTCACCTGACTGATGTGTTTACGTGAATGATGGCATCGTCTATGAGTTTCTTCAAGAAATGCAAATCCCTCACCCCGGTGCTTGAGAGGATAACTGCTCCACTTAACATCCTCTTTGAGAGCCTCTGTCAGCTTCTCTGTAGACATCATCCCCATTGCGTGATTTGCTCTGTTCTATGTACAGTACAGTGCATTCAACGTTTGGACGCTTAAGGAAAGAACTGTACGCTTCCCTTTTTGAAAAGCAAACTTGTGTGAAGAAGTTGTGTCACTCACCCAGATTCCTTTCTACACAGGACAATCCTCAGTGTTATTTTAACTCTGAGAGTGTACAATGCTGTCTTCTGCTGTGTAATGAAGTTCTCTTCATGAGGATCAGTGTGATGTCTTGTTTTCTCTATTCCCCTCTCACTCCTTCTCTCTGTCTCTATTTAAGTGTTGCCAGTCTCCCGACCAAGACACAGCAAGAATTTATTGCACTATAATCGCATAATCATCGTGAAAGACAAAACAATTGTGTAGTCTGATCCTGGCATTATGGGAACAAATGACTTTACGAGCCAAATGGCCACTGCAGCCATTTTCCATTATGTGTGATGTTTTGAGTACGCCCAGCACGTACTAAACATGCCTCTTTTATTCATTATGCTCCCTGTGCTGTGTACACAAAGTTCTAGGTGAGGGAAATAGTGTTTGATACAAGTAATTGTTTCCTTGAGAGAGAGAGAGAGAGAGAGAGAGAGAGAGAGAGAGAGAGAGAGAGAGAGAGAGAGAGAGAGAGAGAGAGAGAGAGAGAGAGAGAGAGAGAGAGAGAGAGAGAGAGAGAGAGAGAGAGAGAGAGAGAGAGAGAGAGAGAGAGAGAGAGAGAGAGAGTATGGAAACCTCAACAAGTCAACATAATTGTTTCCTCTTCCTGGATTTTCATAGGGCTTGGTGACATTCTCTAAATCATATCAAAGAATATGAACATAAGACCATACTTTTCTGGCCTGGACAAAAGCAGGACCTTGACAAAGGGTCAGACATTTCACACAATGACAACACATTGTACTGTCTGCTCTTTTATGTGAGAGGTTGTCAGGTTGTACAAAACGAGACAAAACTGCCCAGCAGCTGGCTTGTATGTACACATATTCTACTTGGGTACGTTGTCATGTGCTATTATTCCATCCCTTGTATCCTTAATCGTTGGTCTGTTTACCCTTGTGTCTGTCTCAGTGCTGGCCAGTGTGGAGTCACGAGGGGTACTGAGGAAAATCAGTGACATGCTGGAGGTGATTCTAAAGAGGATGGATAGCCTGTCCAAGCTGGACAACACCACCTCCACGGACACACGGCGTCTGGATGAGCTGAGCTCGGCAATCAGCAGGTAATCAACTCAACTCAAATATATTTGCATATCCGTTAATCACTTTAACAGTCAAGGACTTTACAAGCCCACATTTAACAAAGGAAACAACAATCAATCAGGCAGGAATAATAAGAAATTCCCAAGAAATAAATGCAGGGAAAGAAAAAGAGGGCGTATGACAGGTGCCATGTGGTCACAATAGTAGTAGTAGTAGTAGTAGTACAGTAGTAGTATATTGATAATAAATACAATGATGGACATCTCGGGTCAATAATGGTTCACAAGACAATTGTAAAATATGGGGCTGTGTGATGCAGAACAGTTGAAGACAGAAGGTTTCTCTAGTTCTTCTTTACAAGCACAATTGAATGAAATTCTCAGTGTTGATTATTAATATTATTTGAAGATTCAGTTGATAAAAATGTATAAACAATCTTTGTCCCGTGAGGCTCCAAAATCAAACAATTGATCAAATGTTGACAGAATATTCATATTTTAAACAAATTAACATAAAATACAATGTACTGTACAAAATGCCAAACAAATGTGAGTATGGTAGGACTGCCATGTGTGGACATGACATGACATGACATGACATGACATGACATGACATGACATGACATGACATGACATGACATGACTAATGTGGCTACCAGAAACGTGAGATTGGAAAAAAAATCCCAATTTTGGATCATTCACATTCTCAGAAAATGTGAAGGAACTACACTGGTGACAACCAGTTACTTTAGCTGGTAGTTTATAATCATTGAATAATTTGTCCCTCTACTTGAGCGTGAGCAAATCCTGTAATGTGAATTCATTAGCCGTCAACAGTGGTAAATGACAAGTATTGGTGTGGATTTTGCTAGTTCAGCCCTGTGCTACCGTGTAGTGTAACATGTCATTTTTAAGACACGTGAATGGCTAGAGTATAAAATTATTAAACATTTTCACAGATATTACTTCAGTCCTTTTTGATATTGTAAAGTAACCAAGTACATGTACTCAAGTACTCTACTTAAGTACAATTTTGAGGTATTTTTTATTTGATAGAGTACGTTCCAATTTCCAATAATTTGAATTATACTCTACTAAATCTCAAAGGCAAATATTGTATTTTTACTTTAGTTACTAGTTACTTTGTAGATTTTGATTATTATTACAAAACCACTTCAGACCTATATACTTCGGCAGTTTGAAAATAGCCGATCTACAAGCATCGCAAAGCGACGCGTTGTGAGCTTGTAGATCTGCTATTTTCAAAAGATTTTTATACATCTTCTATCTATATATACATTTCTAAACCCAAAACCCCCAAAAAAAACCTGCCACTGTGTGGGACTAAACACAAAAACAACATATCAATGTCACTAACAAGACACGCCACAACGTGCAGAATTACTACGCGCAGTCTGTAGGCCACTTCATACTGCTCAGCACACATCTGCCCCCTCGCAGCATAATTAATTGCGGCCAACACAAACTCACAACATTACAGTCGGCCATGTTGTTCCTTAGCGTCATCGCCGACCACCGCCCAACGAGACCCAAGTGAGGTCAGACAACACACTCCATATTTGGGCATAGCTCCATTGGGAACATCTCCTATTATGGCTTTATATAACCGCCCAACGAGACCCAAGTGAGGTCAGACAACACACTCCATATTTGGGCATAGCTCCATTGGGAACATCTCCTATTATGGCTTTATTATATATTATAGAGACCAACAAACACAAAGCACCGCGCAGCGGCTAGGGGGGAGGGGCGCGCAGCGCCCCGACCCTCTAGTATATATATACATTTCTAAACCCAAAACCCCCCAAAAAAAACTGCCACTGTGTGGGACTAAACACAAAAACAACATATCAATGTCACTAACAAGACACGCCACAACGTGCAGAATTACTACGCGCAGTCTGTAGGCCACTTCATACTGCTCAGCACACATCTGCCCCCTCGCAGCATAATTAATTGCGGCCAACACAAACTCACAACATTACAGTCGGCCATGTTGTTCCTTAGCGTCATCGCCGACCACCGCCCAACGAGACCCAAGTGAGGTCAGACAACACACTCCATATTTTGGGCATAGCTCCATTGGGAACATCTCCTATTATGGCTTTTATAGAGACCAACAAACACAAAGCACCGCGCAGCGGCTAGGGGGGAGGGGCGCGCAGCGCCCCCACCCTCTAGTTTTATACATTTGAAAACTTGCATAATGAGCCCTTTTACTTTTGGTATATTTTGGTGCCAATACTTTTGTACTTTTACTCTCAAGTAAAATTTAAATACTGAACTTGTACTTGTAACAGACTATTTCTACAATAGGGTATTGATACTTTTACTTAAGTAAAATAATTTAGAAGTACATTTTCACACACCCAACATTTTGAAAACATGATTCATATAACCCACTCCTTCATTTCCTTTCCATCTTTTTAGCTAGGCAGATAACAGGCGAAAAACAGGCGAATCGTTCACTTCCGGATAAAAGCGCCAAAATTGGTACACATACTCCTTGGGTAGTACTGTTTTGATAAAACCCGTTGGCCACCTGAAAATTCAAGATGGCGGCCATTTTTCAAGATGGCCACCATTGAATATACAGTAATATTACATTTCCCAACAAAATCCCATAGATACAAGCGCCAAAATTGGCAAACATACTCCTTGGGTATTGCTCTTTTGATAAAAACCAAAGATTTTAAGATGGTGGCCATTTTTCAAGATGGCCACCATTGAATATACAGTAATTCGCAGTAATTTCACAATAAAATGTCATAGATATGCACCAAAATTGGCACACACACTCTTTGGGTATTGCTCTTTTGATGACACCTGTTACCCATGTAAAAATTCAAGATGGCAGCCATTTTTCAAGATGGCCACCATTGTACAGTAGGCTATATACAGTCAAATCACATTTAGAAGTAAAATAGCTTAGAAGCAAGCAGAAATTGGCTCATATACCATTCTTTTAATAATATTTTAGCAGCCACCTAAAAATTCAAGATGGCGGCCATTTTGCAAGGTGGCCGCCATTGAATATACACTAATAATGCATTTCTGAATAAAATCACCATAATATGTCCTATTTGAGTAATCTTGGTGTCAAATCATACATTTTTCACTATGTAGAATCTGAATCTGGACCCATGGACTGACTTCACTGGCTTCCTTGTACCATATATCAGCCCCGGAATCCTAATCTTCTGCTAAATTAGGGGATCATGCTATGTTATAAGTCTATTATGTGTAGCATTTTCTTGTACAAGACAAAGAGGAAGGGTAGTGTTTTCAGCCTGCGGCGAAAGATGGGCAGTGACTCTGCTGTCCTGACATCAGTGGGAAGTTCATTCCACCACTGTGGGGCCAGAACAGAAAAAAGTCGTGACCGTGTCGATCGACCAGAAGGACCCTTGAGTGACGAGGCAATCAGTCGCCCCGAGGTGGCAGACCGAAGTGGTCGGGCAGGGGTGTAGGCATCGACCATAGCCCGGAGGTAAGAAGGAGCTGTTCCTTTCACTGCCCTATAGGCTAGCACCAGGGTTTTAAACTGGATCCGAGCTGCTACGGGGAGCCAGTGTAGAGAATGGAGAAGGATAGTTGTGTGGGAGAACTTGGGGCGGTTGAACACCAGACGAGCTGCAGCTTTCTGAACAAGCTCCAGAGGTCTGATGGCAGATGCCGGAGCACCAGCCAGGAGGGAGTTGCAGTAGTCCAGGCGGGAGATGACAAGAGCCTGGATGAGCACCTGGGCTGCCTTCTCCGTGAGGAAGGGGCGAATCCTCCTGATGTTGTAGAGGAGGAATCTGCAGGACCGTGTCACTGATGCGATGTTTGTCGAGAACGACAGTTGATCGTCCAGGGTCACACCCAGACTCTTTGCAGTCCGAATTGACGTCACCACAGCATTATCAATGGTGATGGCCATGTCTCGGTGCGGACAGCCCTTCTGCGGGAGGAACATCAGCTCGGTCTTGTCCAGGTTGAGCTTCAGGTGGTGCGTCGACATCCACTCCGAGATGTCAGCCAGACAAGCAGCAATGCGTGCCTCCACTTGTGTGTCAGAGGGGGGGAATGAGAGGATCAGCTGGGTGTCATCGGCATAGCAGTGGTAGGAAAAGCCATGGGAGTGGATGACAGCACCAAGAGTTGTAGTGTAGAGAGAGAAAAGAAGAGGACCCAGAACCGAGCCTTGGGGAACCCCAGTAGTGAGTCTGTGTGGTTCTGATACAGACCCTCTCAGCATCACCTGGTAGGAGCGACCCGTCAGGTAGGATGCAAACAGGGAGAGTGCAGAGCCTGAGACACCCATCCCCTTAAGGGTGGAGAGGAGGATCTGATGGTTCACTGTGTCGAACGCTGCAGACAGGTCCAGGAGTATCAGGATGGAGGAGAGAGAGTTCGCTCATGATGTATGACAGATCAAGCGCAGCTGAAGGTGTTGATGATGCAAGGTTGGACATGTTTGCTCGGAAGCAGAGACCATATGAAGCCATTCCTCCTACCCGATCAGCGCTGAAGGAGCATGTGGTGGGGCAGTTTTCATGTGTCCATGACCCCTAGAACTATGTCGGCAGGAGTCTTGTACTCCTGGCAGGGTTACCCAAGCCAAACAGGTCGAAGGGTAGAGACTAGACGAAGGGTGATCCCAGGGCGCTATTACTACTTGTAATCTACACTTGCAAGATCCGCTTGTCTCTCAGCGCTAATCTATGTGATTTTATTGCAAAATGTAGCAATACTGTATATTAAATGGCAGCCATCTTGAAAAAGGGCCACCATCTTGAATTTTTAGGTGGCTGCTAATATGTTATTAAAATAATGGTATATGAGCCAATTTTGGTGCTTGCTTCTAAACTATTTTACTTCTAAATGTGATTTGACTGTATATAGCCTACTGTACAATGGTGGCCATCTTGAAAAATGGCTGCCATCTTGAATTTTTACATGGGTAACAGGTTTCATCAAAAGAGCAATACCCAAAGAGTGTGTGTGCCAATTTTGGTGCATATCTATGACATTTTATTGTGAAATTACTGCGAATTACTGTATATTCAATGGTGGCCATCTTGAAAAATGGCCACCATCTTAAAATCTTTGGTTTTTATCAAAAGAGCAATACCCAAGGAGTATGTTTGCCAATTTTGGCGCTTGTATCTATGGGATTTTGTTGGGAAATGTAATATTACTGTATATTCAATGGCGGCCATCTTGAAAAATGGCCACCATCTTGAATTTTCAGGTGGCTAACGGGTTTTATCAAAACAGTACTACCCAAGGAGTATGTGTACCAATTTTGGCGCTTTTATCCGGAAGTGAACGATTATTCCCGGTATCTGCCTAGCTATTTCTATTGACGACAAAATCCTCCCTCTTTGCGCTCATCAGCCTTTATTTTGCTCCATCCTCATCCTTATTTTTTCCCCCATATCATCACCAGAGGAAATTGCTGCCTATTACTGCAGCTGCTACAAATGAGCCTCCCATGACATTGCTGCTATTGCCTTCATCACACTGCCCTTCTCTCTGCTTCTCTGTACCAACATATCCAATTTGTCTTTTCTATCTGCCATTATCTTTCAATCCACCTCCATTTATTTTCAAAATGCCAGACTAAATGCTGTACTACAGAAAGCATGTGATCCAAACACAGTACTGTCACAGCTTGCCTTACTGTCTTGGATGACATTAAGGCTGCCTGGGAAAAGTCATATGTATGCGCTGCCCTGTTTATTGATTTAACCAAGGCTTTTGACACTGTTGACCTCCCGATTTTGTTAAAGATCCTTTCCAATATAGGCATGGGCCCAAATGTGACTAGCTGGTTCACCAGCTATTTGATCGGCCGCACACAATGTGTGAAACTGGGTGACATGGTGTCCGATCAAGTAGTCATGGAGAAGGGAGTCCCCCAGGGCTCTATATTAGGTCCTTTACTTTTTCTTTTGTACGTGAATAACATCTGCAGTCAATCAAAGCACTCTAGGTACCATATGTACGCGGATGACACGGTTTTGTACACCTGTGCGCCCACGCTAGACATGGCTGTAACAAATTTGTCTTTTGATTTCATCTCACTGCAGCAGGAATTAAAAAAAAGCAAATTGATGTTAAATGGTAACAAAACTAAGGCAATGTTGTTCACTCCACGAGTCTGTCCAACCCTCTTAAGCATCTCCACTTTAGATGGCACCCCAATTGAGTGGGTTGATCGCTATAAATACCTTGGGTTCTGGTTGGACAAACATCTAAATTTTAAATTCCATATTGATGCCTTGAGTAAGAAGCTAAAATTTACTCTAAGTTTTTTCTACAGACTGAAGGCTTGTTTTGCCTGCACCGCTCGTAAAAAATTGGTCACTGGTCTGTTTTTGTCCCAGCTGGATTATGGTGACAATATCTACAGGTTTGCTTGTGCCTCCACACTGGCCAAGCTGGATCCCCTGTACCATGCTGCATTGAGATTCATAACAAATTCTCCTTTTAGAACTCACCATTGCACGCTGTACGCTGCAGTTGATTGGTCCTCCTTGACTATGCGCAGGCTGCAACATTGGTATAATTTCATTTATAAAGCTATTCTTGGTGAGCTCCCCTACTACATTACCTCCAAATTCAAATTGGTTAGGAATGGCTTAAACCTCAGATCAAATGCTTGGTTACGCTGTGAAGTACCCTCATTTTCATCTGAGGGGGGTAAAAAATGTCTTTCTTTCTTTGGCCCCTGGTCGTGGAATGATCTCCAGACCAAACTCAAATTGGCTGCTCTAATTCCCTTGAGAAGCTTCAAAAGAATCACCTTAGTGTTATTCACAAACAACTGCACCTGTCCGGAGGTTTACTAGCCTAGCGGTAGGTTCTTGATTATTTGTATTGGTTGTACACTGTGTGTATTACTATTTCTTGTTTGATTATTGGCTTTTTTCTATTGTGAAAAGTGTATCATTAGGAGTTATCTTATGTATTTGTGATGTATCTTGGATGACCATTTTGTTGTTTGTTTTTGTATTTGTATGTTAAAGCTTAGACTGTGTAAATTTAACGCTGCATCTTGGCCAGTTCCCACTTGAAAAAGAGACTGTGTCTCAATGTGTTTTTACTGGTTAAATAAAGGTTAAATAAATAAAAAAAAATGGGCACAGAAATAAATCCATCACGCCAAGACCTCATTAAATGATCTCGATTGAATGCTTATAGGTTCAGGTCTGAATGTGGGCATGAGAGCGTAAGAGAGATGGTATTAATATAATCTGGCAATAGCACTGACTTAGATTCTATCTATGTCTGGAAATTGGTTGTTTAACATGGACTAGGTGTTTTACTGTAGGTCAGTGGTTTTCAAAAGCTCCAGGCACACCTGCATTCACAGTGAAAATGACTGATCTACAAGCGCACAACGAGTTGCTTTGTGCTGTGCTGTGAGCTTGTAGATCTTTGTTTTTTGTTGGGGGGGGGGATAATAATTACATGCCCAAAATAGGGACACCTGGTTGGTTGAATGTGGTTAAACTATATTTATTTAATAAAGTATAACATTGCTGTATAGAGTGCTGATATAGTTAATTCTAAAATAATGAATTACTTTTTAGTGCTATGGTGCAATAATAATGTGTGGTTATCACAATATACGGGTCTTGTCTCCCCACCAGTGTGACTCAGCACACCATTTGGGAACCACTGGTGTCCTGCTACAGGGACTCAGTCTTGCTTTTTGTCTCCATCTACATAGAATGAAAGAGGATTAACTGGAGTCATTGTCCACGGATTGACTTGGTGGAGGTGGTTTTGGTAGAAAATGGATTGAGCTGTAGTCACTCTATCCCAGGGACTTTGATCAGGACTTAATAGGCTTTGGCTGAACTCCATATGAAGAACTGTCCTGATTTAAAAAGTGATGCAGGAGAGGGGATAGAGCTTTTTGGTCATATTGTCAGCGAGTTTAACTAAAATAGAACATTTTGTTAGATGGAATGAATGTCATGGTATTTTTGTGAAGTGGATGTGGTTCAAGCAGTTCAGGGATTCTGCTCAGAACTGAACCTCTGGTCGTCCCATCAACGTGGAATGGTGATGATGTATAATAAATGTGTAATGACTGTCAGTGTAAAGGGTAGCATTTTGGTATTTGCTCAAAACATGATCGGCATACTAATTTTGGGACATAATGTCTGAGACAGATAATGACCAGTAGCACTATTGTCTGCAGCCCCCAAAGAGCTGGTTACTATGGGCACATTTCATTATTTCCAACCCTGCTACGTTTCATAAATGACTTGGAAGTTTTTGTCCAAATGTAGCTAAGAAGCTACAGTCTAAAGTAGTTTGATCACTTTTAAACTTTGAATGGTCAGTTAAGGGTTCAGACAGTGCTTTGCTCAAGGACACTTGAGCAGTACAACGCCAGGAAGAGCTAGGTTCCCATGCCGGAGCCATTGCAATGTCTTGTTGCAAAGCAATATATTAACGGCGTATTAATGTGAAAATGTAAAAAAAAAAAAAATGAAAGTTCACAATGGTGATGTTGAAACTCTGTGACCCCATTTACTGGCTGGTTTGCAGTTTGAGTAATGGGATTGTTTTGTGTTTTTCACAAATGAACACTTGATATAAGCAGTAACAATATGTGACAGCTATACACATTTTCTATAGCATGTCTTTCCAGCTGGTAAATGACATGGCAGGCTCAAGGACATCTCATAGCACAGGACTCCTGTACAGTTAACTTCATGCTGGCATACAGAAACACCCAAATGAAACACTCCCACAAGTTAGGGATTATGAACAGCGAGGCAGTCATTATTGGGAAATAAACCCCAACAGGTGATGTTTGTGGAGGGGTCTTAAAATAACTCTGAAGGGGTTTATTTCTCAATAATGAACTTGTTCTTCATTACCCCGCTTATTACACTGCTACTTAGTAATGAACCAGTGACATCATCGGTAGTCAGGTTTGGTCGTTTCAGATAAGATTTCAAACTTTTTATTTACATTTTTATTAATGGAAGAACAATGGCTTCCATTATAGGGTGCTGACTTTCCAGAAAGAAATGTTCTATTTGCTTGGATTCCCCATCAACTACGCCCATAACAACCGTCTGTTATTCATAGCAGGATGCAATGATTGACTAATGAGAATCAAACATTCAACCAAGCCGTGTAATTAACCGTATTACTGTACCTTCAGCTGCGTTTGTCCACTTTCAACCTGGCAAAAATAGCAGATCTGCAAGCTCACAACGCGCCACATCGCATTGTGAGCTTGTAGATCTGCTATTTTAGCTATTCACTATACAACCAAGTATATTGGGCTGTGGTTAACCGTCAAAGTGGCTGCTGTGAAACGGGTCCATTTATCAACCAACTTTCTTCAAACAGTATGGCTCAAAGTCATCATATTTTCTGGGGGCTTATTTCAATCTGGTGTTATTTTCTTTTGTTTTACAGGGCATATTTATGAAAACAAATTGTCTTTTACATAGAATTCCTGCAAACAAAGCAAGATGAAAATGCAAAGGGAACAACAAACGCAATCTATTTGGCACTGTGCTGATTTAAGTCCTGTTTGGGTATTAGTTCTGACTGACTGGATTCTTGTACAGAATGGATAGCTGAATAGAATGTTTGGAGGGAGACTGAATAGAATAATGACTAAGGAGATGAAACCACAGACACAACAATAAAACGCACGCACGCACGCACGCACGCACGCATGCATGCACACATGCACCTACTCTCCAGTCCCCCGTCATTGTATTGTTGCTTACGTGTGTGTGTGTGTGTGTGTGTGTGTGTGTGTGTGTGTGTGTGTGTGTGTGTGTTAATTCACTATTGTAAAAGCCACTCTGGGCATGAAACCAGGGTTCTGAAACAGAACCCTGGCCGACCACCTAGCCAACAGATTTGTTTGCGTATTTGCACATACGCACACACACACACACACACACACACACACACACACACACACACGCATGCACACACGTACGCACGCACACACACACACACACACACACACACACACACACACACACACACACACACACACACACACACACACACACACACACACACACACACACACACACACACACCCGCACACGTAAAGGTAAAAAACTTTACCTTTACGTCAGCTTGTCAGTGTGCACACATCCTTTGTTAACCTGACTCTGCCAGATGGAAGAAGCTTGCGTCACATTTGTTTTACAGGCTACTTCCATCTGGGACCTCAATAGCACAATTGATGAAGGGGCGTTCCTTCTTTTCCAAGCTACTTGGCAGGTGATTGGATGATCCCGCCCCTAGCAGCCGCTGATTGGTTCGAACACGCAGCTGTGAGGGCAGCTCTACTGTCTGAGCGAGTCCAGATGGAGGCTGTATTGTGAAGTCAATACCGCCCCCATCTGGCGAAGTCAGGTTAATCCTTTGTCCCACTGGCATTATTTTCCAACCATCCAATACAAGTAGAAATAGTGTGGCCGGCACTACGTAATATCACAATATATAGAACACAAAACAGCTCATATATATCTGTTCTCCATACAAAAAACAAGGGTTTTACTTTGAATTATAATAATAGCCTCAACAAAATCACATATTGATATTAGGTCAACATTCCTCTCACAGCATGTATGAACACCTTTCTTTTATCATATTAGAGAGTAAGTCACACAAAAGTAAAAGAGCACAAAGCCCAACCTAGAAGCGTATGAAAAACCTGTTGGTCAGATTATACAATCTCTAAAAATATTTTATATTTACATTTTGTTGAATTATTTATTAATTTTCAATTTGATCATTACAAAAATAGGCAGAGACATCCATCCCCTGACATACATTTTTGATTAGACAATTTACAACATCTGAAAATATGCTCTTGCACTGTATTTATTTATTTATTTTAATATTTTCAAATATATTATATGGACACATTGTCCATACAATGTCCAGCCTTATAGGATTTTGACCCAGTCTTATTATCTCTTCATCTTTTACCACTCATTCCACTCGTATTTTTCAATTTTTCTCCTCCGATGTTCTCTTCTCTTTGGAGTTTATCTTTTGTCTGTTCTTCTCTCATTTGTAAGTGAGCCATCTGTCTTCATTCATCACAGGGGGGCTTAATGCTGAGAGCCATGCAACAGAGGACCATCAAATATGTATGCTCCCTTAGCCTTTGATCATAATTATCATTTCATGTTTCTATTCAACTGTTTTGTTGTCCTCCACGACAGCACAGATAACATATTTTATTTATTTTTTAAATGTTTTTTCCCCCCTTTACCAGAACAGGGGGAAAAAACTAGGTTGGTGTTCAAGGTTGATCTTTCTGCTTTCATCCCTTTTTTGTATTCAGCTCTCTGGATTTCTCTGTACTGTATCTGTGCTTCTTTCTTGTTGTCTTCCCCAAATGTACAGTAGTCGTTGCCAATTCTGCCATAGTCTCTGTTACTGCCAAACCCTACTGTTCATCTTGAGGAGGGTGTAGAGTAGACAATCCATTACGCATGGAGTCGACAGGCCCTTCTTTTCACCCAACAGTTTCACCAGGAGGAAACATGAGGAGGAACACGCTATCCCTTCTAGTTCCACTCTGTGCTGAACAGGCCAACCTGTGTCACGTACCTGTAAACAAAACCTGTAACCTGGACGCAGTAACAGCAAATGCTGCTGGTAGTTCCCACCCGCAAACATGGGAAATTGGGTTTGTTGGAGTCAGGGTTATTATAGTTAACTGAAACTAGCAAAAAAAAACAAATGAAAAACTTGGTTGGAGTGCCATGGCAACACTGTGGAGGAATCAAACAAAACCCCTATCCACGGTGGTGGGCAGGTGACCTAGATGCCTGTATGGGTTTTTTGCCCTCAGTCTTGAATCTGTTGCTGTGCACCGATCTGTGTCCCTAACAGTCTCTCTCTCTCTCTCTCTCTCACTCACTCACTCACTCTCACACTCACACTCACACTCACACTCACACACACACACACACACACACACACACACACACACACACACACACACACACACACACACACACACACACACACACACACACACACACATTCAATGGGCTTTATTGGCATGAGAAAACATACGTTTACATTGCCAAAGCAGAAAGCACAATACATCAATACAGCAATACAATCAAAACAAAAAATATGTACATTTGAAAGTCAGAATCTTCAATAGATCAATTTCTATGTACCAAGATCACTGGGTGCAGGCATAGTGCAGGAATATACACACACACACACACACACACACACACACACACACACACACACACACACACACACACACACACACACACACACACACACACACACACACACACACACACACATACAGTGGCCAATAGCAGGGAAAGGGCACGTCTCTCCTCATTCCACCGATTGTAGACTAATATAAATCTTATATATTCTTCATGTCTCTCTTTCTCTCTCATTAAGATACACGTTTCTTTGCTCAAATTCTTTGCTCTATATCTAGTAGAGTGTAGAGTGCAAAACAGAGAGACATGCGAGACACTACAGGGAGTCAGATTCAACCTCGGGTCCTTGCGACTCACAAGGAGCGTGTTGCACTAATTGTCTGAGCCGCCAGGCACCCTAGCTGCCTCTCTCTTTTAATCACTCTCACTTTCATTCTCTTTATCTATCGCCTTACCTTGACCACCTGTCTCTTTTGCTCTCTCTCTCTCTTCATCTCTATCTCTCAGCCTCCCCTCCATTTACACAAGACAGTGGTGGTGTAATGCCATGGTATAGTTGTTGGATGAGAGTGACACAGTGAATAGTGATTTGAGGGTCCAGAATCCAAGCCAAACAGTAATATCGTCACTGTCAGGTAGAAACCGTATTTCCACATTTAATCTTTTAATGTTTTTTCATTAATGGATGCCCTATTTTGAACTTTGTCGTATCACAGTGTCGCACAAAAGTAGCAAAAATAGCCAGTGCTATTTTTGCGGAAAAGAAACAATTTGATGACCGGCAGCGGTTCCGGTAGGAAACACAAAGAGTCTTCTTTGTGTCTCCTACCGGAACCGTTGCCTACCGGTTCGCTGGTCATCAAATTAGGAATTGGAATGCGACAAAAACAAAAATATTTCCATGAATTTAAGTCTCCATGGGGTGACTAATCGATAGAAAATAGATTGTTTTTGGGTGAACTATCCCTTTAATTCTGGGTTTTATAAATATTTAACCAATGAAAAGTATTAGCAAGAGCTTGTTATTAAAATAACATTGAATCCATTGAAATTTAGGATTGTTCTTCTTCAATTCATGTACTGTAATGTAATGGCACTGGACTTAAGGTTTCTGCCCAACAACGACAATACTGCACACACACACACACACACACACACACACACACACACACACACACACACACACACACACACACACACACACACACACACACACACACACACACACACACACAGTCATGCACTCTGTGCAGGGACACTCTCCTCCGTTTGAGACTCATTGGTGCTGACACACTCCCGTGTAGCAGCGAATGGGACTTGATGTCTGAGGCTCCAGTCTGCGATTCGCCTTCAGGGCAGACACTCGTTAGAGTAGAAAATAGAGACGAAATAATGAGAGAAAAGAGCAGGGGGAGGAGAGAGAGAGAGAGAGAGAGAGAGAGAGAGAGAGAGAGAGAGAGAGAGAGAGAGAGAGAGAGAGAGAGAGAGAGAGAGAGAGAGAGAGAGAGAGAGAGAGAGAGAGAGAGAGAGAGAGAGAGAGAGAGAGAGAGAGAGAGAGAGAGAGAGAGAGAGAGAGAGAGAGAGAGAGAGAGAGAGAGAGAGAGAGAGAGAGAGAGAGAGAGAGATCAAGAGGAAGAAAAGGAGAAATGCAGAGTTGATTCATTCCATTTTTCTGTGTGCAATAGATGAAAAGGGAGATTGGTTAGATCTCCCTTAAGGCATGCTCCCTTCAAAGATTGCAGCTCTAGTTGGGCTACAACACCTATTCTTCACTCTCAAAGCATCCGTATCAATTCATTCAATAACACACCGGAAAAACAAAAGCCTAACGAAAACATTTCCTCCACAATTCACATCATCAGGTCAGTACCACAGCAGCTGGAGGTAAAAATCAATTCGAATGAAACAGTTTAATTCCATTATAAATGTTGAAATTGAAATTCTGTTCACTTTGTTGCGGGGGCTTTCAGCAAGGTTCTATTTGACTTTCTCCTTAAACCTTTCGTAAACATTTTCTCCAGCTAATTGCTGAATAATTTGTATCATTATTTTAATATTGAATACATACACCAATGTACAATACTGTAGATATATTTAGTAATGTATGTGTATGTTGTAGAAGTAGTTTTACTATAATCTATCATCACAGCCATTCAAATATCACTGAAGATACTTCTTAATCATCAACCATGAACAAACTGGTGTATGTTCGTGTGTGTATGCTATTAATGGGTCTGCAATCTACAGGAGAGTAGAAATGGACGCACCTATATGGAGTATGAGCCCTCAACACATGCGTTATCAAAAAAATACTTTTTTTCTATCGGTTAGTCACCCATGGAGACGGTTAGTCACCCATGGAGACCCATGGATATTTATTTGTTTTTGTCGCACTCCTAAGCCAATAATTTGATGACCAATGGACCGGTAGGCAGCGGTTCCGGTAGGAGACACAAAGGAGACTCTTTGTGTCTCGTACCGGAACCGCTGCCCGTCATTACATTTTTGGCTTAGGAATGCGACAAAAACTAAAAAATAATCCATAAATTCAAGTCTCCATGGGGTGACTAATCGGTAAAAAAAAAAAGTCATTTTGGGGGTGAACTATCCCTTTAATGTGCCATCCCACTTATACAAACTCAACTAAAGTACAGACACTCTTTGCATGCAAGCACATTGACCTGTGTCATATTTTTGCCCCAGCTCTGACAGCTTTGGCTGATGTGGTGCTGCCAGAGCTGTCCCATACTATTAGGGACATGAGCTCACCCGAGACAGACAGATAGACACCGAAAACAAGACAGGCAGATAGACAGTCATTGAAAATCCCCCCAAATAAGCGAAACATTTTTTAAATAATCGAAACTTTTTGGGACACCATGGTGAAAGTGGTTAAGCATAACGCTGTTTGTCTCCTTAACTTACTCTGCTAGAGCTGTCAGTGAGGCGTGATTTGGGAACATACGGGACCGGTTGGCAAACCCGTCCCCGCCCCCGCCCCCGACTGTCTCCACAAAAGGTACATACATGTAGGTGGGCCTTGCTGTTTGTTATGCCACGCGGTTAGTGACAGGACACTGTTACTAACAAAAACACAATATAAAAGACAGCTTTTGTGCATTTGTGCAGTAGGAGAGGCGTTCTCACATTCCCTATTTTCCTGTACAGTTTGTGGCATATACCGTTCTAATTTTTGGCGAAATAGTCGAGTACAGTACTTAGATATATGACAGTACAGACTACTGAGACTAGGTATTTGGTGATGAGAATTGTCAATATAGCATCCATGATCCATCCATCTGCAGGCTGGCAGACGGCTGTTACGTAATCCATTGAAATAAAGAAAAGGAACGGATGGTTTTCTGCTGAGCAATGAAAGCGACCAATTCCAGAATAATCATTATCTCAATATACTCTATATATCATCTATATTCTATATCATTATCATTACAGGGATGCGGGTCGCGGGGGTTAACAGAGCTGCTCCTGCAGTCTAAAATCTCCTCATTCCACTCGGGGGGCGGGGTTTGCCAACCGGTCCCGTACGTTCCCAAATCACGCGTCAGTGACTTTGTTATGTTTTAAGAAACCACTCTTGTTCTGCTGTCCATCCACCAGTTTTCATTTCATCTTCATGTTTGGTTCTCTCTCTGTTTGGACTTTGCGTCTTGTTTCTCACAGTTGTAAAAGAGATCTGTCTTCATTCATCACAGAGCGGGGAGGGGGACTTAATGCTGATTAAAGGGATTGTAGGCAAGTTCAGAGATAAAAAAAAAGAAAAAAACTGTTGTCAAACACCGCCCCTCCACCCCCCCTCCTCATCAGCAGTTCGTTTCCCCGACCACCGGGGGGTGACGCAGGGGGGACTTCTAAACGGAAACCGAAAATAGGTTGCTTTATTCGGATACAATGCGTGTCACTACCCGCCCGGTCCGCCCCTGCCGGTTCTCTGAATTTTTATTTTTAAATAGGCTCTGTCATGATAAATTGACCACATAATATGTGGTCAATTCATCATGACAACTTCATATATTATATGAAGTTAAACAACTAAATTCTATCCAAACGATATCTTAAAAGTAAATTCCGTGCCTCAAAAAAGAAGTTTGAGAGCGTTTTAAAACCGAAAGTAAAAAGTTAAAACTGCCCACAGAAAACAATGGCGGCTCGTTCCGTTTTTGTTGGCTGCACTCGGTTCCATTCACTCGGAACAGTTCACACGGACGCGCACGGACGCGCACGAACGCGCACATGCGTGTGTTAATTTACGTCCCGGACAAACATAAACTGTAGGGAAAATACGGATTTCAGAAAGAGGACTGTGTTTCAATGCAGGAAAACACCCCAGCATCATTATATAGTGGCTGAAAGAGGGGAAAAATGCAATATATACTGTATATATATAAATATTTTTGAAATTTAGGCTTAAAGTTGCCTAGAATCCCTTTAACGTGCAACAGAGGGCCATCAAATATCTTTGTCAGCCTTTGATCATAATAATCATTTCATGTTTCTGTCCCACTGTGTTGTCCCCCATGAGGGCACGGAGGACATCTTTTCTTTTTTCTTTCCTTTTTCCCTTTTACCACAAAAGTACCTCTGTGCACAGGGCCGATCCTTCCCCTTATGTTCTGTCTGTTTTCTTTCATCCCCGTTGTGCTATTCAGACATCTGTATTTCTCAATTTTTCCATCTCTGCCCTCTGTCTTGTATCTCTTGCTGTGCACTGATCACTGTCAGTATGTCTGTCTCTTTCTCTGTCTCAGGACAAGCAGTCATTGTAACAGACAATAGAGGTGAGCAGCGGTCTGTGTGTGGAAGTTGTACAATCACACAGAAGCCAAGAGCTTCACAGCTGGGGTGCTCCCTACCCTGCAGTGGGGTAAAGTAACTAAGTACATGTACTCAAGTACTGTACTTAAGTAGAGTTTTGAGGTATATTTAATTTACTGGAGTATTTCCAATTTTCCAAAAAAGGCCATCAGCAATTCATCACTATATCAAGGATAGAGATAACGGCATCTTCTCCAGATATGACAGCTACCAATCATATAGCCGACACTGTGTGGCACAGTTTAACCCTCTTTTTGTACAGCCATTTTAGCTGCAATCCTTTAATAACCTGTGCATGTGTACTAAGCTATAATAAAGACTAGTAGCCTACATTGATACCCCAAAGAAGAAGTTGATATTTTAACAGCTTAGATGCAAAGCCTCCAGAACAACAACCTATCTGGTTCCCTAATCTATGACAATTACATCTGGTGAATTGGCAGGATGGTGTGTGAAAGTTGCCTGGTTATTATTGTACAATTCCAACAGGCTTAACTGATGAATGTTTGTACATTTTCACATAAGAGGGCATGAGCATATAATTGGTCCTCAGCTCCTCACTAATGCTCATTATAAGATGGTACCATTTCTGTCTGCTCACTCTGTGCCTCAGAGGTGGGTTGTGAACAGTTCAGAAACCTGCCTACTAGTGACATTATCGGTTGGCAGATTTGGTCATTTCAAACTCTCTCCCTCTGAGGCAGAAATGGTGCCATTTTATAATGTGCATTAGTGAAGACCAATTATATGAACATCAGGTTGAAACTGGGCGAAGTGCTCCTATAAGTCTAGTGGAAAGAACCTGTAATCTTGCTTTCATAGTGAACTTACAGTAATAATGTCCTCATTGAGTGCAGGGTTTTTGAGAACATAGAAGGAAACAGAGTGATCTGCAGCCAAGTTTCCCCTGCAGAGTTACCGTAAACAAGTCCAGTGTTGTTTTGTGTTTTACCATTAAGGTGCTATGGATGGATACCTGTGTGGATGTTAGTGTGTATACTGCAGAATCATATGTGACTAATGGGGCCCGATCTGAGCCCCATTAACTTCCATGATAACATTTACATTACATATTTCAAAACATAATAGTGTCATGTGAAAAATAATGTATGGAAGTACTTCTGTGTGCACAAGAAATGTGGTGCTTATCAGTCCAGCGGTTTTCGAGATTAGCTCCGGATACACAGACAGACCCTGTTATCACATTGACTACCAGGAATTCATTAATTCATCATCCTTGCCAGCATTTATACCTTATTTCGACGATCCACGGAGACCCACGGAAAGCCACGGTGTGGACACGGATGTAAACAAAGCTGTCTGGGGGGGGGGGGTGGGGAAAGTCCACCGGAAAAGAAAAACATTTTAACCGCAATCGTCCATTCTGTTGTTATCAGCAGTTGAATATGGCTTGTTTTTACCCAAAAAAGAAGAAATCCGAGCTATAGATGTGTTTTTCTAAATCCCATAATATGGGAGTCAACAGAGTTTTCTTTTTTGGGATGATGTAATTTCTGCTTCTATCATTCTCTCGCAGTCAAGGGATCATTCATAGGTTGCCGGAGAGCGCCCCTAGCGTAATCACTGAAAACATGAAGGATGCATATATGCGTTCTTGGCAGGCAGGGCTAGCCTCCCACAAAGCCATGCGGTAAAAGTACCAGTTTTTAACCTTTAAGAGAAGATCGAAAAACGTTCAGTGTGAGCCAAGGGCCTCGAGTCTTAGTTATGATATTTTACTTGAAATTGTCACTCAAATAATTGTGATTATTGATTTAATTTAGTTTCTGTCATTGAACATTGGAACATAATGAATAAAAAATACATTTCTGTTTGGCTTTCTGTTTTTGTAAACAAAAGGTTTACAGGGCAGATATGACAAATAATGTAAAATAAATATAACGTAAATACAAAAAAAAAAATATCTACAAGCTCAAAACGTGTCACATCGTGACTCGTCTTGAGCTTGTAGATCAGCTATTTACACATTTTTTTTAAATGTTTGAAAATATATGAAAACATACAGTACTTGGGAATGATTATGACGATTATGCAAACAATAATTGTGATTATCTCATATAATTTTGATTAGGCGATTACAGTATGTAATAATTGTTACTGGCCTAGTTATTTTTTTAAGATTTATTTTGGGGCTTTTATGCCTTTATTGATAGGATAGTAGTCTGACAGGAAAATGGGGAGAGAGATGGGGTCAGCTAAGGGGTCCTTGGCCTGAAAAACGACCCCTGGACTAGACCCCTTGCAGATATTCTATACTGTTTATATCAAGGCTTCAGCATACTCCAACTGACGTCCGAAAGGCTGTGCCTTTCAGAACTTTGTTCAGTAGTTCTTGCACCCATTAAGATGTTCTAAGAACAAAGGTCTGACCGAACATTGTGTGTGACACTCAATGTACTTGATTTATATTGTTTTTTACCCGTAATCTGTCAGTAACGTACCATGGTCTGTTTTGCTTTGCTTTTTGCATTGAGCCTCCATACCGGCCGTCTGTATTTGTCCCTCATTGCTCGGCACCACACAGTCAGAAAATAAACAGTATACTGCACTTGTCTTGTCTGTGTTGTCGCACATATAAATAAAACAAACACAACCAGATGGCAATTAATTATTGGAGAGAGATAAGCACACACTTTGTCCACTGTGTCTGTCGCCAGAAATGGAGAGCACTCTGAGACAAATTATGTCAAAGCACGTCTGTTTGCATTTCCACTGTGAGTTCCAGGCAGAATACTGAGTGGGCGGGGTCTAGCATTCAGAACTCAGAGCAGAGTTCTGAGGCAGTATTAAACACTTTCGTCCTCACCAAATGTTCTTCGGTTCGGCAAGCCCTTCCAAAGCCAAACAAAGTTATTTTTTGGAGCTTATTTAGAAGAAAGGCATTGATCGTGAACACAACATCCAATTAAGCCCAAATTTGAATTACATGTTAGGGGGTCTATAGGGTGCACCTCCAAAAGTGCTTTCTGACTATAGGGGTTATCACAAATGCAAAAAGTACCTTATGTAAATAAATAGAAACGCTATTTTCCCTTGCAGCTAGCAACCTATGGTCCTAAAGTTTGTAACGCATGACTTACACGGTCCCAGATAGGCCTGGTGGAGATATGCACCCTTTCTAGTTTTATCTCGTTTTACACACACTCACAGTTGTGGGAATAAATGCATTTATACAAACATAAATGGCATGGCAGTGAGGGAATATTTGCATACACATGTTTGAAATTTTGCCTGTAGATACAGGCATATTGAAAAGGGAATAGACTGGAATGGTCCTTTCAAAGACCAGGGCAGACAGGTGCGGACTCAATCACGCACATACAGTACATGCTGTCTCACTCTCATACACACACATACATACATGTAGAGACAGACATGAACATACTATATAGATGCTCACCCAGGCATTCATCATTGCCTGATGATAATATGGGTCCCGACTTCAGAGAGTAACGACGAATGCCAGGCAGTAATTTGCATGTTATATATCAATAGCCTTATTTATTTACTAGGACAATGACAAAATTGCATTTGATCAACAATTTAATGTAATAAATAGATTAACATGACTGCTATATGGGTTTGGTCTCCCACTCTGGAGGCCATGGGTTTAAATCTTGGGTAGGGCATAAAAGACTGTCTGTGATGTTCCTTATAATCTTTTTTTAATTGAAAACCTCCTATGCCACAGATAATGTATGCTATTGGTGGCAGAGGTCCCTTTCTACTGTATTTTACATTCAGGGGTGTAAATGGGGATTTTTTTATTGGCAGAACGGTCGCTATTTTAATAGCGACCGCACGGCACGCGCACATCGCGCGCATCACGCGCATCACACGCTTTTTATTTTGCCGTATGTAGTGTAGTACGAAACAACATGTTTGTATAGGAAATTATTAGTATTTAGGTTAGTTTTAGTCTTTGTAAATCTTCTCAAGGAATGCCTTGAATTTAAGGAGCTGAAACTAAAAGTTAGCTTTGAACGAGTATCTTTCTCTTCTTCGAAGGTGGCTGAGGCACTGTTGCGTGCAGATAGGATGGCAGCAGCGGCTGTGTTGCTTACCTACAGTATAGATGTGAGGGGTGAGGATGCATTTGCACACTCTCTTGTAAACCTGTTATGCAAAGTAGACATTTGGGTCCTTGACTCATGAATCGAGGGGGGCGCGTTCTAGCGTGGACGCGCGTGCACATCTGTGCGTGCACGTAAAAAAAAATACTGACTGTAGTGTCACGTGAAGCGACCAATACACCCCTGTATTACACTCCAACCAAGAATCTACACTTTTACATTAATACGTATAAAGATGTGAGGAAGAGGTAGAGCAGGATTGAGAGAGGCAGAGGAAGAGGAGATAAAAGGAGGAGAAAGTGACAGCAGAGCAGGAGGGGTGAGAAGAACGACACTGCGGGTGATTTCTGTAAGGAGTTTTGCAGAAAGCTGGTCAGGCTGTTCGGGATGATTTTGAGGTTTATTCCTTCTGTGCAAAGCAGTTCCTTTTCATGTTGACTTGATTGTCTGGGATCTAAGACTTGTATGGAACCATGTCTCACTGTGACTGCACTGTATCTTTGTATTTTGTGTGTGTGTGTGTGTGTGTGTGTGTGTGTGTGTGTGTGTGTGTGTGTGTGTGTGTGTGTGTGTGTGTGTGTGTGTGTGTGTGTGTGTGTGTGTGTGTGTGTGTGTGTGTGTGTGTGTGTGTGTGCGTGTGCACCTGTGTACAGGTTTCAGCCAGCCGGTCTGGTGGAGAGGATTCAGGCTATAGCCCAGAATGTGTCCAATATGGCCGTGAGAGTGGAGCAGATCTTGCAGAACAGCATGGCACAAGGACGAGGTATCCCACCATCATCATTTACTGTCTGCTGTATATCATCTTTGATGACCTGTTTTTTTGTTTTTGTTCATTCATAGTTACTGCACTGCAAAATCCAAGTCCAAAATGTATTGAACTCTGAGAATGTAAAAATTGACGTGGTCTGAAAATTATAGCTGTGTGTGTGTGTGTGTGTGTGTGTGTGTGTGTGTGTGTGTGTGTGTGTGTGTGTGTGTGTGTGTGTGTGGGGGGGTGACATGCTTTCACAGAAAGCATGTCATCTTGTAGCAATTTAAGAAAAGACAGTTAGACCAGTGCTGAAAACAAATGTAAACAAATACAAATGTCAAGAATGTATTAGAGGAAACTAGCCTTTTCACTATCTCATTTGCACTTCATTCCTTCCCTCTGACCTCTTTGCACTCCCCCACTATTCTGCCTTTGCACTCTTTAATAAAATCATGAATTATTCCAAGATTGTGACGCAGATCTCGCTGCGTTCTGTATTTACACACTATGTGTACACACACACACACACACACACACACACACACACACACACACACACACACACACACACACACACACACACACACACACACACACACACACACACACACACACAACCTCTCTACTCTCCTTTGACCAGAGTTTATATCGTCGCTGTCAGGTGGAAACCTTGTATGTCCAAAACCGTTGCTTTCTTATTATTATTTTTAAAACATTTAGAAGTAGTGAAAATAGCCGATCTACAAGCTCACACCGCCTCGCATCGCGAGGTGTTGTGAGCTTGTAGATCTGCTATTTTCACTACTTTTGTGTGACACTCTTGTATGATGAAGTAGGGCTTTAATTCACACAAAAACGTACAAATGAAACCTGGAGATACAAGGTTTCTGCGGCGATATGGGAATTAATGGACATTATATCTCCTTTTGTTTACTTGTGTCATTGAAGACGGCAGCACTTTGCCACAGTAGAAATGCTCACTGCTTTTTCGCAATCACTGACAAAGTGAAACAATGCTGGCAGACTTTATTATCATACCGCTCAGTGGCGGGTTGTTTATCTCCAGCACGTGCATGAGACCACAAGGGAGAGAGAGAGAGAGAGAGAGAGAGAGAGAGTGGAACGTGATCAACATTTCTAGCTTGTTCTTCCAAAATAATGTTATTATGGTCGGTCTCACAGGGATGGGAGTGTTTGTGGTTTTGTCTTGTTAGCTGACCACACTTTTAATTGTCAGTCTGTTGGTTATTATTGTAATCAATCATATCTTGTACCGTGCGTCTGTCTGTCTGTCTGTCTGTCTGTCTGTCTGTGCGTGCGTGCGTGCGTGCGTGCGTGCGTGCGTGCGTGCGTGCGTCTGTCTGTCTGTCTGTCTGTCTGTCTGTCTGTCTGAATGTACATATATTAACATGTTTGTATGTGTGATCCTGTGTGTGTGTTCCTTTGTGTGTTTTGAGCGGAGAGAGAGGGAGAAGCCCAAGGGAAAGACTGATGTGGTGAAAAATCTCTTTTTCATTAGGCAAATGGAAACAGTCGGAGAGCAAATGTGTTCGTCCAGAGAGACAGACAGACAGACAGACAGACAGACAGACAGTGTTTGAGTAGTAAAAAAGAGAGAGAGAGAATAAGAATCCATATCAGTGCCTTTGCTATAATGCCCCCCACGCACACACGCACGCACGCACACACACGCGCGCACACACACGCACGCACTACTCTCTGCCCTTTCCTCCCCTCTGAGTATAAGCAACAGCGAGGCAGTTAACTAAGTCAATGGAGCAATTAATGCAGTGAGTGCAGCTTGAGTGAGCGAACTGCATTTTCTAGTGGCACCCCAGTATGGGTCGTAGAGAGGACTTCTGATGCAGAATTGATGTTGTGAACAAAGCCAAAGCAGACAGGGTGAGACGCTCTATGGGGACATGGCGGGCCGTTTATATTGGCTTCAACGACACATACTACTACACGCTAAAAATGCTGATGCGACGGGGGAAAAGACTGGATTTCCATAATGCAAAGACGTACAGTACTGTAAGGGAAAGTGCTATGTGAACGCCAGTTGTACAGTATCTTCACAGAGTAGTTCTGAAGGGCATCTATTCGGATGTTAAAACATTGCTCTGGATCAGTCAGGTGAAGAAGATTATCGATAGAAATTAATAACCTACACACAGCTTACAATGTGTTCTTTTGCTATAGATTAATAATTGATACTCCAAATACTATACAGCCTGACTGATCTTTCGGTGGATCCCCTAATGGCAGTTTTATTTATGTTTTATAATAATCGTGGTAATCCCAAGACAATAGAAGAAGAGAAGAAAACTCTGCTCCTTTGAGTACAGGGTAAAAGAATATGATGTAATGTTTCAGTAATGAACGCATAGCTGTGCCTTCTGTTTCCTCAGCAGTGAGAGATGGAACGTCGAGTCAATGTGATGTTCCCAGGGACTCTCGCTTCCCAGATTGCCCCGGGAAAGTAGATGTGAGTTTAATCATGCCTTTCCTCCCCACTATGCATGTGACTTACACTCACGTTTAGAAAACATTGTAACATTATGCTCTGTGCTCTTGTGTCCAATGCACGTTGTCCGTCATTGCACGCGCACATACCGCAAACCCTCAGTGGATGCGCGCACGTTGGACGTCAGACCCCTGTTACGCCTTCTACGGCGTAGACGGCTCCGACTGCTCCTTCCTGGTCTATCTGAGCGAGGTGGAGTGGTTCTGCCCCCCACTGGCCTGGAGGAACCACAGCAGTCCCCCCACCCAGCACACACAGCAGACCCAAGCTGCCAAACGACAGGTATGGGGAATACAATACAAACATGCCCATGCATAACAACAGCTGTCCTATGGCTTGATTTAGTTGCGTGCGGGTCTCTGCTATCTCGCACACCAAAAATAGCATTATGTACAAGCTCACACCACGGTGTGCGACACCAGTGCAAAACTAAGTAGGCTATAAATCAGGCTTAAGAGACATGCAGATGAGTAAAAACGGTAAAAACAGACAAACACATTTTTTCACACAGAATTATTGTAGTATAATTGTTCTGCTTCCTGGTGCTAGAGTTCATGTGTCTCTTTGTTCTGGCACTAATGAAAGTATGAAACTCTAATGGGCCAAAACATCTGTCAAATAAACCAGACCCTTTAACTGCGTTTAGTGAGAGCAGATCATCTCTTCTCTTACTGGCTGGCATTGGTTCCAGTTACACTAGCGCTCCCTTGAGCATGGTAATCCAGGCCATTCTCTACTGCTGTGCATACAAGCTAGGTCAGCTTTTTACTTATTTGCGAACATAATGCACTACAATAGCACTATAAATAGAACTAGAACATAATGCAGAACACATGCATGTGTTTAGAGCTTGAGTGAACCCTTTAAACTGATAGTTTTGGCACCATGCTCAGTATCAGAAGAAAAAGAAGAAGAAGAAAAAGATGAAAGCATTCAGGGAGGGAAGTGTGTGTGTGTGTGTGTGTGTGTGTGTGTGTGTGTGTGTGTGTGTGTGTGTGTGTGTGTGTGTGTGTGTGTGTGTGTGTGTGTGTGTGTGTGTGTGTGTGTGTGTGTGTGTGTGTGTGAGAGAGAATTGGTCCCATTTTCTTGTTTGTAGAGCATTCGTTAGACTGACAGACTGACAGTAATACAGTATGTGTCTGGTACTGTACTTACTAGTAGCTAATGAGATTCCATGATCTACCAAGGGTCGCCTGAGACTTTTTCAAAAATAGACATGCAAAACGTTGCATACTGGGGTTGAATGTTGCATCAGCTACAGTATTACAGTATACTTGTATACTACTTGCTGGATGCCATTTGCTTCATAAAATTGACAGAATCATCACAAATGACAAACACACACGCACACGCACACAAACACACACGCACACACACGCACACACGCACACACGCTACCCAATTGCAAGAGGAAACTGTACTGTACATTTCTGCAGAAACATTTAACATCAAAGTTTCTGGAACCCCAAACCGTTACATTTTATGTACGTTGGTGCTTGTTGTTGTTCACATGCACCTTTTTTTGTACTACTCATGTAACGTTAAAGATAAATAAGTTCTCTCAGTCTGCCTCTATCAATCCTCCCATGTCTATCCTCCCTCCATCACCTCTCTATCCTCCCTCAATCACCTTTCTATCCTCCATCACCTCTCTACCCTCTCTCCATCACCTCTACCCTCCCTCCATCACCTGTCATCTATCCCTGCCCCCCCGCACTCCTCTCCTCCTACTTCCGGGTCTCATTTTTCCCCTCTTTCCATCGATCTCATCCCCCTCCAGGCTGCTTTCCGTACAGACCTGTCTGTCCTGCTGGACCAGGTGGGGGCGGGGAAGGAGTCCCTCAGCTTCATGAAGCGTCGCATCCGACGGCTGGCACAGCAGTGGGCCACAGCCGCCAACCGCCTGGATGCCAAGCTGCAACAGAGATGGAGGGACCAGAAGAAGGTGAGAGGAGGAGAGACGAGCAAGGAGTGAGTGAGTGATGGATGGATTGATGGATTGACCGATTGCTCGACAGACAGACAGACAGACAGACAGACAGACAGACAGACAGACAGACAGACAATACATACATACAGTATATTTACGTAAGTAGATACATACATACATACATACATACATACATACATACATACATACATACATACATACATACATACATACATACATACATACATACTGTACATACATACATACATACATACATACATACATACATACATGATACTTTTATTCAGGGGGTTTCTCAAAACAAATCAAAATAAACTTCTACCCAGTCGGGGCATTTACAAAACAATATTCTGCAATAACGGAGCGATCAGTCGCTCGCCTAATTTGCCTACAGACGAGACAGGAAACAAGATAGTAATATATCTAACCACAGCAAATGTGCGACAGGAAAAGTCAGTGGAGTATAATCGCGTACCGCTCGATGAGAGAGAGATCCTCCAGCAAGGAGAACTAGCGATGAGTGAGACAGAGAGCCCTATTTTGTCTTAAAGACGCACTGAAGTGACATTTTCGGTCATTTTATTTTGAAGGTTCAGCCCGAAACGTCGGCTCAAGGACTCTAAACCAATCAGAAGGTCCCATCCCTTCAGGCTATGGGACGTTGGATCTCAATCACTTCAGCCGTGCTGGCACACGGCTAGTGTTTGTTTACAAGTGAGAGAGAGACGGCCAGTGAAGCACGTTTGCTACTACCTGGCTTATTTCTAACCTGTAATGTTTTCAGATACATATTTTAGTGTGCAGATGAAGTTTAAAATGAGTAATACACTCATCTTCAATGAGATTCAAAACGGAGTATCTCTGTAATTAAAATCAGCTGTGTTTGAAGAACGTGCAGCTATGGGAATCAAACAGGTGCATGTAATCAAGATTCATTTATATTCGTGAAGGCTGTATTATGTCATCACGCAGCACGTTTTCGTTTACAGGAAGTAATTAAGATTGGCTTTTTAGGGACTTTAGATGTAAAAATACACAAAAATGTTTTTTTTTCATTTTTTTTGGCATCTATTGTTAGGTATACCCATATGATGACCACGGATATGCTCTAAAAGTGTGAAAAACATATTTTTCATTTCACTACACCTTTAAGCACCAGACTTAACTGAAGACCCGGAGGCGTGGCCAATGCTGTTTGGCCAATCAAAAGAGTGTTGAGCTTAAAAGTCAAACAGCATGATCAGAACCAACTCAGCGCAGCTGTCTCCAGCCTGTCACTCAGCGCACAGGTGTCATCACATTAAGCTGATTGAGAATAAAATTTGGAGGGTACTTCCCTTCAATGACGTAGCCTGGTAAACCCTCCCTCCGGAAATCTCATTTCCATTTGATTTCAGGAGTGAGTCTGGCCTGACCCGCCTTTCTACAATATTCGCTCTGTACGCCGAACTGACGAGCCTATCAGCGTCGTCGCACATCGTTCTGTTATTGACAGCGACAGTTGGCCAATCAGGTGGCGAGTTCGAGTGAGCCCGAATGAAGCCGAGTGCAGCCTGACTGGGGCCGACAAAAGACGAACGGCAGCCATTGTTGTTTCTGCGAGTGCCGTCAGTTCTTATTTTCGGTTTTAAAACGGTCTCAAACTTCTTTTTTGAGGCACGGAATTTACTATTAAGATATCGTTTGGATCGAATTTAGTTGTTTAACTTCATATATGTGGTCAATTAATCATGACAGAGCCTATTTAAAAATATAAATTTAGAGAACCGGCAGGGGCGGGGAGTGACACGCATGTATCCCAATAAGGAAACCTATTCTGGGCATGGCCGTCCCAAAAGTCCCGTTGCGTCACATAGTCTGGAGGTCGTCAAAATGAACTGCTGATTGGCTGAAGGGGAAAAACGATCATTGGTGGAAGGGGTTGTCAGTCAACGGTATTACTCCCGCCCAACTCCAGCCCACAGCGAATATTGCAGAAAGGCGGTTCAGGCCAGACTCACTCCTGAAATCAAATGGAAATGAGATTTCCGGAGGGAGGGTTTACCAGGCTATCAATGACGTGCCCTAGGCAGTGGCACTGTCCGAGGTGCTGAACTCTGTCGTCACCATGCTGGCTGGCCCTGTGGAAACTCTCACCTGATCGGGGGTATTGAGACGAGACTCCACACTGTACATACATATATACATACATACATACGTGTACATAAATGCATAAATACATAGATAGGTGAATTGTGCGGCCCCGTTACTTATACCCACCTTTTTTCAACAATATATTTATTGACTTGACTTTATGCCAACTTATGGCAGGGCTGTAGGAAGAAGCAAGGGAAGTTAGCGGAAGAGAAGGGACTGAGGTGATAACAGGAGGTTGGAAGGGAAGAGAAAGGACTGAGGTGATAACAGGAGGTTGGAGGGGAAGGAACGATGATGAGATGACAAGAGTTCCACCAGCGCCAGAAGGAAGAGACGAAAGAGAGACAGAGAGGGTGGATGACAGGAAGCGATTGATGGGAGGTGGCTAAGGGATAATGTGGCGCATAGGAAGTACGCGTTGCTTCCTGAATGTTAAGGTGAGCATTCAGTGACCAAACAAATAGGTTTTATGAAGTCTTCTTCACAGCAATACATTTCTTGACTCTAAGTTGTTCCCCTAATGCACTAGGGGGTTGGTATTTTGTTAACGTCAGAAATGTTGAGTTAAATTGAGTGGGCGCAGTTTCAGCACCCGCTTCATCCTGGTTCCAAAGCATCCAAAATCTCTCCCTAAAATACACTAACAAGGTTAGAAACAGCCCTCTGTCGTTGTGATTGATGTCGTCTTTCCTTACGGCGTATTGAGGGGATTTGTTATTCTCTATCGTATGTCCTCAGCTGTTATAGCAGGCCATTATATTACCAGATGATACTGCTATCTTAATAGCACAGGTTCAGGGGTTTTCAAGTGTTTGCCAAGGCTTACAAAATCTGACAACTGTGGATTCAAGTAAAACATTAGCGATTCAAGTAAAAGTATCTAGAAAGTGTGTGTGTGTGTGTGTGTGTGTGTGTGTGTGTGTGTGTGTGTGTGTGTGTGTGTGTGTGTGTGTGTGTGCGCGCGTGTGCGTGCGTGCGTGCGTGCGTGCGTGCGTGCGTGCGCGCGCGCGTGCGTGCGTTTACATTTCAGTTATTCATAGCTTATACTGGCACTATTTTAACCTTCAGCCACCCTCAACAGTTTCAACAAACTATGGGCCCTCATTGAAGTGGAAAACATGTCCAATTTGAATTGACTGCAGGCCCTTGGCCTATGCTAACCTTGCTCCCCTGCCAAAACCCTCCATCCCACTATACCAGCTCGAACATTCTGCTCCAGTTCACTGTCTTTAAAATTCCAATAGGGTAGCTGTGTTGATTCAATTCTGTTTCCCTCTCTGGCTTTCATTTTGATTGGGTGGGGTTTGGTGTTTACTCAGAAAATGAAATAAATCAAACAAAAACAACAGAGGGTGGGTGGAGTAGAGAGGGAGGTCTGAGTAAACAGAGGAGAGAAAGAATGATGATTTCTTTAAATGCCCGTGGCAGAAACGAGGACAAGGATAGACGAGGTGCGTGTGCATGTGTGCATGTGCGTGTGCGTGCGTGCGTGCGTGCGTGCGTGCGTGCGTGCGTGTGTGTGTGTGTGTGTGTGAGAGAGAGAACATACAGTATAGTGGTACCCACACTGGTGTGCTGTGAGTCACACTATTCGCAATATATGAAACTATACCAAATGTTCTGACTTATCTTTAATTTACCATATCAGCACTTTGTGCACACTCATTTCCCAATGAAGAGGTAAAATGAAAATTGTAAATGTTATATACAAAATATTCAATATCCCAACACGTCACATCGCGACACATTGTGAGCTTGTATTTTTGCTATTTTTGAAAATCTGTGAAAGTATGAAGTAGGGCTTCAATGATGAAACTTTGGAATAAACAAACGTTTACAGATAAGAGTGATAGTGTGTTATAGAGGCTATTATCCACAGATATAAATACAGTTGTGCCTTGACATTTTTACTTGCCCTTTGGTACTGTATGCCTTGGGCACAAAGCGTTTGACATCCGCTGGTATGCAGGTGCAATGTGTGCATCGATGCACGTGAGCCTGTGCAGTGCCGACCAGCGGCACAGTGGCACCGTCAGAAACTTCAATCAACAGTTCAGTCCTGACCTTTATCTGACAGTCATCAACAAACTGAAGAGTTTTATTCTGACCTTTCAGTATTCCCATAGTTCGTTCAATTTGAGCGGTTCAGTCCAGAACAAATTCCATGTACCGTATGAGTGCCTTCATACATGAAAAAGTAAAGCTCTTTGTCACGCAGCTGTGCGCTCTGTGAAAATCTGTCGTACGACAGAGTATGAATCTGGCTTAAGCCCACCTCAAATATTAATTTGATTTCAAGTGCCCATTTTCTCACCGCCCTCAGAATTCATTAAGCACCCTGGCAAGCTGCGCGCCATTTTAAAAGCTGTCATCCATTTGAGAGAATCAGCCATCTATGGTTTTCGTTTTGTTTTGGGGGTTTTGCAACCGATTACCAACCCAAACAAAGGGCTCGGTTTGAACATCGAGTCGTTACACAGCAACTCGAGGAACATAACATGCCGTGTAAATCAGGTCGCTTTCTTTGTTGGAAAAAGACAAAAGAGAGAGGAGGCTTCAGGAACTGAATGAACAGTCTTATCTTTTGACTGGGGACGGGTGTTTGATCAATAACAGGAAAAACATCAAGCTGTGCCATGTTTGTATAATTCTGTAAACTATTGTGTTCTGTGTATAGATCACATGCATGAATGTTGGGCTTACATATTGCTGTGTGTCCATGTAATCTCTCTCGTTCTCTGTGACATCGCCTGTGGTGGAAAGGAACTAGCTAGCTTTGAGGTACATTTACATTACTTCAGTATTTCCGTTTTTTGATACTTTAAACTTCTGCTCCACTGCAAGGCAAATCTTGTACTTTTTATTCCATTAGAATTATTGTAGCTTTAGTTACTAGTTACTTTTCAGATTTACATTAATTCAAAGCATACATCAACCACTTAAGCCATATATACCTTTATATTGACAGATTTTGAGAAATGTCTTAAAAACCTTTACCGTGGTACTTTAAATTGAATCTGATGAATTCCAGTGATTTAAAGTGACATTTTGAATACAGGCCTTTTACCTGTAACAGAGTAGTTTTAATAAGGTGGTATTGCTACTTTTACTTTTAAGTAATACAAAAAGATCTGGAAAAATCTGAGTATACTTCTTCCACCACTGCATATCGCCCCCCTGGAGACTATACAGACTAGACTGACCTCTGAATGATGAAGTAGAGTCAGTGCTGCCGAGAGCTACAAGGTGATGTGAGACAGACAACGGGAGGGTACAGAGGAGAGATCTACAGAAAGCACAGCGAGGAGAGACGTCAGGGAGAGCAACAGGAGCGGGGAGACAAAAGATGAGGGGAGGGAGTCCATGGAGGGGGCCAGGGGGTGGGGGGGGACAAAGGAGAATGAATAAGAAAGAGCAGGACAGAGACTTTGGGAAGGTGAGATTACGGATAAGGTCGAGGTAATGCTGGGCAGTGCCAGCTTGCAATGCCACCCTTGGCCCCCTCTCAGACAGCTGTGACCTTCAGACCAGCTGGCTGAGCTCTGCATGCAGGGTCACATGCACACACATGCATATGCACGCGCGCGCACACACACCTTTGCAGTCCATTGTGTGCAGAGGTTAAGGTGGACATATTAGCATTCTGCTGTCATTAGATGTTAAGTGGAAAGTGCAGCAGAGTAGTGCTATATATATTAGAATCTGCTCTCGTTCTCAACACACACACACACACACACACACACACACACACACACACACACACATACACACACACACACACACACGCACACACGTACAGTCACACACACACAGTCATACATAGATTTTGCGCACGCACGCACGCACGCACGCTAGAGTTCTCAAATTCTACCCGAACCCGACCCGACATTTTCGGGCCGAGCCGGGCCTCAAAAGTATGCTAATTGGTCGGGCCGAGCCGAGCCTCGGGCTCCATGAAAAAAAAATATATATTTTTTTTTAATGATTTTTAAAAATAATAATAATAATAGAATATAGCTGCAAGCAGCGATAATACGGGGCCAGGAGAGAGAGAGAGAGAGAGAGAGAGAGAGAGAGACACAAGGAAACGGATTAGATTGGAGAGAGAGAGAGAGAGAGAGAAAGAGAGAGAAAGACATGGAAACTGGAGAGAGAGAGAGAGAGAGAGAGAGAGAGAGAGAGAGAGAGAGAGAGAGAGAGAGAGAGAGAGAGAGAGAGAGAGAGAGAGAGAGAGAGAGAGAGAGAGAGAGAGAGAGAGAGAGAGAGAGAGAGAGAGAGAGAGAGAGAGAGAGAGAGAAACGGAATAGATTGAAGAGAAAGAGAGAGAGACGTGGAAATGGAATAGATTGAAGAGAGAGAGATAGAGCGAGAGAGCCATGGAAACGGAATAGATTGAAGAGAGAGAGAGAGAGAGAGAGAGAGAGAGAGAGAGAGAGAGACAGACATGGAAATGGAATAGATTGAAGAGAGAGAGAGATGGAAACAGAATGGATTGATTGGACATCTCAACCTATTGCCATTAACAGGAATCGAACTCTCAACCTTCGGACTAATAGGCTGCAACACTACCTATAGTGCTATAGCTTTGTCCAGGCTGATGTTGTCTGTTGAAGATCATAAACTCTTGCCTTCTGTCATGAACCAAGCCAACACTAAGATCACTCGTTCACAAACCATTTACCAATACAGAAATTGTATGTCTCCTCGCAACTGAAAACAGTGAAAGCAGCCGATCTACAAGCTCAGAAACACGTTGCTATCTGAAAAGTTTTGAGATTGTAGATCGGCTATTTTCAGAATGAAGTATGTCATACATTGAAAAAACGTACTCTCAAATAAGCATTTCAGGTTATCTTTACCATTTGCACATGTATTCATTGATACAGTCATGTTGTTTGCAATTCAACTTAAATGAAGTCTGCACCAAGTGAGGCTTGAACTGGCGACCTTGAGATTGTGAGGCACTCATTTAAAGGAGACGCCATTGGACCAACAGACAAGGAATAGTGAAAAAGGAGATCACACAGATGATACAGTTTCACGCAAATAGCTGAAAAATCCTGGGTTTAAGTGTTTTTCAAACTGCTCAAAATTGCGGACAATCTAAGGGCGGAGCTTACTGGTCAAAGCGATAGATGTGTTCCTCATGAGTCAAGGCACAAGTGTAAGCAAGTTTCACGACTTTCGGCCAAACGAGGCATGACTTTTGCCTGTTTAAAGTTTGCATTTTCAAAAAATTGCTATAGCGCCCCCCTTTTGCCAATTGGAGTGAGATTGGTTTCAGTGATATTTGGAATGACCCTCAACATTACCGCAAAGTTTCAAAGAAATGTGAGTCTGCATGTATGTGATAGGGGCAGATGAATAATTGTCATAAAACTGCAATATTCATTGGCTCATTAAAGCTTCATTTTTTCACTTATGGAAAATCCGCTGCATCGTTGAGTCGGCATAGGTCCAAAGTTCATGTGTAAAATGTTTCGTGCAAATTACTCAAAAATCCAAGGAGGAGATAGGTTTTAACTGTTTTTCATATAATTCAAAATGGTGGGAGATCTAAAGGTCAGAGGTCAAAAGTCAGAGTGTGAAAGTTGTTCAGCATGAGGAGACGCATATGTGTATTGAAGTTTCATGGCTGTAGGTCAAATAGGGCATGAGTTGTACCTGTTCAAAGTTGGCATTTTCAATTGAGTGCTATAGCGCCACCTTTGGACGAAAGATTGTGAGATTTATTTCTTGATAGTTTTTCATGACCATCTACCATATGGCCGAGTTTCGTAAAAAGCGTATGCACGGTTCAGCCAGAACTGCCAAAAGTGGCAGAAGAAGAAGAAATGGAATAATGCCAATAACAAAATGGGTCCATGCTGGAAGCCTGGCCCCGTAATAAATACACATTCAGAACAGAAAAAAAAAATCGTATTTTTCCCCCCTCGGGTTTTTTCGGGCTTTCGGGCCTAACATGATGGTAATAGTCGGGTTCGGGCCGAGCCTCGGGCCGGCCCAGTCGGGCCCAGTTAGGGCCGAGCCTTAATTTTCAGGCCCGTTGAGAACTCTGACGCACGCACAACAGAGAGAAACATGAATAACACCTCAGGGCATGAAAGCCTGTACATTCCCCCCAAACCGTATCTCATTTGTAATCATATCAGTTCATTTTGTCTGTAAATCAATGTTTTCTGCTAGGCCTTTCAAAACAAGCAGGACTTTAAAGTACATTCAATATAGCATTACTTACTCTGCAAGTTGATTTTTATGCCGTACAAAAATGAACAGAAACCAATGGCTTCCTCCAAAATCAAACAAACTACTGGATGCTTTGGGAAATGGTTGGCAGTGATGTCAAGTAAACCATGAATCAATGGTCAATGGGCTAAACATTCTAGACCAGGGGTTCCCAAACTTTTCAGTCTAAGAGTTAGTCTACCCAAGAGATAAAACCCTAACCCAGGCCCCGAAAGGGACCCCTACAAAATGACATTATGAATTGACAACTTAAGGCCTATTTCAAAAATTGTGAAAATAGCAGATCTACAAGCTCACAACGCATCACATTGTGATGTGAGCTTGTAGATCCGCTAGTATTTTCACTATTCCACCCCAACAAAATTAATTGACAGATTTTGTTATTGTCTCCGCCAGGCCGAAAGGCATGGCGAGAGAGTATGTTTTACCCTCCGTCCGTCCGTCCGTCCGTGTGTGTGTGTGTGTGTGTGTCCTGTCTGTGTGTTAACAGCTAATCTCCGGCACCGTTGGCCCGGTCGCTGCGAAACTGTGCACACCCACTCCCTGGATGCCAATTCAGAACCTCTGCCCCACATTTTTCACATGGGCCTGTTATAGCGCCACCAGGAGGCCGATTTGTGCAAAACCCATTTTTTCTCATTACACCTACAGGTTTTAACCAAACGTCATGCAAATCGGTACACAGTATCTCTATAGTCATGTGATCAACCCGGATCTGTCCGATTTCCCATATTGCATCCTCATTGGCTAAGGTTGGCTTCCAAAGTTTGCAGGATTGGTCCGTTTTGAACAAACTGCCTCCAATCATGAACGCAGCTTGCCATTTCCATAAAATTGCACACGCACATTCCCACTAGGCCGAGGAAGAAATGCCACTTGAACATTTTCAAATCAGCCTCATGGTGGCGCTATAACTGGCCGATTTGCATTTTTAACTATAACTGCACCGATCTGCGTGAAACTTTGCACGCACACTCCCTAGAGGCCAAGGAAAAACATTGGACTGCATTTTTCACATCTGCTTTTTACAGCGCCACCAGGAGGCCGATTTATGTAAAATACATTTTTGGAGATTATTCCTTCAGATTATGTCCAAAAAACACGCAAATTGGTACACTGCATCTCCATAGTCATGTGATTCTGATGGATCTGTCCGATATTTCATATTCCATCCTATTTGGCTTACAGTGGCTTCCAAAGTTTGCAGGATTGGTCAGTTTTAAACAAAATGCCTCAAAACATGAATGCAGTGTGCAATTTCCGTGAAAGTTTGCATGCAGATTCCCACTAGGCCGAGGAAGAAATGCCCCCCTTTTCACATTCACATTGGCCTTTATAGCGCCACCAGCAGGTCTAATTTAGCAAAACACATTTTTGGAACAAAATGCCTCAAATCATGAATGCAGTGTCATCCCATTGAAAGGCCTAAGAAGAAATGCCACCCTTTTCACATTGGCCTATTATAGCGCCACCAGGAGGCCACAATAACCTACCTGACCTGGCGGAGACCTGTGCTCCGAGGAGCACTTTTTCTAGTTTACTTATGAAATTAATGTGATTATATATATATTTTTTTCCCCCCTACATTTTGTAGTTTTTCATATTCTTTTGAAAGGATATTTCCTTGAGACCCCAACAAAATGGTTGTGGGACCCACTGTTTGGGAACCAATGTGCTATAGAGCTATAGACCATAGTACTAGCATGGCAAGCATGGCAGTGGTATCAGTGTAGGTGTACTATAGTGTATGGAATTGTTGTCAAGGTTGAGAGAGAGGTTTGAAAATACATTCTTCTTAGTTCTCTTGTGTATCTCAGCTTTAACCCCCAGGGGGTGTTAACAGAGCAGACTGTAGCTTTTGATCCTTCATGGAATCCCATGAGTCCTTGGCAAGTGAACGAGAGGACTATGCTCACAGAAGCACACACACACACACGCGCACGCGCACACGCACACACACACACACACACACACACACACACACACACACACACACACACACACACACACACACACACATTCTATAAAAGTGCATTGATTTACGTGACATCAGTGGGAAATGAAAACACATACAATACAAAACAACTGCCCGCTGTCCATAAACACACAAACACACTCACAGACACACACCCACACCATCTGTGAGTATCATAATTCCATTGTGTATAGCTGCTGCCGTCTGTGTGTGTTCAGAATCCTTAGAGACGCAGCAGGCCATGAGACGGCAGTTTGTGAAGAAGTACAACTTTAGCTTCAGGGTTAGAATTAACTTTATTTATTCTGTATTCTGTATTAGGATCCTGGTCGCTAATTGCTAGAAACGGCAACAATGCTGTTGGTGTTTTCCAGTCGTTTGACTTTGCCACCTGTTCATCTTCACAAACACATTTTGTTTGTGATTAAGTCTGTTGGGGTTTATAGTACTTATAGTTTATAGTATAATAGAGTTCCTGAGCTACAAAATGTGTGTTTTTACATTTTGTGGATATTTCAAGGATGAAAAGGGCAAAATGGGTAAAATGTAATTTGAATAATTATGGGGGAAAACACTGAAAACATAATACCTTGTGAGGTACAAGAGCTCTGATTTGTGGGTCCCTAACGATCATGTACAGCTTCATCAATCTGAAACTTTAAAGCATCAACAGCTGCAATCCCTATTGATTTAGACTAAGAATAGCAATCAAATGCAACAAAAGAGGTTTTGTTCTCGTTAATCTCTAGTCAGACCCCTGTCCCAGAATCCTATTCATTCGTTTTAAAACCTGAAGCTCAAGGTGAAAAAAAAAGCTCTCGTTTGTGTTCACAGCAGACATGCAGCAGCTGGGTAAGAGGGTTACATGACATTGTTGCGGCTCTTATGTTGTGTTCGGGTCAAATTGACCTATTTCAAAATTTTACTTTTAGTTAATAATGTTACAAGGATACAATTGGAATTGGTTGATTGACAAGGGCCTTTTCCATTAGTGCTGGTAATTTATTTTATTGTTAAAGAACTGTTCCAGACCGTGAACCTGGTAAGTATAAGAAAATGTTAGAATAAGTTTTAGCCGTCCTTGCACCCCCTTTTATTCATCTTTTATGAAGAACACGTAAAAGGAAAAAAATAATCATTGAGAGCACATGCTTCAAGTCCTTCATGGGATGTTCAGCAGTGGTGGAGGAAGTACTCAGATTTTGGACTTCAGTAAAAGCAATACCAAGTAAAAGTCCTGCATTCAAAATCTTACAGCAAAAGTATCAGCATCAAAATATAAAGTAACAAAAGTAAAATAATGAATTATGCACAATGACCACTCACACGCACGCGCGCGCACACACACACACACACACACACACACACACACACACACACACACACACACACACACACACACACACGCACACGCACACGCACAAAATGACACAAATCATGAATGCATTGTCCGATTGGCGTGAAACTTTGCAAGCACACTCCCAATAGTCCAAGGATGATCTGGCATTCCAAATGTTTCAAATTGGCCTCATGGTGGCCATATAAAAGGTCGCAACACAGCCCTGTGTAGTCAAACGAGGCGCGGAGCACACTTTTCTAGTTTGAACTTTTCTATTTCTTTGCTACTGTAGAGGAGGAGCTATTAGCAAATGGAGTTGAAAACAACCTATTTGAAAGAAAGTCAACTTCCCCTCAGCAGCTGAGTTAGCAGTTACCAAAGAGAGAGAGTGCAATTGGCCAGGTTTTGAAACTCCTCACCTTCCTTTATTAATTCCGCTGTTGTGTTTGGATGCCAGTTTTGGGAGAGATTTCACGGTGCCGCAGCATGATGTTCTGCGGAGTCATTTAGCGGTGTTATTCTGTTGTTGCCAATATGTAAAATTTGCCTCTCTGTTTCCCCACTTTCGCCTGGTGCCTGCTGCCAGTGTTTGTATGATAACTCCCCACCCCACCGTTCCACCAGCACGCCAGGAGAACGAGTACTGTTATTGGCCCCATGAATTCTCACTCTTGCCATCTGCCACCCAAACTGTAATTAAATTTCACTTATCTTTTTTTTTTATGAACGAGAAGTTAATAGACCGAGCTTATTAAATAGAGGGTTATTTCGTGCCAGCCAGCTTTCTCATTGTTGTTTGACTCTGCTGCATACACACACCACTGAAGATGTTTGTGCACATGCACTGTCACGAGCTTTAGAACATCACTGACATCTACCAGCTCTCGGCCTTGAAGGATCATACTGTTTCACCATCAATGCATGTCATTGTCTATTCACAGAGAAAAATCACCCTTTTGTGTGTGTGTGTGTGTGTGTGTGTGTGTGTGTGTGTGTGTGTGTGTGTGTGTGTGTGTGTGTGTGTGTGTGTGTGTGTGTGTGTGTGTGTGTGTGTGTGTGTGTGTGTGTGTGTGTGTGTGTGTGTGTGTGTGTGTGTGTGTGTGTGTGTGGAGCCTCAGAGGCTGGCCGACAATGGGGAAGGGAGGCTGGTGTTGCGGTTCCATTATGATTCTCCCTACTAAACACAGAGTAATATAATGAAAAGACAACAACATTGAATTTCACTTACTCAAACTGTATGTCCACTATCATTCACTTGTATACTTTCATCGTGCTGGCACAGGCTAAACGTTTACGTGTACTCTAGCATTATGCAATTCATAAGTCGTTTTAGTTTTGTTGATACATAATACGTTTTCTCCAGGGACTTCACTTTCAAGTCTCTGAAAGTTGATTTTCATGCCACATGCAAAAAGAGAATCCAGAGCATTGGCGGTGGGCCGCAAATGTAAAAGTGCGGGCCCAGATCCAGAAAAGGTTGGGAACCACTATTTTCACTACATTTAAGCATACAAGATGGGTGTCGGATATTTGTGACCGTGACTAATATGGTACACTATAAAGTCAGTGGTGGAAAGTAACTAAGTACATTTACTTATACTGTACTTAAGTACAGTTTTGAGTTATTTGTACTTTACTTGAGTATTTCCAATTTCCAATACTTTTACTTCTACTCCACTACATCTCAGAGGCAAATATTGTACTTTAACTCCACTACAATTATTTGAAAACTTTAGTTACTAGTTACTTTTCAGATATCAATTATGATATTATTAAACATCCATTAACCACTTCAGCCCTATTTTATACATATGGCTATTTGAAAATAGCCGATCTACAATGACACACACATGAAAGTCATTATGCAAGCAGCGTGAAAGTTCCAGGCTGCATTCGCAGTGGGAGGCGTTCATGCTGTGTTAGATCATCAGGGCTAGTCGCAGGGCAGTCCTCAGACGGCTGTGTCTAATACACTGTGTAAATCAACATGTGGCTCGTTTCATACACTCAGTGTGTGTGCTAATTGTTCAGTACAGTAGGTGCACAGTGGTGGAAAATAAGTAAGTACATTTACTTAAGTAAAATGTTGCGGTATTTGTACTTTATTTGATTGATTTAGCTTGTAGATCTGCTGTTTTCAAAAGATTTTGTATACATTATGAACTTGTGAAATACGACATTCTGCACAATGAGTACTTTTACTTTTGGTACTTTAAGTACATTTTGATGCCAATACTTTTGTACTTTTACTCAAATAAAAGTTACTTGTAACAGAGTATTTCTACATTGCGGTATTGATACATTAACTTAAGTAAAACATGTGATGTGAGTACTTTTACCACCAATGTAGGTGCATGCATTGTATGCATGACAGCACTGAAGCCAGTATGTGCAATGTGTTGTAAAAATCCATACTGTAAATTATGAATTTCTACACGTTTTATACAATATGGATCCAAAAAGGAATTTGAATTTGGGCACCCACCCACACATTATAGTGTCATTGCAGTAGTTAGCTTTGCAGGTATGCCGGGCAGGGGCAATGAGTGGATTTGCATGGGTGCGTGCCGTATGCAATTACAACAACATGAGGGGGATTTATTCAGTGGAGTCTCAATGTTTTTGTTTTCACTTCCCATAATTTGTAGTTGGAAGAGCATGAAATTCACATTACTATAATCCTTAAACTAATTAAAGCAGCTTGTAATGCCGAAGCTCACTAACATTATGGGTCACTTCACACTCAACAAATCATTGGACGGCCATGATTTGGACAAACCATGGACATTTTGAGAGATGCACGCTATCAAGTATGTTGCGTGAATGACTGATATCATTACCCAGTGCAAGAACCATCAGAGCAACCAATTTTGTGCTTATTTATCATTCACCTGAAAATCCAAACTGACTGAAGTCAGTGTGTGAATATGAAAATAATGCATAATTATCAAATCAGGTTTCGGCGAGATTTTCACAGCTGCACTTAAATCTAATCAGCTGACGGTGTGAAATCCATATTTCACACGATTACGCAGTAGCTTTTTCACCAATTTGTTGCCCATCCATATTGGAATCAAATGGGTTTTATAAAGTCTGAACAGCAATGACAAAAAAGAAACGAGAGAGTTAACACTGATTTATACCTCGTAGTACGCGGTGTTGTGTGCTGAAAACAGCCAGTCTACAACCTCACAGCGGATCTCATTGTGACATGTGGTGAGCTTGTAGATCTGCTATTTATAGTTATCTTTCAATAAATGCGCGAAATCTCTGCACGTGGGTACGTCTGTAGTTCACGTATCTCAAGAACCGTTCCACTGACCGACTTCAAATTCGGTGCACACGTCGCAGACGACCCGTGGGAGTTGCACAGCGTCGAGTCAGTCGGATAGCTGGTTGTCCAGAACCGCTGATCTGACTGATACCAATTGATTGCCACAGCAACCCCAGCCTAAGCTTGATTTGGCAATTTCCCCACACCTGCCATTTGATTAGATAGTCAGTCCACTTTTCACAGTCAGTTTGTACTCTTCAGACATTCTCCACACATTCTCCACAGACATTTCCCACTGCACAATGACTTTTCCATATGGGCATAAAAGGGACACAGACAGTCACTGACAACAGGTATAAAGGGCATTGCATAACAGGGTGGTGCATGCATTTCCTATTTGCAACGTCCCCAACTTGCATCGTTCCCGTTTAGCCCGGTACCCAATGGGCACCGGTCTAGTATAAGTTAAGCATTACTCTATGAGGTTAACGTGAGGTTAATGTCATTGCACAGCAACCAATTGGTCCACTAATGTGACCTGTGTTCCTTGTTTCTTTTCTTCTCTATTATTTTCTTTCTCTATTCTAACTAAGGTTGGGAGCTTGTACAAAAACGTATTTCACCCACTCTTCTACATCTGAAATCATGTGATGTGAGAATAAAGTCGAATTTGACATAAGAATAGACAAATGCGATCTGATCACTTACTGTAAGTTATAAATTACAGTGTGGCACAGTTGGTCCTAAAGATCATATTTAAGAAACAAATCAGATTTGCCTGCAGTCTGAAAAAGGATGAATGCTCTCACACAATACGAAACTTTGTCTCTCAAAGTCCATATTACGATGCCTTCTTGTCATCCTTTAGATCCTCGTCCACGTGGGTTTCCTAACAGAGGAGTCTGGAGATGTGTTCAGTCCCAAGGTGCTGAAGGGCGGTCCTCTGGGGGAGATGGTGCAGTGGGCGGACATCCTCACTGCCCTTCATGTTCTGGGACACAACCTCAAGATCTCCATGTCTCTCAAGGATCTCCAGGGGTGAGTCGACTTCAACCACTGTTGCGAACTTGCAAAGCTCACTGGTCGAGGTTGATTTCTTTTGTCAGTTTGGACAAACAAACACAGCATTGTATCTCGTCAGATCTTCATGAAAACAGTGGTAGTGCATTTTATGCCTTGTGTTAGAGTTTATGTTAACACAAATTGTCTGCCCTCTGCCGTGTGGAAAATCACACATTGGCTGATCTTAGGGGAGATAAAATATTAATGTTTACAGCATCTCAGGGAAGGTCGCTCTAATCCATTACAGTACCGTAGGTGGATGAATCTTAGCGTTTGCAAGATCTATGAGGATAACCAGGCAATTATTTCAGAATGTTGAACTGTGTGTGTGTGTGTGTGTGTGTGTGTGTGTGTGTGTGTGTGTGTGTGTGTGTGTGTGTGTGTGTGTGTGTGTGTGTGTGTGTGTGTGTGTGTGTGTGTGTGTGTGTGTGTGTGTGTGTGTGTGTGCGCGCGCGTGTGTACGTACACATTTGTTTGCTGATTCAGTGACATTTTCCAAGGTAAATATGCTTTGCAAAAGCTGTTCTCTAACACCAATGTCATCCTTCCATCATCCTTATGAATTACTGTAGCTCTCATTATCCATGTTCCACTGAGTTTCTTTGACAAACACCATTTTGCCTCCCTATTTGAAATGAGTTTAGGCTTAGGCTACTCAGAAGGATGCAAAATGTGCACTGCAAAATATCAACTGATGGCGCAGCTAGCGTGGCAAGTAAAAGCAAAAGAGTGCTTACAAAAAATACGTTTTACAGTCCTAGGTATTACTGTGCTTGTGTACCATTTAAAATCTGAAAAGAGGCTCTGTGCTCTAATTATACTACGTCCCCAGTTAACCCATAGATCAGGCATGGAGGGTCCGAAGGCTCCGTTGAGTTATTTATTGCTGTATTGATCCCGTATTGACGCCCTCCCTGGTTCTTGTCAATGCGGCAGTGTTGTTGAGTGTCTTTCTCCCCTGCGTCAGCACACTATATGTTTCTGCTGACGGATACAGCTGTGGGGCTAACAGACATAGACATGAGCGTAAACAAACGGCTGTGTACGTGCATGCACACACACGCGCACCCACACACACAGATGGATGTAAATCTGCCCTATTGCGAAAGAGCCCTCAGGGCCGTTCTGTCCAGTCTATGGGATATCTACTGCATGGCCGAGACGGTATATATCACACAGATTGTCAGCCTCCGCCAGTCGCGAACCAGTCTCATGGAGACAGATTGCAAATACAGTGCAGTAGTCCAAGGTTTATGAAGTGGGGTTTCTCTGGGTTTTTCAGCATCTTCATAAGAGACTTTGAAGGCTATGTTTTAGTCTAGCCTTGGACGAGACAGCAATTTCTGCCATATGGTTGGTCATAATGTTGACACAGGTATGGTGTGTAGATCAATATAATGATGCACACTCAGTTTTAGCTGCAAGGCAACTTATTCGTTCCACACGGCCTTTAACAAAGCTCACTGATCATATAGAAAGTGCACTTACGGGTCCATCTTTCAGAGTTAAGTTGACACTCAGAGCAAATTCGGAGCAACTGGATATGTTTTTGTGTGAGTTTAAAGCAGACTATGTATGGGTTCAGGTATAACTTGCGTGGTAGTGGAATCATTTATATTGACTGCATTCAAACAGTATAATTCACATGAAGTTGTTTTGGGTACTAACCATGTTCAAAAATGGTTGAACTGCTTTCCTGTTGTCCATCATTCTGCATTGGTTTGCAACAGGTTTAAAACAGATACACTTTATTGTGTTTCCGGCCTCATTTGTGGTTCTGTTGAGTTTTCATGTTTTTCCCTTTCCATTTCCCTTGGCCTTGGAAAATCTTGTGATATTCAGCGGATGTGATGTTCCAGCAGTCTTGCTGCCACGCTGTCATACTGGGAAGATGCTATCTTTTTCTTTTTATCGGTCCCTTCAAGTCTTTATCGAACAAAGCTCTATCACCTTCATTCCTTAAGAATGACAACATGCACCCCCATCGCTGTGTGTACAGGTTGTTCACACTGTACCTTTGGCCTAATGTCGCAGGCAATTTATTACGTCTAATTAAAAGGTTTGCTCAGTTAAAAGGGGGTCTATATGCCTACATGTCTCACATACATACACAACACGTCTGTAGTGATTCATACGATGCTCGTTTGTCATCATGTCGTGTCATGGCATGGCATGGCATGGCATGGCATGGCATGGCAGAGCATGGAAATGCAAGTGTCTCAACCATGCTTCTTACCTGATAACAAGGGACAGATTTAGACCAGCTGAGAGACTTTTCATGTAATGGATTTGCCATTTGGAAAAGCAACAGTATTGATTTTCTCTGTTGCAGCCATGTGTAATATAATCAAAGGTGAAAACATGTTTCTTTGTAGAGGCGTGAACAAACCAGATTGATTTACCTAACAAACATACATTTTCTTTTGAATCCAACAATAGATGGAAAGTGTAACACATACACAGTAAAAGAAAACGCTCTGTTCCCATTGAAAAGCATTGGCAGAATCCATTGGTAGAATTAAACTTCGGTGTGACTGCACCCTTATGGGTCCATTTGTACACTCTGAGAATTAAATTAACATGGATGATTTTGTTGTGTACTGGGGCACTTGCTTTGTACACATTGCTTTTTCCAAGGTATTGAAACTGCAAATGCAATCAGCTGCTTTTGTCAGTAATGATCCAAGAATGGTGAAGATTAGTATTTTCATGCTAATTAGCAATCTCCCATGCAGCGTATATAACACACTGAGTAGTCTACAATCAACGGTACTACACCAAAAGCCCTTTAGATCTAAATCTAAAGTACACATTTGCAGATGTATTTGCCATGCAGTATTCTGCGCACATCTAGTGCCTTGTGTTGTGCTGATGTCCCCATTGTTGCTATAATGTCGTTTCTTTGTGGGACCAAGCAAAAGCATTGTTTGCTTACAACATGGTGGATGTGTGATGGTTCAGTGTATAAAGTCCTACAACAAGCAGGCATAATTGAGGTGGGTTTTGATTGTCGTCGCCATTATTCTTCACATTGTGTTGTTTTGTCCATTCTGCAAGAGTCATATTTTTTCAGGAGTCATTTCCCACTCTCTTGATGTTGTGGTCTTCTCACAATTGTCGTAAAATGCATCAGTTCCCAAAACCCACAAAAAGCATCTACAGTTTAATGACATCTGATGAAGGGACCATTTCTTCTGGCAGACAGACAAACAAGGCTGACACACAGAGTAAGACGATGTAGGCTATAACTATTAGGAAACAGAAAAGAAAGGCAGTGTACTGTAAAAACTGCATAAAACTGTTGGATAGGCTGACTGACAGAAACACAGAAAGCAGACAAGCAAACAATATCTCCACAGAGACTATTTAGTGTGCAGTGTGTACGCTACAACCACAGATTTGTCAACAGATTTTCTTTCCCAGCAGGACATTACACAGTGTTATTACATAAACTCAACATATAGCAGTGTTTAGGTCCCAATTCCATCCACTTCCACAGCTGAAGATTATTGTGTTTATTTATTGTATGCGGCAGGTGTGTGTGGGGACGACACACACACACACACACACACACACACACACACACACACACACACACACACACACACACACACACATACACACAGAGAGAGAGAGAAAGCTGTGCAAGGTATGAGTATATTACTGTACAGAAGTGTACGGTAATAAACACTACAGCCTGTGCTAGTATCAGTGCAAGTTCTGGAGTGCATTGTTCTCATGGTCACAGTGAAGGAGTGTGGTTGGCTGAGGAAGCAACGGTGAGGACCTGTAATTGGTCACTGAGGGGCTGATTAGGGCCAGTGTTCCATTGTATAATGGGTCATCCTGGTCTGCTGTTCAAGTCTATGGTGCAGACATGTGGGCAGACATCGGTCACTGGAGGACATCAGTCGCAACGTACCCAGATGGACACATACCACCTCACACCACCCTGAGGCCATTGGGTGCGCACACATAAAAATGATGCTGATTAAAGATCTATGCAGAGATCCATAATGTATTAAAAAAAGTTAACTTGACATGAGAAGGTGGGTACCTCTCTGCAGGTGGCGTATTTACGGATTTTCAGGGATAATATTAGTCTTGTGATAAAAAGTTGAGAGTATAGAGATTATACAGCAACACTTATAAATGTAGCGTTTCATGCTGTTGTCAGAGTAATAGTCCAGGTGTCCAATAGGATTTCAGAGCAACATTAATGTTTTTGCATTCTGTTTAAGATTAGATTTTTTGATAGTATACTGCTTAGACTGATGATGGTTCTTGGTTTACCTATGATCACTATTTCTATGCATCTGATGTATTACCTCATGTTTTCCTTGCTTACTGTAAATCGCTCTGGATTAAGAGCATCTGCTAAATACTTAAATTGTAAGACTGGCGCAAATATTTATAAATGAATGTGCCAAATGCCAGTACATTTCTCAGTAAAGCATCCAGACATCACTGTCTACGTGGACGTTGGTGAAGATGAACTGACAGCTGTTTTCAGGACACCAGCCTGTGCTGGTTCAGTGGAGAGAGCACTGCAGTCCCCTCTCCTGCTCCAGTGTCTGTGACACTTGCCTTGTGGGCACTTATCCAGTTTTTGGCCTCCCTTTGAAGTCCCACCGCTTTTTATTTCGTCCATAATTCATTGCTCAGAACCAGTGCATGAATATATTTACACTACCACACAAACCAATAAATGTGTTTGATATGCCACTGCTAGGCCACCAAATAATATTGTTTCTCATTTGCTGCAGATTTCACAATTTGTCTCCGACATTTTACCTACATTAAAGGTAGGGTAAGTGATATTTTTTGGTAAAAACAAAAAGTATTTTGTTAAAAGGTTAGAATACTATATTCTGATAGTAATCATTGCTATAGAGTGTTTTTTCAGACACAGATGTCTCCCTGTCTCTCCAGCTCTTTAATAAACAGAAAATCCATTTTTCGGTAGGTGTCAAAATCCCAGCCAATCAGGAGAAAGTACCCATTTTAAGCTTAATTTGTATAGTGTTCCAGTTCCAATTTTGTCTGCACATTTCTTAGTGTCATCACTTCCAATTTCACTTGTTTAATCTGTATCCTGATTGAGTTCTCTGTCCTGGTTGGATAAAATTGGAAATGAAACTGAAACGAAAATGCATTTTCTGTTTAATAAAGAGGTGGAGAGACAAGGAGACTCCTAATGCTGAACAAACACTCTATAGCAATGAGTATCAGAATATAGAGCTATTTAACAATTATTTTAACCAACGCAAATCACTTACCCTACCTTTAATATGAACTAGACTTGGAAATGTATAGTATTGTATAGGCCAATTGTGGGAGTTTAGGGGTAACGATTCTTCTGCCACACTGTGATTTATAATGGCAAAACAGGTGTACAAGTTTTTCATACATCTAGTGTAAGTGTGGATGCTGCACACATTTTCATATACTGTACATAAGCCATGGTAATTCTACATCAATATTTTAGGTCAGAATGTAATTGCCGTGATATATGGCAAACATTAACCAAATAATGTTAACAGTGTTATTATTCATACGGGAAGCTTGAATCCACATCGATGACATTTCAAACTTAATGGAAATTAGATCTTGGTTTGGATAAAGATCATGTCTTACCCTGTTGTAAGCACAACACAACACCAAACACAACACCAAACACTCACACACGCACGCACGCACGCACGCACGCACGCACGCACGCACGCACGCACGCACGCACGCACGCACACTCAACGCAAAATTCAGCTCAAGTGAGATTAGCCACATAGTGCTGTCACATGCTGAACTGAACACTTCATGGGCCATAAACAGGTGAGATATCTGCAGACATTTCTGTGGTGTTCCTCGGAGTCAACTCTGAATGCACATTCATCAGCTCTAGGCTGACGTGATAGTGATATAGTCCCACAGTGGGTGGGTCATAGTGATGCATAGATGTGTTGTATTCTGCCTCTCCTGTGATGGGGCAGAAACTCACCTCAGTCCCCGAACTGTCACTGAGCAGATGGATGGATTGATGAACGAACGAGTGCACGTGGAGAAGAAGGATGGATGGATTGATGAACGATAGAAGGAGGCTGACGGGAAGAGAGGAGAGGGAGGAGGAGGTTTAATGTGCTGAGTCTGTGTGTGTGTGTGTGTGTGTGTGTGTGTGTGTGTGTGTGTGTGTGTGTGTGTGTGTGCGTGTGCGTGCGTGCATGTGTGTCATGGGGAATCCATAGATATGTAGATATACAGTTGTTTATTTTTGCATTGGATTTATTGGAAGGCTCATTGATGAACGAGACCTCTTTTGTTTATGGATCTTTTATTGTGTATTGTGCACACACACACACACACACACACACACACACACACACACACAGCAATCCCGACAGGATAAATCCAATACACCCCTTTGCATACCCTGTGCTTTGCTGAGTATGCACTCCTGTCCGTGGGGGCTGTATCAGTATAGCTTGATGGAAATGAGGCTGAATTTGATGCCAATTATATACCTCAGATATATTGCTGCTTCGTGTAGAAAGCACAGTGCCCTCCATGCACTAGAGGCCCCATAGTGTGTATTGTGTAGAGGCTCACATGGTCAGCATTGTACTGTATTTTCCATGTTACAATGTTAATTTCAGGAGGACTAAAATATTGAAAGAAATCGAGGCATGGAAATAAACAAAGGAACAAAGAAATAAGGGTGGAGAGAGGGATGGAGAGAGATTTTGGTTTTAGACCTCTTCTGCAGCATCTCCTATCCACTACCATTATAAAGCTCCAAAGCTTGCATCCGTGGTACTGCCAGAGTAGAGATAATGGGGTCACACGCTGTTATTGTGTATGTATTGCATCAGAAGAAAAGTAAGTGAAAATCCAAGGACGATATGCCACACGGAGTGAGGACTTAAAGTGTACCTATTTTGTAAAAAGCCATCTCCCAATATCAAAAGTGAGTAAATATACATAATAGTGCAGTATATACAGTACACACATTAGACTACATCATTTCAAATATAGCGCCAAGGAAGATTTGCTCTCGCAGGACACAGCTTGCATCAGGTATTATGATACACTATACCGAATGTACATCGACTCTCAGGTTTTTGTATAAATCGGTTCTCTTATCTTGTGTCTGTTTTCTTATCTGTTTATTAGGATCCCCATTTGCTGATACATAACATCAGCTAATTTTCCTTATGCATGACATAAAAACATAACTTTAAACAAAACATTGACACCAAAAATGACAAATTCAATATGTTTGCTTTCCTTCAAACAATATGTTCCCTTTTTGTGATCACACACTAGTACTGATCGCCCAGTTCGCCATCCTAGAAAAACAAAATTAAATCGATGTGCACACAAACTAACTGGATGGAAACTTTGCACACGCATTCCCACAGAAATGTGTTTCACATTAGGCCAATGTTTCACATTGGCCTATTATAGCGGCACCAGCAGGCCGATTTTTGCAAAAAAAAAAAGTTAATTATATCAGATTGTGAGTTTAATTGAATCTACCTGTCGATAAACGATAAAACAACAATCTATGTCGTAGGGTTTAACACAGAGAAAACTAGAAAAAGTGCTCCTCGGAGCACTCCGCCAGGTCAGGTAGGTTATTGTGGCCTCCTGGTGGCGCTATAATAGGCCAATGTGAAAAGGGTGGCATTTCTTCTTAGGCCTTTCAATGGGACACTGCATTCATGATTTGAGGCATTTTGTTCCAAAAATGTGTTTTGCTAAATTAGACCTGCTGGTGGCGCTATAAAGGCCAATGTGAATGTGAAAAGGGGGGCATTTCTTCCTCGGCCTAGTGGGAATCTGCATGCAAACTTTCACGGAAATTGCACACTGCATTCATGTTTTGAGGCATTTTGTTTAAAACTGACCAATCCTGCAAACTTTGGAAGCCACTGTAAGCCAAATAGGATGGAATATGAAATATCGGACAGATCCATCAGAATCACATGACTATGGAGATGCAGTGTACCAATTTGCGTGTTTTTTGGACAGAATCTGAAGAAATAATCTCCAAAAATGTATTTTACATAAGTCGGCCTCCTGGTGGCGCTGTGAAAAGCAGATGTGAAAAATGCAGTCCAATGTTTTTCCTTGGCCTCTAGGGAGTGTGCGTGCAAAGTTTCACGCAGATCGGTGCAGTTATAGTTAAAAATGCAAATCGTCCAGGTATAGCGCCACCATGAGGCTGATTTGAAAATGTTCAAGTGGCATTTCTTCCTCGGCCTAGTGGGAATGTACGTGTGCATTTTTTTGGAAATGGCAAGCTGCGTTCATGATTGTAGGCAGTTTGTTCAAAACGGACCAATCCTGCAAACTTTGGAAGCCAACCTTAGCCAATGAGGATGCAATATGGGAAATCGGACAGATCCGGGTTGATCACATGACTATAGAGATACTGTGTACCGATTTGCATGACGTTTGGTTAAAAGCTGTAGGTGTAATGGGAAAAAATGGGTTTTGCACAAATCGGCCTCCTGGTGGCGCTATAACAGGCCCATGTGAAAAATGTGGGGCAGAGGTTCTGAATTGGCATCCAGGGAGTGGGTGTGCACAGTTTCGCAGCGACCGGGCCAACGGTGCCGGAGATTAGCTGGTAACACACAGACAGGACACACGGACGGACGGACGGACGGAAGGACGGACGGAGGGTAAAACATACTCTCTCGCCATGCCTTTCGGCCTGGCGGAGACAAAAAGACAGACCTTTGCGAATTCTCCAAAGGGAGCTGGTAATATGTCTAGCCATTAAATGGCTAGAACGTTTTTCACCAAACAATCTACACATAGATTAGCATAGCAATTGATTCCCTGTTCTTTATCTCACAAAAAATACAAAACTGCCACAGTAATCTTTCTGGTAAATTTAGCACTTTCTGTTAACACAAACAATGACACTCCATTTATATGTATATTTTGTTACAGTACCTGTTATTTGGTATAACAGTGTAGCATTGACTATTGTCTTACCAGACACCCTGCACAAACATGACCCAAAATGTCAGACACAGACGGAGGTTCATTAAAGCCTACAGCCGTCCACGGCTATCCTCCTTGACCTAGTCACACTGAACGACCCAATACGCTTTTTGCTGCAATGTGCTAATATCTTCTGGCTGCTAAGATGATATCTGCTGATATGAGTGTGTGTGGTCAGTGGTCACTATCACTCACTTGTTTTGATCCCATTTCCCTCAACTTCATCTCTCTCTCTCTCTCTCTCTCTCTCTCTCTCTCTCTCTCTCTCTCTCTCTCTCTCTCTCTCTCTCTCTCTCCTCCTTTGCACTCCTCTCTCCCTGACCATCTTGTTGTAATCCATTTAGCCTGTTGTCTTTCACGGCCCAGCGTCCCACGTGCATCCTGAAGCTCCCTCAACTCATTAATCTCTCTCTTTCTCATACAAAGGGGCAACGAAGAATTAGACCCTATACAAGCCATTCACACACACACACACACACACACACACACACACACACACACACACACACACACACACACACACACAGACAGACTGTTACGCACGCACGCATATGCATACAACACGCGTGTATGTTCATCTCGTTTGCTCTCTTTCTCTCTCTCTCTCTCTCTCTCTCTCTCTGTCTTATTTTTCAGTTTTTCTAGGTCACGTGCATGCTCCATATAATTTACTGTGTCCCGGCCTGCCAAGTCATTATTGTCTAATCCCTGTCTCAAGTGCATGGCTTGCCCTCTCTCTCTCTCTCTCTCTCTCTCTCTCTCTGATACACACACAAGCCCACACACAGAGATAGAAAATGGGAAGAATGTACAAAGTATTTCTCTTTATCTCTGTCTCTCTATGTTGCTTGCCACTATCTGTATGTACATACAGCATTTATGGATGGCTCTCTCTATGTTCTATTTCACATGCACACACGTGAACATGCAAACATATGCTTCCCTGCATATTAAACAATACATAAATAAACAATAAACATACACAGAAAATGTGTACAAAATGTTAAATATTAATGAGTATGTGTATCACTGGGACAGATACTGTACTGTAGTGCAGACTCGTACAGTAGGTTGAATCACACATGCTTGGCAGTCCTCTTTAACTCCAGGGTTAAATGATCAGGTTTTTAGCGGTGCCAGCCGCTCTACTCTTGACTATGTCCGTCCGTATGTCCGTTTGTCCGTTTGTCCGTTTGTCCGTTATGTCCGTTTGAGCACGGGCTTTAAACAGCTATAACTCCAGTTCGCAGCATGCCAGCAAGTCCAAATTTGGTATGTGGACTTACACCACCAATTGGGACGAGCATTGATTGCTGAAGCCCCGCCCGCCCTATTATAGCGCCACCAGGAGGCCACTGGCTTTAAACAGCGCTTTACACAGCTATAACTCCAGTTCGCAGCATGCCAGCAAGTCCCAATTTGGTATGTGGACTTACACCACCAATAGGGACGAGCATTAATTGCTGAAGCCCCGCCCCGCCCTATTATAGCGCCACCAGGAGGCCACTCATCAAAGGCACCGCTTCCTTCACACAGGGTGGGATTTTTTTACTGATTTTGACTTCTAATGAATGTCATACTTCCAGTTAGGCTCTTTCCAGACCTGTTGTATCGTCCGTACATGCATGTGTGCAGGTGTGTGTGTTATATAATATATGCTGACTCTCATCTTTTCTTTTTGAATCTTATGCTCTCTCCTTCCACATAGTACATTTCTGATTTTGTGCTACAGTACATCATGAACAATCCAACTTTCTCAGCTCATAAACTTGCCTTGACGTGCGTGCGCGTGTGGTGTGGGGGAATGGAGTGTATTCATAATCTACAAGCTTCAACGTGTCGATGTAGATCGGCTAGTTGAATTATTTTTTAATGTTTTTAAAATAGTAAATAATGGCTAATACGTTTTGGGAAAAGGGGTAAGGCGGTGCCCAAGATATGTAGGTAGTCGGTCCAGGGCTCAGTGCTTGTTCAGCAGCCTGTAGAAACTGCCCCTTAGTCTGTCTGTGGTATTGCCTGCCTGCTGATTGCAGCGTGAACAGATTGTGGCTGGTCTTTGATGATCCACTTAGCCTTGGCCATGCACTGCTTGGTGGTGCACATTGGTGCAAATCAGCATTGCATAGAATTTGGATGTCACACAGCAAAGTTGTCCTCTTGTTGCTATTGTTGAGGCAGAAGTATATTGTGATAAGCTCTTCCTCTATGCCAACTCGGGGCTGTCTTGATGCCTTTTTGGCAGCTATGTGCATGTGTTGGCATGCTCTAATGACTAAGTAGATATGGGGATTCTCTGCCTGTATGAATGCAGCACCACTACAGTATTTTGACAATGCTAACACTGGGATCACACACATGGGCAACCGCAGGATAAACCTTGACATCACCCATGTCTGTGCTACCATCAGTTGAGATACTGTAATGTGGAATGGCTTATGAGACCACTTATGCTGTGTTTATTGTGCAAGGCAATTGTTCTTACAATGGCTGTGGTTTTGGTTCTGGCACAGCTATATTGCTTGGCAGATTGGCTATTAGGGAAATGTCTTTAAAAATAATTGTCCAGCATGGTCAGCTACAGATATTGTCAAATTGTGCTCATTCAACAATGTTTGTGAACAGAGTCTGTCTTCCCAGGTTGTTCGTGAATCCTCGTCTCCTAAAAACTTTTTGTTAATAGGGACTGATGCGACCCAGGCTACAATGTAGCCTGACAATGTAGCCTGACAGCACGGGCACGTGTACGTGTGGGTGTGTGTGTCCATTACTGACATATTCCTATGGCCAAACAAGACAAAACACTCTCCCTCATAACATTTTAAAGCTGCAATCTGTAACTTTTAATGAATACAATGTTATTTTGACAAATCAGTATGTTGGTACAATAACTAACACAACTGCAGTGGTTGTGGTTGGTATACCGGCTCTTAAATTAAGAAATGTAGGTCCTGTGGTCATGTATAGGACCAGTACAGTTCTGTGCATGAATGTATGAATTCATGGATTCATGGTGCTGAGTAGGCTGATGCGGACCTCGCAATGCTCAGCGACTCTCTCGCCTAATGGCTCGCTCAGCGGTGCCTCCCGTGGCAGTCCGTTTTAGACGGCACGCCGCCATTGTTTTAACAGTTTTTTAGCAGACCCTTGGGATTGAGAACGGCACCTCTGCATTCCTGTAGTGCGGAAGTGCCTGGGACGCACCAGATGACTGGAAGGGTCCTGTCAAATGTTTGACGTGTGGTCACATTTGTCCCAAGAAGTCACCATAGGCCGTTTGAGGAGTGAGAGTGTGTTGCGCGTAAACGTCTTCCAAATAAAATAAAATGAAACTAGAAAAAGTGCTCCTCGGAGCACAAGTCTCCGCCAGGTCAGGTAGGTTATTATGGCCTCCTGGTGGCGCTATAATAGGCCAATGTGAAAAGGGTTCCATTTCTTCTTAGGCTTTTCACAGCAATTGGACTCTGCATTCATCATTTTGTTCCAAAAATGTGGTTAGACCTGCTGGTGGCGCTATAACAGGCCAATGTGAAAAGGGGGGCATTTCTTCCTCGGCCTAGTGGGAATGACCTATCCTGCAAACTTTTAAGCCAATGTTAGGCAAGTAGGATGGAATATGAAATATGGGACACATCAATCTTGATCACATGACTACAGAGATACTGTGTACCGATTTGTGTGTTTTTTGGACAGAATCTGAAGGAGTAAGAGGAAAACATTTGTTTTACAAAAGTCAGCCTCCTGGTGGCGCTCTAAAAGGCAGATGTGAAATATGCAGGGCAAAGGTTTTTCCTTGGCCTCTAGGGAGTGTGTGTGCAAAGTTGCACGCAGATCGGTGCAGTTATAGGTAAAAACGTGAATCGGCCTGTTATAGCGCCACCATGAGGCTGATGTGAACGTTTTCAAGTGGCATTTCTTCCTGGGTGGGAATCTACGTGGAAAATTTCACGGAAATCGCATGCTGCGTTCATGATTTGAGGCATTTTGTTCAAAACAAACCAATCCTGCAAACTTTGGAAGCCAATCTTAGCCAATCAGGATGGAATATGGAAAATCGGACAGATCCATGTTGATCACATGACTATAGAGATACTGTGTACCCGATTTGCGTGTTGTTGTCTCCACCAGGCCGAAGGCATGGCGAGAGAGTATGTTTTACCCCCCGTCCGTCCGTCCGTCCGTCCGTCCGTCCGTCCGTGTGTGTGTGTGTGTGTGTGTGTCAGTCCGTCCGTCCGTCCGTCTGTGAACAGCTAATCTCCGACACCGTTGGCCCGCTCGCTCCGAAACTGTGCACACACACTCCCTGGATGCCAATTCAGAACCTCTGCCCCACATTTTTCACATGGGCCTGTTATAGCGCCACCAGGAGGCCGATTTGCGCAAAACATTTTTTGACAGTACTCCTACAGATTTTGTCCAAACATCACGCAAATCGCTACACAGTATCTTTATAGTCATGTGATCAACACGGATCTGTCGGATTTTCCATATTCCATCCTGCTTGGCTAAGGTTGGCTTCCAAAGTTTGCAGGATTGGTCCGTTTTGAACTAAATGGCTCAAATCATGAACGCAGTTTGCTATTTCCGTGAAATTTCACACGCAAATTCCCACTAGGTCGAGAAAGAAATGCCACTTGAAAATGTTCAAATCAGCCTCATGGTTTGATTGATTGATTGACATTTTTATTAGGCAAAAGAATGTAAAACAACACAGTTACATTTATAATGCTTTTGTCTAAAAGGTCCGGCCAAAAAAGTCCTTGCAGCCTTGTTTCCGTTGGGGGCCTTGGTGGCGCTATAAAAGGCCGATTTGCGTTTTTAACTATAACTGCACCGATCTGCGTGAAACTTTTCATGCATACTACCTAGAAGCCAAGGAAAAACATCTGCCCTGCGTTTTTCACATTAGCCTTTTATAGCGTTTGATTTTTCATATTCCATCCTGATTTGCTAAAATTGACAGACATCGGGTGTCAACTGTAGACACTGTGCAAGAAATTAGTACATCCTAAAAAGAAATCAATTTTGTTGCTACTCCTCTCAAAATCAAATCACTGTGATTCACAATTTAAGCTTTACTTGTGGTTGGCAGGGCAACAATGTGAGGTATGTTTTTAATCGCAAGACTAACTGGCTCCATTTCAGATACAACCCAGCAGAACAAAGCAAAATGCTGCCTCAGTAAATGCTGTTCAAAGAGAAGGGTTGAGATGGCCAAACATGTAGGTAGTTAACATCACATTTAATGGACGCACAGAGCAATAAATGTGGTGCTATGCTAAGAGCCCAGCTCGACCATATACATGGCATTGATGGGTATGAGCACTCCATCCTTTGTCAGCAATCTGATAAAAAATGCTGACTTACTGACAATTTTAAAGCTCCGTTTTCCAGCATCCAAATTGATGCTTAGCTATACTTTCCACAGCACAGCAGGTGCTTCATGCAAATTTATCAGTTGAAGCCGTCATGCACCCCCACACTAAAAAATAATTAAGATGATGTTCACCCCTCCCCCCTTCTCCTTTTACCCAGGACACACAAAGCTCATGCATCTAAAGTGAGAAATAGCCCCCATTTGGTGGGCAATAAACCCAGAGTTTAAATGTTAGCATCAGAATATATATACTGTATATATATAGAGAGAGAGAGTGAAAGAGAGGGCTTGTTCAACGGTCTAATGATAGCGAGGTAGAAACTGTTCATAAATCTGGTGGTTTGGCTCTTTATAAAGCGGTAGAGCTTGCTTGGCCGTGGTCGTAGTAGCAACGTGAACAGGCGTGTGGTGAGGTGGAACTTGAACTGAGTGACCCTTTCCATTGCAAGGCCGTCGATAAAGATATGGGCGTGCTCTCTCCTCTGCCTCCTATAGTCCACGATCAGCTCCTTGGTCTGGTTGACGTTGATAGCGAGGTTGCTTTCCTGACACCAGAGTGCCAGTGATCTGACCTCATCCCTGTACGCAGACCCGTTGTTGTTGACAGCCCGGCACATCATCGCTGTCATGTTGTCAGCATACTTGATGATGAGACATTGGAGCTGTGCGTGACCATGCTGGCGTGCATCTACAGGCAGTAGAGGAGAGGGCTCAGTACGCATCCCTGAGGGTCTTGCCTGATCAATCAGTCAATTCTTTAAGTCTCATGAAACATCCAAAAGGCTGCAAAGTGCACGGGTAATCCCTGGGTGTTCTATTTTACCTTTCTCCACCTCCACCTAATCTCATTTCTCTTTGTGCTAATCTGTCTATCTCATTTGTCCCTCAGGCCCCTGCTCTGTCTATCTACAGTACATTCAGTGTAGAAAGAAAAACCTGAGTGCAGCGAGGAGGGGGGGGGTATAATGGCTGCAGCCTGTTGGTTTTTCAACAAGTCCTCAGGTTTTTGGAAGCTGTTCACCACAGCCATTAAATCCTTTACTACAAAGTAAAAACCCTCTGTGTTCATTTCACTATTTCACTCATTTCTAGTATAAAAAAAACACACTCTCAGAGGTAAATTAGCACTGAGGATTTTTACCGTGCAGCTTTCTCCCTGCCTGCTCCCATTCTCCATGGATGTTTTCTCATTTTCTCTGGCACCTGCTTCAGCCCTGGAGCCAATGGAAAGCTGCAAACCCTTCAGTCTTTCTTCAGCCAACCAACTGAACCACCATAAAACCTGTGATGGCAACTGCACTTCAACAGTAGCACTCCATCTGTCTCTCTCCTCTCTATTCCCCTCTGTCTGTCTGTCTGTCTGTCTGTCTGTCTGTCTGTCTGTCTGTCTGTCTGCAAGTGCAGCACAAATACATGTACGATGGCCCCAGATGAACCCAACAAGGACAGACAACAGTCCGTGGCTCTGGTATCTGGGAGAACCGTTGTGCAGCTCAGTCCAATTAGACCAAATGTCATGCAGAGATGCAAGTCAAAATAAGAGTCATTTCCCGCGGTGTGTGTGTGCGTGCGTGCGTGCGTGCGTGCATGCGTGCATGCGTGCACGTGTACATGTGCGTGTACAGAGTTTGTTATGTTATGAGGTGGTGACCTGATGAAATGTAGTAAAAATCTGCGGAGTTGTTAACAAGCACATTGATTTGTGCTTAGAGTTGGAAACTAACTGCACGGGGACAGGAGAGAGGAGAGGAGAGGAGGAAACTCTACCTAGTGGCTTGTTTCTACTAACGCAGACATTTTAAGCAGACAGTGCGATGCAGTATCCACGGTAAAATCCTCATTGTTGGACCCTTGCGGGTCCATTACGGGTCCATTCTTAGAGTCTCAGACTTACGCCTATACACTGAGCATGTTGCTGAGCACGTTGTATTCGTTCGTGATTAATGTGACTGCTGACTGTTTCACTTACAGCTGCGTGGTGGTGTTGACGGCCAATGTGAGAGGTTACATTGTTTATTTTCTTTTCTTACAAATTTCCATACCTATACTTGTTACAGCCACAGCCCAGGCAAGTAAATAATAATCCTTACAGTTAGCTAAGGGAACAAATCTATAAGTTTGTTCCATGCATTTCTACAAACAATCACAAAGAGAACCTGAAGAAAGTGCTGTAGGTCAAAGAAAACAGCAGGGGGACATCTTAATTGCTATGACTAAAGACAAGGAAAGCAAACTGCAGATTCCCAAGCGGTGCTTCAATATTTTGTGTGTGTGTGTATGTGTAATATCTCACAGCACTTAGCCTGGTTCATGGATGGGAAGTCATTAATGAGCGGTTTCTGCGCGCCTGTGTGTGTGGACGTGCGTGTAATGTTGTGTGTGCTCCTTTGTGAGTTCTGTATAATCCGTCTATTGATAGCGAGTCTATAGGATAGTGAGAGGTGAGCTAAGGTTACTGTTTCCACTGCACGGTTACACTTTAATGTCACGGAAATACTGAGGGGAAAGGGTTGTATAGAGAGTGTCGAGAGAAACAGACAAAAGGGAGACAAAGTTAAAGAGTGATAGAGAGATAGAGAAGAGAATAAATATGTTGAAATGAGATCAGAATGAGGCACGCTGCTGACAAAAAGAAACTGCAAGCACAAAGCAGGAGGAGAGATGTGCAATGAAACAGCAAACATACAAGAGAACTTCCCACTGAAGAAAATAATAACGAGGTAAAAAGTAGAAGAACATGTTGTTAAAAGAGAAGAGAACTGTGTGAAATCACACAGTGAAATCCACAGTGTTAATTGAACTCTGGGGGCTACATTTACTAAGCCTTTTGTACCTCATTTTGTATGCATTCTGTGCCTATGTGTGTATAATTGATCAAAAATGCGCGCCAGCCTGGAAATGCATTTTACTTCATTTTAAGTGCACCTTGTGTGTAGTTATAACTAATGGAGGATCATGCAAATAATTAATGGAAGGAGACATTACTGTAAGATTGTAGTGAAGATGACAGTAAATGCAGGAAGCACACTGCAGAGAATCAGAGAGAGAATCAACAAATAATCAAAACATAGACACTGCTATAGATCAAGCAGGCACACAATAATTACTTATTGACCTTGAAACTCCCACTCAACGTTCCCATCTGGCTATAGTCGCATGACTGTTGCCAGATGGGAGCTCTTTGCATCTTTAGCCTTCACTATCTGGCACTATGGCTGAATAGAATCTACAACAGAACCTGGAATATCACAGCCCACATTATCATACTTGTCTCAGGTGAACACGCTTTATATATATTTTATGAGTTTCCCCACAATGGCGACATTCAACACACTAAACGGTCGTTTATTTATTTTTTGTTTTTTGAAAACACACAATGAATGCTCAAGTCATCTTTAGCACAAGGCACCAAATCCCTGTCCTGCCATCTGCTAACAGGACTTTGTTTTGTGACTCCTAATGCATTCATTTCATGAGCAATAGTCGCCCAGAGTCGCATTTTCTTTTTCATTGCATTCTTACAAAACATTGTGGTGTTCTGTTACTGACAATTTCAGCATCATTGAATGAAGCTGTTCTTTGTAGCCTTGGTGGAGCTCTAAGGCGATGTCAGTCCAGTCCAATCAGATGACTAATGTCTAATATTGGTGACCCAATAGCTACTGTATCTCAAAATCTAGAGCCACCCCATGACCTTTCCTCTACCGTCAGCCTCAGGCCAAAATGTCACCTTTCCAGACGAGATATCTCATAATTTAATAGGCAAATTGCAGAATGAGCCCTAGAGGTTTTGGTGATCCAATAGCCTTCCCTCTAACAGCAATCTTTTGCCTAGGGGCTGTTAGCGAGGATTTTAGACTGTTAGTCTTGAGGGCTCTTGTGTTTAGTCTTGAGGGCTCCACAACACATCCCACTAGTCCACTTCACAGCTCCTCTTAAGATCTGCTTCAAACGCAGAATGGGATCAATGTGCTGATTGTGTAATTATCTTATGCTTTAGTACATCAGATGATAATTCCATGCACCTTAGGCCAGTGCAAATCACACTCAAGGCACTACGCCTTTGATGTATGCAAATCTGTCCCTGAGAGTGGGAAAATGCACCCAAATGGACCCGTAAGGGTGAAATGAATCCATAATCCAATGCAATGGACATTTTGAAACCTTTGGTCGAAAATAGCGATGCCAGGGTTAAGGTTGTTAAATGAACACTGAGAATTTTACTGTGTGGCAGTGTAATATTTTACAAGGCATTATGCAGGGTGGATAGCCGTTTTTGCATTAATCCTTGTATTAATCACGCAAGCTGTCCACGGACCTAAGTACTGGACTTAAATCAATGGGTTTTACCAAACACACACGCTTATAGTCATTTACAGCTTACTATTAATGCCACGGCCGTTACATACTCAGACACACATGTAGTTTATGTAGAACCATATCAAATGATATTAAAGCAAATATACTCTGTCTCCCATGAGTAATGACCATGATAGTACAGCAATCCCATGGCTGTTTATAATTAGTGGGTAATGGGTATGCATTTGACCCCAGTGGGGTGTCTCTCTCTCTCTCTCTCTCTCTCGCGCATGCACGCACACGTGCGCACGCGCGCGCACACACACACACACACACACACACACACACACACACACACACACACACACACACACACACACACACACACACACACACACACACACACACACACACACACACACACACACACACACACACACACACTCAATGTAATGAGACAGGAGAACCCACGGGTGGTCTTTCAAATGGGTCCTCAAAAATGATATTTTTTGACAAATTGCAGAGTTTAAATCGTGTTTGATCTTATAAGGAACAATCAGGGTTTATTCATGTATGTTGAAAATGTGTTGTTTAAAATATTAAACAAACTAAATCCTATATTACCAAATAAAACTATATACATAGAACATTGTGAAGTAAATAGCACCAAAATAAATGATAAAATAGAGACTAAGTGGTGAAAGTGTTAGGATTTGTGTGTGACCCAGGCACACAGCAAGGCAGGAGGCGGATAGACGGTTGAAGCCTGGATTTTTTTAAAGAGAGAAGCCATAAAAAAGGGATTGCCACAAAATAATACTCTGAGGAAAAATTGGTGCCACAAAACTGCCACTAAATAATAAGGTCTTTGTGCTCACTGCTGGAGTGGTTGGTGTAGGAGCAGGGTGAGGTCTCTGCTGGCTGCCACTGCTCAGCTGAGGGGTTCTGGGTAACTGGAGAGATGAGGAGGAAGAAGGAGGTCAATGATAATGTTCATGATGAAAAAACAAGGCAAAGTCTGGCACTGTAAGCAAGTTTAACAGGCTATAGAAAGCACTACAAACAGTACTAAATGTAGGACTGGACTATACTTTACCACAGTGGTTCTCAACCTGTGGGCCGGGTCCCCACATAATTTTGGGTGGGTCCCCAGATGACAGTGAAGTGACAATTTAAGGACTTTTAATGCATTTTTGATACCTAAAAAGAAAAGAAAAAACAGCATTACTGCATCAAATGTAATCAACAAACTATACTATAAAAACTAGTCATACATTAGCCAAATTGTCAAATAATATAAGAAATAGGTGAATAGGCAAGTCTGATGATAATAATGACACAAATATGTTTGTGGTGCATTATGAGTGGCCCATTTAAAGTCTCTGTAACATAGAACATAAAGTAAATACTACCAGAACAAATTATTTAAAAAAAGACTAAGTAGTAAAAAGGTAAGGCCTCTGCAATTCCACTTAAAAACAAAAGGAAGTACCTCAAAGGAGGAAAACAATCCTAATGCAATCCGATAATCATTTCTAAAGAAAAGCTGATTACGAGACATGTATTCATTGAGCGCCAGGGTAACCATGAGCTTGGAGGATTCTTCAGTGATGTGAGGACCCACGCTAGAGTTCTCAACGGGCCTGAAAATTGAGGCCCGACCCTAACTGGGCCGGCCCGATTTTGAAAACGGTCACTTTTGCGTTTGAGCTGCATCCAACGCATCCTCTGCCATTTCCGTCAGCCTTACCCTGCGTTTTAACAGCGGGCAACTCTCGGGCAACATCGGCCAAAATATAATGAAAGTCTATGAGAGCCGGCGATCGGGCGAAGTGGGCGGGGGGGGGCGATTTTCTTTATCTTTTTGGGCGATATCGCCCGGCATCGCCCAGAGTTGCCCGCTGTTAAAACGCACCGTTACCCATTCGGCCGCTAGTGGCAGTTGAAATGTCTTTTTTGGGGGTAATAGAAATTTGTGATCAAAGAGTGATGCAACTCTCTCTCTCTATATCGCTGTCACAGTAGCAGACATGAATAGATGCCAAACGGCCACATTCTCTTCTCTGAGGGTTTTCATGGAAAGGTTCTGGCTATTTCAATCCACAATCCTGGATGGTATCCTTTCCAAGTGGGCTGATGAGGCTTGGAAAGAATTGGGTTTCAACAGTCATGCTGGGTATACTAGGTACAGTATACTCATTTTACACAGTAATGTAGACCGTGAAAGAATCTTCAGCTTGGTGACCAAAAACAAAACCCAGTAGGCCTATCGTGCCAGCCTTACCACTAATCTGCTACTGTAAGTTCTCTTGACCAGAAAGGCCATGATGGCTGCCAAAGATAGTGTGTGTCACTGTGTGACACTGTGCTTGGAAAATCACAGTCTGCCACATATGAGGCCAGGCTGCAGAATACAAGTTCAACTAGAATTTTCGCAATTCTGGGAAATTGCAAAGTGTGGTTGCGCCAACGCCAGTCGCGGGTCACAGCCGCCGGGACTCGAGAAATACGCTGGTAGGAATACCGCCGGAGGCCGCGCGACGTGCCATTCGAATTCGGTGCCGATCGGATCCCGCGTTCGTGATACGTGGCGTTTTGATTTTGATTGGATCAAAGTGGAAATGCTTTTGGGGATTTGATGAGTATAACACCCTTGACATGTGATTTAAATTTGGGATTGACCGGACGTTTCGTTCGTGATTTTTGGCATTTTTTGTAAAACAGGCCCCTCCCACTAACTTTGGAAGCCAATTACGGATGAACGGTATGGACTATCAAAATTCCGCTTGGATTTGGTTGTCGGATGGGTCCAGAGATCATGTGTACCGATTTTTGTGAAATTTGGACAACATATGTGGGATGAGGAGCTAAAAGTGTGTGTTTTTGTGTTTCAAAATGGTGGAAAATCTATCCTGATGCAAATGGGCGTGGCCTATATGGGGAGTTGCGTCATGACTCAAGGAATCTTTTTTTTTTTTTACGACCTACGGTTCGAGAGTTATAGGCCAAAACATAAAGTGGGCTGTTATAGCGCCACCATGAGGTCGACTGGTGATTTTTTTTTTCTAAATTATAAACCTCCCCTCCAAGTCTTGTAACTCTAGCCCTTACGGTTTCTGAGAAAAAGATACTTGAATGGGAGTTTTTTCATTTTCCCATTAAAGTCGATGGGGACATTTAATGCACTAATAAATCAATATAAATTAAACTAACCAATCTCTTAGCAAAATGATAGCCATCGATTCCCGGTGAGACCGGTCAATTTGACATATGGCACAAAATTGGGGGGAAAAACTGTGGGAGGAGTAGCGTGGCAAAATAAAGTTTATCTAGAATAAGAATATTAAAGTGGGAAGAGTATGGTTCCCCTGTTAGGGCAACCACACTAATTAACACTTGAACTCTGTTGCAAATGACTGAAACTGACAAACCGAAAATTACGTGTCAGGTTTATGTTCGAAGTAGGGTGGGAGGGTGTCAAAATGGTGCCACAGAATCTTACAGTATTCAAACAGAGAAAAATCTGTTTCATTGATTGTGGTGCTATTAGTTTGCCTATTTATTTCAGAATTTAATTCATCAAATAGTTTTCTGCCAGAGTTTATGTTGAGCTATTACGCTACTGCAAATGGTTCAGTTTTCATTTTCAGGTACACACAGCTGTCCAAAATGTCCTATGCATTATGTCTGTTTTTGACTGCACACCCGTACATGAGCTGAACATCTTTTCGGCATAAGGACTCTAAGACTTTCTTCAAGGTTGGCAGGTCTGTTATAGTGTGTGCTGTGTTCACGCGCGTGGGTATAATTATGTGTTTGCTAGCTTGTACGCAGATACTATGCGTCTATGTGCATGCACCCGTGCATTTCCCAACTGGTTCCCCCTGGCGCCCTCCTTCACAGTCAATGTCGGCTGTTATTCTTCATGATTTAGTGGGATTTGATCAAAAGTTGCTGACGAGGAGAAACAAACGGGGCTGCCTGACGCTTTGGGAGACAAAGCAGGAACAGGCTTCATTACCGATGTAATGCATATGCAGAGTGTGGAGGTGAATACACATATGCCCAGGAGCCAAGCCAGCCTTGTGTTTAGAAAGCTGTCTGACTCATTCTGCCTCACTAATTCACTCTTATTACTTTGTGAAATTGTTCTACCTCTCTCTTTCTCACCCACCACGCTATTTCACTTGTTTGGATGTGTTGCTTCTCCATTCCCCCCCCCCCCATTCTTCTCTTCTATTCACTCTCCTCTCTTCTTTTCCCTTATCTTTTCCCCTTCTTCTCTCCTTTCCTCTATTCTCAAAATTTGTATTCTCTTATGATTCTCTGCGCCAGGCTCTGTGTGTGTGTGTGTGTGTGTGTGTGTGTGTGTGTGTGTGTGTGTGTGTGTGTGTGTGTGTGTGTGTGTGTGTGTGTGTGTGTGTGTGTGTCCGTCTGTGGATAGCTAACTCCGGCACTGTTGGACCGATCGGCGTGAAACCGTGCACGCACACTCCCTGGAGGCCAGAGCAGAACTAGTTGCCCACATTTTCCTATTCATCGGCCTGTTATAGCGCCACCAGCAGGACGATCGGTACACATCACATTATCTCTATAGTAATTTGATCAAGACGGATCTGTCTGATTCTTCATATTTTATCCTGATTGGCTAAGATTGGCATTGAAGTTTTCCTCCATGTTAAGTTTTCTTTGCATAACACAGTGTTTGCTGCCAATCCTACCAATTTTGTCCAAACCTCAACCAAATCGGTACACAGGTCTGTAGTCATGTGATCAAGATCTCTCAGATTTTTCAAATTCCATTTTGTTTGACAACGATTGGCTTTCAAAGTTTGCGGAGGGGCACGTTTGCACATAATGCCACAAGCATTGCTGGACAGCTGTGACAACAAACTTTGAACGCACACTCCTAGTAGGCCAAGGAAGAACCTCCATTCAAAAGTATTCACATTGTCCTGGTATACCGCCACCATGAGGCCAATGTTTGTTACCTGGCCTGGCGGAGATCTGTGTCTTGTCTTGTCTTGTCTTGTCTTGTGTTGTCTTGTCTTGTGTTGTCTTGTCTTGTCTTCTCTTCTCTTCTCTTCAATACTCTCTTGATCTCTTCCCTCACTTTCTGTTTACTCTTTGTCTTGTTTCCCATATCTTTCCTGTCAGTTAACCTCTATATTCTCTCCCTGCAGCCTACCTTTCTTCACTCCGCTTATTTTTATTTTCCCTTCCTTCCACCTCTCTGTCAACTGTGACTTCTCATCCAAGAACGTTTTATTTATTTATTTTATTTTATGTATCTTTAACAGAGTGTATAGGGAGATTTCCCGTTCCCTCTTTCGTCTCTTTGATTCATTCCCCACTTCTTCTCTTTCTCTCTCTATCTGTTTATGATGCCTTGTGGCTGTCTTATCTAGTTCACCCTGCATTTGCTGATAACTAGAGCCTGTCAGCAGCTCCCAGCACCTCTGTGTCCATGCTTGTTATGTGCCTTGGTGTTTGTGTACACATGCACGTGTGTTTGTGTGCCTGTGTACGTACGTGTGCATATCAGTGTGTGTGTGTGTGTGTGTGTGTGTTTGTATGCCTGCAAGCGAGAGAGAGTGACACATATGACACTCAAACGAAACCACATGCACATACTGTAATATACCACAGATATTCATCCCATAGGCATAATCAGAAGCAACTGTTGTGACAGATAATTACATGGATAATTTGAGTGTCTGATTATAATGTGTGTGCGTGTGCACTGCTATCGTTTCACTGACCACAAAAGTAGAGATATGTTGAGAAAAACAAATCCGTTAACAAACATTTTATGCAGTGAATCAACACAACCTTAAATACAGAACAAATAAGGAAAGGATTTTCAAAGTTTAGTAACTTGCCAGATGGGTCATGCCTTATCTTTCATTCTCTTAACATCTAGAAAATGTTTCCAACCATTGGAAAAATAATGATCTGGTTCATCCATGTGATGACCTATCAAAGCATGTGAATAGTGACATGCTTAAATGAATGGACATGTTGAAAACATCTAGTTCAAAATAAGAACAACAACACAAATGCTTAACTGATGCACTGATCAAGATCACTATAAGTATCCATTGTTGTTTAGTCACAGTTTGATTGTTCAGTGAAATCTATTCCCTCCATAGACACCATAGAAGTCCAGTGGCAGTAAGATTGAAAGGCCATCCAGCCGTTATGCCTGAAGTCTATATAACAGATAACACTGTGCTCATTATAGAAACACCTATCTGACAGTACCGTAGTGTCTCTATCTTCTCATGTCGGTGATAGTTGCTGGAAATCTTTCAACAACGCGAAGACACAAATGCACACATGTTCTACAGTTGCTGTCATATCAGTGAGCATTGTCTATTGTTCCCGTGTCACGCTATTGACCCCCTCCTTTCCTCAGTCAGACAGACATGAGAGTGGCTGATAGTGTTGATTGGAACGCCCTTCAACTTGCTGCTACCACCGTACCGTCCAGAAGAATTTAAATTTAAATTCAATCATTGTCCAAGATTATTGTGCCGGTTTAACCACGTTCATTATTGTCAATTTTTATATATTTATCAATATCAATATCAATATATTTCTCACTTTGTTTCAAAAAAAGCTATTTTACAGTTGTGGGGATACCAAGCCAGAGTTATGGAACTCTTTGGAACCCCCTCCAGTATAGAACAGATGTGTCTGAGCACCATAACAAACCTTATTTTCTCTACCCCAGCTAGCCAGATGAACTGAAACAACTATTGTCCTGCAAGTGCTGGTATTTAGAAAGAACAGGGTTATAAAACATAATGGCATTTAGAGCACATAAAAGATAGTTTTGTGTGATGCTTTATTGTACTGCACAGTCGATCCTTTGTTTACGCAGGATGAGAGTGTGCGTACCTGGAGGGAATCATTCCCATCATAGTTGTTTTGCTGCAGGAGGCACACAACTCCACACATTATTACCGGTGACAGTTGATGTGTTGAAATATGTCAACAGAATTCATCAACAACACCGCAGGAATCAACCAGTGTTCCTCACTTCCTCAATCTATTACATTCTAATTTCCTATTGATCACAGTGAATGATGTTTGTTTCTTTCAAACTGTACAGTAAGTCAAAACTGATTTTGGATACTCAGTAGAAATTTGTCTTTCCAAGAACTGTGTGTGTGTGTGCGCGTGTGTGTGTGCGCGTGTGTGTGTGCGTGTGTGTGCGCGTGTGTGTGTGTGTGTGTGTGTGTGTGTGTGTGTGTGTGTGTGTGTGTGTGTGTGTGTGTGTGTGTGTGTGTGTGTGTGTGTGTGTGTGTGTGTGTGTGTGTGTGTGTGTGTGTGTGTGTGTGTGTGTGTGTGTGTGTGTTCTGGGGACTATTGACTGGATGCCAGCCTAAATACCACAGAGTCCTGGGTAATTGGGTGCCTCTGTGGCCCTGTGTGTCTGAACAGTGTAGTATGAACAGTGAATGAGAACAGCCGGGATAAGATAAGATAAGACTTTATTGCAACAACAGCCGAGGTACAGAGTCAAGAATCAAACCAAGATAAATAAACAATAATATAAAAGAAAAGACTGAGCTGCTGGCCCTAGACATCGGCACTGGATCTCTTAAACAGTGAACGTGTGTACAGTCTATCAATACTGTATTATGTGCAATGAATATATGAATGAAAATAGATCTATCAATATACTTCTGTCGCCAGTGAATATATGAATGAATGAATAATAGCAACAATGAGTATACGGTTGGTTATATGTAGGTCTATCAACACTGAGTATGAATATAGACTATGAACATTTTATATAGATACAGGTACAGACATGACATCTGACCTCTTCACACTTCTCCTCACTTTCCTTATCTTTCCCTGTAAAGTATCCCCCCCCCCCCCCCATTGTCGTGCCTGATTTGCCAGGTGTGAAATGAGGCCAATTCGAACCATGGCAAATGCCCCCCTTTCTCCATGACAAGGCTTGGACTATCCACTGACGTTCCACTGACGTGCCAACTGCAGGCTCTTTGAAACTTTGGAATGTCACAGTCTATCAACAATTATTATATGGCCTGTATAAGTATAGACTACCAACAATACATATAAGAAAGGATAGTATTAACAGTGAATATGAGAATGAATATATTGTATATGACGGTCTGTTAACAGACCTTCAACAGTGTGTATCTGGATGAATAGTATAATGCACAATCTCATTCTCAACAGTCTATGAGTGAATATAAGTACAGTCTCTCAACAGTTATCCTTAAAACAGGCATCTGTGAAAGTCTAGTGATGTACAGCCTAGTCCATGTGCAAGGGCACCTGAGTCCATGCAGCCGTCATTAGTCAAAAGTCAGTAGCAGACAGTGCAGGGCTTAACCCATTGATCCATTGCTACTATATTGGTGAGTCAGAAAGTTGACTGTGACTCTGACTCTGAGTTTGGTAAAAAATAAATAAATTCATGAGCATAAGTTATGACCATCTAATGTGGGTTTATCAGTGAGAGCTTACATTTAACGATAGAGAAAGTAGGGAGATACGAAAACAAACAAATTGAAGCTGCAGTTCAATGTTATGCCTGAATGGCTGCCAAGAAAAGACGTCAAGAGTAGAGAAAGGGGGGAATGAGCCAGATGGTGAAGGACCTTTGTTCGTTCTTTGGTTCTTGCTTCTGCACAACACAATACTCATGATGAATACAACTTTGTTGCTGATTGAGTGAGAATAAGTCAAACCATAATTGCATTTTGACAGTTATTTTTACAATGGCCCTTACATTTTATTTTATTCCTTGTATTCTTTATTTCTTTTGAAATGTCTTCCTATGCCATTGATTGCCTTTTTATGCCTTATGGAAAGCATTTTGAAATGCCTTTGTGTAAGAAATGTGCTATAACAAATAAACTTGCCTTGCCTTCTTTCTGTCTTTCTTTCTTTCTCTCTCTCTCCCTGTGAGTCCCTATGAATGATTGTGGACATTAGGGAGGCTGAGCCGATGCAGTTAGCCTTCCTGCAATTATCTAAACGCTCTATCGCTAGCCTGCAACTTCCCCAGACAGTCTAGCATGACAGAGAGACAGATAGGAGAGGAGACTGATAGGCATCTGCAGGCAAACAGTGGTCTGATTGGGGTTTCATGTAATGTAATGAAGAAAGGATTGGCATTCAGTATGTTACTGTAGTTGTCTTGCTGTGCATGTGTTTGTGCGTGTTGGAAAACATGGATGGTGATGTAAATATGCTGAGAAATAGATTTGAGGGGTACATATAATTAACATATCGTGCTGTCTCCTTCTGGAGCTATTTCATGGAAATAGTTTGGTGCTCTCTTGCTATCCAATTATGTTTCAGTCTCATGGTATAAATAATGGACAATATGGAATAAAACGAGACTCCCTGCGTGACGACATATGTAATATAGCGCTTAATTGCTTTTATTTTGTCAGGGTTTCCTACAGTTGTGGGGACTTTACCTATAGTATAGACCACGTACAGTACACACACACACACACACACACACACACACACACACACACACACACACACACACACACACACACACACACACACACACACACACACACACACACACACTGGAATTTGTTCAGTTAATTGGAGCAGTTAGATGTGTCCTACATGTAGCTGTGGTTCCACTGGGACACAGACAGACAGTAGCCCTGCAGCACAACAGCCGTATTACTAGCAGTTATACAGGTATAGTAATCAGCCATTGAAGCTATGGTTCCATGCATTCTTTTAAGTATCTTTACCTCCCCTCTCACCATTTCTCTATTCCTCATAATGTCCCAGTTGAAATCCTTTTGTGCTCTGTAGCTTTACTGTAAATGTACTGTTAAACTGACTCATAGTGAAATCTACTGTGTAAATTATGTGTCATGAAAAAATACATTTGGACAATTACGTCTAATATAATGGTTGCCATTTCTAATTAGCAGTGAGTTTGCTGAAAAAATAAGAATAAACCACTTACAATTATCTGACTCAAGAACAGAAAAAAACATATGTAGCACTTTAAACGAACACTCTTCACTTGTTCGATTTGTTTACTACATCAAAGTATCTTCCCAGCTTCTTCAGTGGAACAGGGAATATTATTCTTGCCTATGTTTATTGATGTTTCAAAGCTCTGTTTGCACTCTCCCCTCCTTTTGATATCTGCTGACCGACAAACATACCTCTTTACCTCTGAGATCTTTGAGTCATCTGTGCCAACGTAGAGGGACTTGATAGTGGACAAAAGACTAATGAGGTGTGCTTGCCTCCTGACAAAGCCCATGCAGTACAATAGCCAGCTTCAGCCATGCCTTCCGAAAGGCATGGTCGAGACTATGTTTTGCACCAGCGAAACTGTGCGCACTCACTCCGTGGATGCCAGAGCTGAACCTCTGCCCCAAATTTTTCACATGGGCCTGTTATAGCGCCACCAGGAGGCCAATTTTTGCAAAACACATTTTTTGACAGCACTCCTACAAATTTTGTCCAAACATCACGCAGATCGGCACACAGTATCTATAGTAGATCTAAGATTGGCTTCCAAAGTTTGCAGGAGCGCTATAACTGCACCGATCTGTGTAAAACTTTGTGTGTGCACTCCCCAAGGAAAAACCTTTGCCCGGCATTTTTCATATCTGCCTTTCAGTGACAATACATTTTCTGATATTACTGGATTGTATCCAAATTTCACGCAAATCGGTATACATGATCTCTATAGTCATGTGATCAAGATGTATCTGTTAGATTTTTCAGATGCCATCCTGATTGGCTAAGATTGACATCTTAAGTTTGCAGGAGTGACCCGTTTTGAACAAAATGCCACAAATCATGAATGCAGCATCCGATTGCGGTGAAACTTTGCACACACATTTGCACTACGTTGAGGAACAAATGCCACCCTTTTAACATTGCCCTATTATAGCGCCACCAGGAGTTCGATTTTTGCAACAAAAGAAAAAGTATAATACTCCTAAAAATTGTGTCCAAACATCACGCAAATCTGTACACATTACCTCAATAGTCAAGTGATCAAGACGGATCCGGCTGACTTTTCATATTCCATCCTGATTGGCTAATTCCGAACATTGCTGGCCCACAATAACCTACATGACCTGGCTGAAACCTGTGCTCTGAGGAGCACTTTTTCTAGTTGCAGCTGTTATGGTTTATTATTGAATATTGATTGTGAAACTATTAAATTGCAGGAATGAGTAAGTAACCTTAGGAACCAATGGCTCCCAGGCCATATGGTCCATTTATCAGGAGCGTGAGGCAGCTTGATGTGCAATTACACTCCCTGGAGATGATAGTTAGTATGTCGCATGCAGGGACTTACCCCTAATCAAACCCTTGATGCTGAGTGCCTAGCAGGGAGGCCCTGGGTACCATTATTATATTCCTTGGTATGAGTCGGCCGGGGATTGAACCCATGACCTCAAATTCTATTCCCTATTTTATACTATTTTATGCTATTTTTTAAACATATATAGTGCACGATTCTTTTAAACAAATACAAAGTTTTGACACAACGTCTCCCTTTTATCCCATCACTTTGCACTGCTAGTGGTTTGTGGCTCCCAGGATAAAGTTCCTGTAAGCGGGGGCTTGTGAGTATATTGAATGGTCCCTGGCTATATGTACTTAAGCCAAAAACACTCCAAAGTAAATGTGGCGTAGCGATATGAAATTTACTGTGGTGGTGACTTATATAACAATTCCATTAACCTTTAGCCTCCTCTGACGCAGGGGGGTCAAAGTAAAAGCCACCCGACCACTCACAGGTCAGGTGTCCAATAACAAGCCTGTCGGCGTGGTAACCAAAGGTCTTTAGTCAATCAATGGGATAGAAACTGAGCCAAACAGGGATGTGAAACTGGATGCAGTACCCATAGTCACAAATACACCTCTGGGTGCCATGAATGCAATGACGGTTGTGCAGCTTGTTCGTGCATGCGTGCATGCGTGCGTGTGCCGTGCGTGTGTGTATGTGTGTTCATGGGAAACATGTACTGTATCTGTGTATTCTGAATGCAAACAGATGGCAAGAGAGTGAGATTCTCCCAGCCAGTGAGGTGTACTTAGCCACCAAGGGTCTTTTCACCTTTTTTTCACTGTTAAGTTACTGGAATGGGAGTTGAGATGAGTTGTGTGCGCGCGCGCGTGTGTGTGTGTGTGTGTGCATACTGTATCATAGATAGTACATTACTGTATAAACATTTCATCAATCTAGATGCTTTTAACAGATTTATAATGAGAATTTGATTTGACATCATGATTCGATTTGATTAGACATCATGATTAAAAGAAAAACACATGCTTCTCAAGGAAACGTCAAGGATAAAAACACAAACAAAATATTGCAACATAGAACAGGCAATGCAACAATAAATACAACACTATAAAAATATAAAACTAAACATAAAAACTAAGCATAAATAAAAGATCATAATAAATAGAAGTGACCATGCTATTTTGCAACATTTTCTAAAAGCCATACTTTGAGCCATACCTTTATCTTGAGAAGAAGATTGAAGAAGAAGAAGTTGATGCTTTTTATCGTCAGGGGTAGCAAGTTCCAGTTTACTGCTCCATATCTAAATGAGCATTTTCCCATTTCAGTTTTGAACTTGGGCAAGTACAGGTCTGCAATACTTAGCCACTCTTCTTAAAGAGTGGAAGTGGAAGAAACCAAACAAATGAAATGATACGCATGAAAGTGTGCAAGATTGAATTGCTGTAGTACTTTCATTTGCCGAATGCGATGAGGGTAAACTTCACAGGAGTCCACTGTAGCTTCCGGACATGACAAACACAAAAGGAGAAACAAGAGGAGAAGCACGGTGGGAGAGATGGGCACAGAATGCAAAAGTGAAAGGGAAGGGAGTGGTTTAACGGTTAAACCACTCTCTTCCATTTCAATTTTGCATTCTGCTTGAACCCCAGCATACAGTACCTATTCTGGGGGAACATTTATTTTAAAAAAAATACACGCCCCAATGTGACGTTTTGAGCTGGTAGATTAGATCTTTTTGACGAAGAGATTTGGTGTAGACGGAAAAGACTGACGACAGTTGTAATTTCAAGTCCGTTTCACTAAGATTAGAGGGTTTAAGTGGTTAAGTTTAACCACTTAAACTAATCCCCATGGATTAGTCCACGGAAAAAAATATGTATTTACAATTAACCATGCAATGATGTTTAGCCAAAAGTTAAAGAGAAAATATAAAAACATTGTCTAAAAAAGTGTTGTAAAAAAGGATAAATGCAAAATTTAAACTAGAAAAAATGCTCCTCGGAGCACAGGTCTCCGCCAGGTCAGGTAGGTTATTTTGGCCTCCTGGTGGCGCTATAATAAGCCAACATGAAAAGGGTGCCATTTGTTCCTAGGCCGTGCACGGCAATCGGACACTGCATGCAAGATTTGAGGCATTTTATACTAAAAATGTGTTTTGCTAAATTTGAACTCCTGGTGGCGCTATAACAGGCCAATGTTAAAAGGGTGACATTTGTTCCTCAACGTAGTGCAAATGTGCATTCAAAGTTTCACCGCAATCGTTCATGATTTGCGGCATTTTGTTCAAAACGGGCCACTCCTGCAAACATTACATGTCAATGTTAGCCAATCAGGATGGAATATGAAAAATCAAACAGATCCGTCTTGATCACATGACTATAGAGATCATGTGTACCGATTTGCGTGAAATTTGGATCAAATCTGAAGGCTTTATATAAAAAAATGTGTTTTACATAAGTCTGCCTCTTGGTGGCGCTATAAAAGGCAAATGTGAAAAATGCTTAAAAAAAAGTTTTCAATTTTCAAATGGCATTTCTTCCTCGGCCTAATGGGAATGTGTGTGCAAAATTTCACGGAAATTGCATGCTGTGTTCATAATTTGAGGCATTTTGTTCGAAACGGAGTACTCCTGCAAACTTTGAAAGGCATTTTTTGCCAATCAGGATGAAATATGAAAAATCTGAAATGAGACGTTTCTTTTAATGACTATAGAGATACTGTGTACCGATTTGCAGGATTTTTGGCCAAAATATGTAGGAGTACTGTCCAAAAATGTGTTTTGCACAAATCGGCCTCCAGGTGGCGCTATAATAGGCCAATCAGAAAAAATCAGGGCAGAGGTTCGGCTTTGGCATCCAGGGAGTGTGTGTGCTCAGTTTTGCAGCGGCTGGGCCAACGGTGCCAGAGATAAGCTGTTCACAGACACACGCACACACACACACAGACACACACACGGACACACGGACGGACGGACAGGGTGCAAAACGTACTCTCTCGCCATGCCTTTCGGCCTGGCGGAGACAATAAAGCAGATCTAGGAGATCTACTGTAGCAGATCTAACTATTTTCGCAGCGCAACACTATACGATGAATGTATAAAATAGGGCATATGTGGTTATTTCTAATGCTAGAATATATCTCTGTGTTGCAGATTCCTAGGCGTGCCTCCAGGCAGGGGCAGTTGCCCTCTGACGGGTCCTCTGCCCTTTGACCTTATCTACACTGACTACCATGGCCTGCAGCAGATGAAACAACACATGGGGCTGTCGCTCAAGAAACACAAGTGAGTATATGTATTCACATTTAATATGTACTGTATACTGTACTGTATATGTCTGTGTGCTTGCGCATCACATGCGCGTGTCTTTGTGTGGCACGGACGCACGCACGCACGCACGCACGCACGTACGCACGCACACACACACACACACACACACACACACACACACATAGTTCACAAGCATGTTAACGACATTAACGACATCTCTTCCAGGTGGGCGGGATGGTTTGTAAAGAGTCGTTATGGGTTCATTATGGTCTGGTTATATGATGTACATGTCAGTGACCAGCTGTCTGATCATAATTCAACCCGCTTGTTAACACACTCTCCTGTGTCAAATACTCTCTCACACACACACACGCACACACACACACTGAACACACCGTCTGCACTGGCATTTTATTAACAAGGCTTGAGTATGCGCTGGCTACTGGTACAAATAGCCACTTGTGTAGTGAGACTGACAGTAATGATGTATCTGCGTCTAGTAAACAACACACACAGATGGTGACGGCCCAGGGTCATCACTATATGATGCATTAGGCCCATCAATCGTTCAGCTCGGCCGGTAATCACAGAGATTTTTATCAAGTGTGTGATTCAGTGGAGAGAGGGTCAGTTCATTGGAACACGGGTTGCTGGCTGGGTTGTTGTAGCATTGTTTTCAGTTTGTTTAGTGTCTAGAAACTCCATACAAGTTTGTTCAAGGACATACTGTAATGTATGGTTCACAAAGCAGAGGGAAGCAGAGAGAGACAGAGACGCGAAAACATTGATAACAACTATAATAATAACACTCCGCAGCTACAGTATAATCCAGGGGAGATCGCAATTGCAATACATGGAAGCCTGCGGGAAGATGTCAAGTTAGTAACATGCACTGATGGGACTTGAATTCATAGAGATGGAGAGGGAGAGGAGCAATGGCAAGTCCTGTGATAGTCTAGCCACCTTTTTGTGGTCAGCAACCTTTTTGACATGAAGTGCTATGTTTTTATTTTCTTGATAGTCAGTGTTTACATTACAACATTACATTTAATTATGACATCACATAAATTAAATATTTCCAACCGGTTTTGATTTCCCACATACATAACAACCTTATTTTTTCTTCTTCTTTTGAAATATTTTCTTTCATTTCAGGACATTGTAATGATTATTAGACTCAAGAGCGATAACCCACATACAGTATCTCCCAGACTCCCTCCCCAGTCAGAGTTCAGAGTTTGAATGTAGAATTATATGCAGAATGTAATTTGCATACAGATGTGAGGGGACTTAATTTAATAGACTATTTGCTCGGGAGAGGAAATAGTCTATTAAAAACTAGATACTGTAGTTTAAGGCTTATATAACAAGCTCAAACACCCAAATAGCATAATGCAACCTCATGCATACACATAAATTCACACACCGTAGAGACCTAGTTTCAACCAAGAGCATAATTGCATTAAAAACAAACAATAGTTACCACGGCAGGCATTATGATGATGACAATAGGCGATTAGGCACTCTACATATGTAGCAAAATATAAAACTGTACATCCCAATTAATCCACTACGCCATACACAACTACTACCATGGTGGGCATAATGGCACAAAACAGTAAAAAAAAGTTAAACATTTGATTTGATGAATATGGCCCTTTTCCATGCATTTAAGGCAGTGGTTCTCAACCAGTGGTCCTTGAGGAGGTTCCAGATGGTCCCCAGCTAAATGATGGAGAGTTGGTAACCAAATGGACCCTTACAGTATAGATCTTTAACTCTTGAGAGCGTAAAATGAAACCAAATGGACCCTTACGTGTCCATTTGGTTTCATTTTAGGCTCTCAAGAGTTTAATTATTGTTAAACATTATCTCTCCCATGGTGGTACCACATCAATGCAGCATGGAATTGTGGACAAAATTGTATCAAACGATACGATTTAAAAAATGTTCTAAGTCTTGGCTCAAATGCCAAATAAATAATGGACCTTGATATGAAAAGGGTTGAAAACCACTGATGTGAGGTATACTGGCCCTAATTTAGTACCTGACCTAATCATACTTCACAATGCATATGACAACATGCAATATCATAGTCATCATGACAAGGTAAGAACAGCCAAGAGTACAGACTAGCTGAAAAACATCTTTCACCTCACGTCACAATTTGAGAGATTGTGAGAGAAAGATAGAGGATAGTTGGAAAGAAAAGATCACAAAACAGAGCAGTGCCAGGATGTTGGAGCATACCTCACACCAGATAAAGAGTGCTAATCCATGTATATTTAAAATCTAATTATGACTGAGAGAAACATATTATGGGTGGGATTGAGCACTGGTTCTCAGCGTGACATCTGGGGACCCCCGGGCAGGGGTCCTTGAGGGGATTCTGCAGGGGGCGTCCAATTTATAGTAAATGATTGTGTTAGGAACCAAATGGACCCTTACAGATCTGTATGAGGGTCCATTTGGTTCCCGTTGTACACTCTGAGTTAAATTAACACTGAGTTGAGTCATATTTGACCATGAGTATCTATACATTGACTCATGTACTTGTGTTTCTATTCTATTCTATTCTCTCTCTGATATTTACAAATCTACAAATATCTACAACTACTCCCTGTATATACCACAGGAACTCAAATGTAAACCCATTAAGGCGCTACAAGCTATCAATAAGGAGTCCGTAAAATTTACAACCCAATATATAATATGTTACACACACCATTGATTTGCATCGATCCACCATAAGGCAAGCAAACTCCATTACATTTTATCTTTCCCCCTAATGACATTTCCTCCCAACAACCAAGCATTACTACATAACTGCTTCACCCATTCATCTCAACCCAACAACTCCTTTACGCAAACAAATATAGGTATAGAAGGTCAGTGACATGGGTCAACACCACACACACACACACACACACACACACACACACACACACACACACACACACACACACACACACACACACACACACACACACACACACACACACACACACACACACACACACACACACACACACACACACACACACACAGCTCTTTCTGTCTGCTTCATCCAGACCAGACCTGACTGGTTGAGCCCTATTAGCTGAAAGGCACCATTAATCAAGTCCAGAGCTCTGGGGAACTTTAGCTTATACTTTAATTACTTTTGTTTTATGTTACCCAGGACGTCCACGTTCATTTATTATGCCTGAAGAACGCTAGGTTGTCGTGTGTGTGTGTGTGTGTGTGCGTGTGTGTGTGTGTGTGTGTGTGTGTGTGTGTGTGTGTGTGTGTGTGTGTGTGTGTGTGTGTGTGTGTGTGTGTGTGTGTGTGTGTGTGTGTGTGTGTGTGTGTGTGTGTGCGTGCGTGCGTGCGTGCGTGCGTGCGTGCGTGCGTGCGTGCGTGCGTGCGTTTTGTTGTGTGTTGTGTGTACATATGTGTTGGACTGCTAAAGATGCTGAAAGCCGATAGGGGATAGCCTTAAATCACACCAGCCCATCTGATAATAGGACTGGCCTATTGATCGGTTCTGCATGCTGAATTTACTGCCCCGATAGTGGTGTGGGCGAGGGAAGATATCTGGAAGAATAGACATGCACAAAAATACCACATTACTAAGACACAAGTGTTGCCAGGAGCACTGCTGCACAACACATATAGAGTGGGTGTTGTGCAGGTTGGTTGGATAGTAAGCACCTGGCATTTCAGCATAAAAGTCAGTTCAGCATAGTGGGATCATTTTGGATCAGGTGAACATGTCATGCTAGATTTAACCAGTAGTATAGTAGCATAACACAATATATGCTCTTCTGTTCAGAACACAAGGTCTGCTAAAGTCCTTTAGAACGTGGTTGTTCTTCCCACGGAGCCGGCCAACAAGCCATGGGCGCATATGCCAAATTCAGGTCATGATGGATGAACTGCAATGATACCTGTGCTGTGCAAATATAGTAGGCATTGTTAGGCACATGCCATATGGCTGAATGGCCACACCACTGCACTGTAGTGGTGTTTGTACAGAATGCTTGATTTCCCATTGATCGTTTGGGACCATAGCATAGATAAAGACTCTGTTGTGTGCATACTGTTGAAAAAAATATGATATCAAATAAATCACACTATGGTAGATTGTTGTACACATTAGCATGTTGCCTGAATGGTTAGGCTGGTCTCTATGAAGCTTCTAGAGTCAGGTAAAGCACAATGTGACACTAGTATATTAAAATATTGTACAATAAGGCTCAGGTTACTTAAACATTGCAGGGTCAAAGGGAAATGTTATGTCTAGTGTAAAGCTCTGATTTAATTTAGATTGAAAGTGATAATAACTGTCAAAGAGCCTTGGAAGAGCACAATGTAAATTAATTTGTTTAAATAATAGAAAAACTATTTTATTTTAGTTTTAGGGTGGATTTTCCCTTTTCGTGGAAAAGTGTGGGTGATAACCCATGACCCTGCCATCTCCCTCCCAAGGGGACCACTGAGCGCGGCTTTGCAGCTATTTAACCCAGATTATAGCCACACTCTGATGTCCTGATAGATATTCAGCTCAGCACTTTCACGTCTTATCCCCTCTGCTTACAATCCTTCACTGCCCACCCCCTTCGAGACCTGTTATCTTGTGTGTAGGAAAGTGTCTGCTGTTTTGGAGCCAACGGTGAATGCTAGTGTGTATAGACTGAAGGAAGGAACAGAGGATTTGGAGTAGATGTCTAAAACCTGGAGAGCAGAGCAAACCCACATTCAGAACACAGACACAGGAGATAAGGTGAAGTTTTAGGGTAAGGTCACACATCTGTTTCAGAAGTGTTAGAGCCTATGTGGTACACGCCTTAAGCACTGCTATCTGGGTTAGGGTTATTGTTTGACGCTCGGTCAAAGTTCACCAGTGTTGAACTCCACACTTCAGACGCGTTGAAAGTGCTGTGTCAAAATGCTGCAACCGGATGCTCCACCACCTTTCTCCCATAGAATGTAAGTGAACGGACGCTGCTGCTTCTGATGTGTACGTATGTGTGACCGTGCCCTAAAAAGGTTTAGGATGGCTGGGAGTTGAGGAGCAATAGTTATAAAGGCTTGGGCAGACTGGAATGGCAGGCAGACTGGCAAGTGAGCAGGCAAGGAATGATCCTAAAGCACAAGGAAAAGACAGTTGGTACTGGGACTCGAGCGAACTAATCACTAAATTATGGAGGTCTGAAGCATGTCACGACCACTGAAACGACCACTAACGATCTGATGAAGAGTGGGGGTGAAGGGCAAAGTATTATATGCAGGAGGTGTGATAAACTGAGGGATGACAGGTGTGTTAGCTGAGGGAGTTGATGAGCTGCTTGAATGCAGGTGTTCAGGATTCAGGTTAGTGAGCTGTAGGAACGAACACACGCGCACACCCACACGCACACAAGTGATGATACTGATGTATCTTCGCAATCGATGTTTAATGTCGTTGTCACACCAATAGTCACAGCCTCAGTAAACACACACACACACACACACACACACACACACACACACACACACACACACACACACACACACACACACACACACACACACACACACACACACACACACACACATTTCCCCCATAATCCTGTCTTCCCTTCCTCAATGTCCCAAAATTGCAGACAGACAAGGACACGAGGATGCAAGTTCCCTTGTAAGATATATCATTGTGAATTTATTACTTTGCATCCAGTACAACAGAGTTTGTCTCAGAAAGAAGAGAAACACATTTTGGTGTCACCTTGCCACCAGCCTTCACTGGAATGTTTACCAAATGTTTTGATCATAAAACATTGTTAACCTAGATACATTGCACTCATTACAGTGCAAACCTGTGCCATTTTCACCTGAGATATGACTATGTAATTCTGACCTTGCCCTTGTGACCTTGGCCTTTGACCTAAAAGTTCACCCTTGCTTCAAGGTTTCCAGCTGATCATTCCTCCATATGCCAGGAGCCTCCATAAAATAATATTTGTCAAGATTTGACAACATGTTTTGAAAATGGCAGATCTATAAGCACACAATGCGTCACGACGATGTGACACACATAAGCTTGTAGTTTGGCTATTTTCAAATAGGTGAAAAATGAAATTGGTTAAAAGTGTTTAAACTCTTTTGCTGGGGACCCCTGGGAACCCCATCAAGGACCCCTGGGGGTCCCTGAACCTCAGATTGAGAACCACTTCTATAGATTACGAGGATGTGCGCTGTACAAGGTTGCTTTCTGCTTATTATTGCTTTCTGAATGCATTTCTGAATGCATCATGAGATGCATTCAGCAATGAAGTGGCCCTCAAGAGGTATGCCTTACATAATGGAAATGAAGTGTGCGTACTGTAGGCAACAGCCGGTGAATGATTCTCTCCTCAGCTCTTCATTTTTGCCCCCCCCCCACCTCTCTCTCTCACTCTCTCGCTCACACTTTACGTGTGAAGATAGAAATCCACATAGATGCACTGTTATTTGCCAGGCGAGCATCTCTGGCTCACAGACTGGACTCTGAAGTCTTATTTAGATTTTGTTAATCCTCCTGAGCTCATTGATTTCTGGGTTTACTGTAACATACTCACAGCAGTGGCACTGGAAAGGACACAGCAAACTTTGCGTGAGCGCGTGTGTGTGTGTGTGTGTGTGTGTGTGTGTGTGTGTGTGTGTGTGTGTGTGTGTGTGTGTGCGTGTGCGCGTGCGTGCGTGCGTGCGTGCGTGCGTGCGTGCGTGCGTGCGTGCGTGCGTGCGTGCTTGCGCATGGCTGCGTGCGCGTGTGTGTGCGTGCGTGCGTGCGTGCGTTGAAACGATTGCTTGTGTGCTGTATTCACCAAGAACATCCAATCAGAGTCCAACTGCTATTTCACACTCTCACACCAATCCTTCAGTGCTTTATTCCTCCCACATTGTACTTGACAACTTGTGAAAGAAGAATGTGGGGGTTATTTTTGGTTCCCACGTATTACATGATGTTTCTCCATTGTTCAAAATAAGTCATTTGGGGCTCCTACTTGTTTCTATTGTAGCCTCTTGTTGTCAATGGACAGCACTGAATGACTCAGCTTGCTTCATTGTTCCTGACATCACTTATCAGACTAACAGTATAACAGAGTTATATTCTTATTATTGCATTTTTTTTCTGAGCCGGACAGCAGTCACAATGATGAATTATGTTTAAACATTGGATGAAACTGGTGAAAGATCTTCCATTTTGGTTGCATTGAAAACCACCATTAAATGTTCAAAATGAATGCTGTATTATCATCTTCTCACACTAGAAGTAACATACATAAAAAAGTAATAATTAATAACCCAGCTCTAGCTTAAATAACATTTGCGTCCATTTTACCATGTCTACTAGCCTAGGTGTTATTTAAATGGAGTTTTCATTTTTAGTACAATACATTTTTCATCTGTAGTGTTCCCAAATAGACATGATGACTCCATTAACAGTCAACCCTTTAATAATTTCCCCTTTGTTGTGTGTTCACCATCAGTGTTAAGACTTTTTCTTTCACCTGTCTGCTTAGGTGTCATATCCGGGTGATTGACACATTTGGAACGGAGCCGGCATACAACCATGAGGAGTATGCTACCCTGCACGGCTACAGGACCAACTGGGGATACTGGAACCTGAATGCCAGGCAGTACATGACCATGTTCCGTAAGTCCCCCCCCCCCCCCCCCCACCCAACTTTTTTTGAGTGGTGCCAACCACTCCTACATTTGACTTTGTCCGTATGCCCGTCCGTCCGTATGTCCGTCCGTATGTTTGAGCACGGCTGATTGGTCAAGCTTCACGGGACACGTGACAATATGTTGTCACGTGTCACGTGACAACATATTGTTGCTGATTGTTGCGGATGCAACCAGTTACACTTTCAAAGGCACCACTCTCTTCACACTGGATGTGATTTTTATTGAACATTGGCAACTAAGAGTTACAAATAAAGATGTTTGTAGCTTTATAATGATGATGAAATAATTTGTAAAAGTATGACTTTTGTAAGCTAAGTAATTAAAAAAGTTTTTACGTTTGACTCGGTTCAACTTCAAAATGAGTTTTCACTGCGAGGCAAGACGAGGACGCAAGAACGCTTTTTCACTAATAGCAACAGAATTTGTTCATTGCAACCCTCAATGTTATTATACTTTCCATTTGCCTCAGACATGCCTCAGACTAGACTGCTACGTGCGCTGGCTCATTTCTAGATTTAATAATATTGCAAAACAATCAAAATCTCCCAGCCAATTACAGATTCACTACTATACAACAAAGCTATTATTGCTACTGCAGAAGAAGAAGACAGCGACAGCTAATCTCTCTCACTGAATTTGGCAATGAAAATGAACAAAGATAACTTCAGTGCTATTTTGTTGTTCTGTTTTACACACACACACACACAGCTCACACACCAGACAACTCATTTATGGGCTTTGTGTCAGAGGAGCTGAATGAGACAGAGAAGAGGAACATTCAACAGAACAAGGTCAACACTATGGCAGTGGTGTACGGCAAGGAAGCTAGTATGTGGAAGGTATGGATGCTGACACACGCACGCACACACAGTACACGTATACTGTAGATAGGGGTAGGTATAAATAAGATTTATCTTATTCCTGCTCCTTTTCATTTATGGAATATGTAAAAAGTTTTAAAATAAATGAAAAGTAGATTAATGTAATCATGTAACCATAATGAAAGAAAATAAAGATGAACACAAACACTTGCAACCAACACATGGCCCCTTAACACATTAACTGCCAAAGACGTTTAAAAACGTCCTGAAAAAAAGAAATAAAAAATCTCTAATTTTTTTGTTTTACATTTTTTCGTTATTAGCAATTATAGGCGGGTGCATATATGGTTTGACCAAAAAAAAATTGGAACAAAAGGTTTCTCAATGGTTTATTGTAGTATCAGGTGTACTTAATAACATATCAAAAGTCTACCAAAATCTGATCATTAGAAATGTCAAATTTCCAAGATGGCCGCCACCAGTTCCTTAAAAGACCATTACTCCTTCATTATTTGCCCTACACAAGTAATTATGGTGCCTAACCCCATGTTTTGATGATCTAGGAATCCAATTAGCATATATACATTATAGTCAAGTGATTATAAGTACAATTAAATATTGAAGCAATTGGTTATAAGCATATTTAACAATGTAATTGGACATTTCTCCCTTTTCTACATGCCATAATGCCCAGGATTGGTGAATTCATCACCTATACATGTAATTCACATTCTGTTGAAGCTTTCACATTTTTTTGGATACCAATAAGGAATAAATTCATTATTACTGGGTGGTACTGTGACATTTGTAAAAACATGGCTGCCAAGTGATAGACTGGGAATATTACACAAATCTTGGAAGAAATTCCTTACCGAGAAATGTCTTCACCAATTTGTTTGTAAAGGTGTCTGGTTCCCAAACTGGGGGTCCCCCAAATGATTTTGGGGGGTCCCCAGATGGTTAGCTTAATGTGCAACATTGTTTTCTCACTCAACAGTAAACAAACCAACATACAGTATAAGTGTATACAGGGTATCTGCACATTTATAAAGTTACAATTTAATTACTCTTAAGACTATATTATCTATATATATTATCTCAAATATTAGGTAAGAAAGAGGCAAACATTGTGAAAATAGCCGATGTACAAGCTCACAACGCTACACTCAGTAGGAAAAAAATGGCCACTTGTGGGCCTAGAGAGAGCGTGTCAGTACAGAGCTATCACAACATGTATCTAGTGTCTTCTACTGGGTGTCTAGGCAGGGGTGGTGGAGGAGTGTGGCGTGGATAAGGTTCAGATTTGCTTGTCACAGACATCTCCTTATTCCTGTGAGTAGTTGTGTGAGGTTTTAGTGCAACATTAATTTCACATGTCTTTGTTTTGTGATTGGTACTGCTGGCAATAAGCTTGAACCTTGATCTTTTTTTCTGAATAATTGTAACAGCAAGAAGGTACGTATAGGGGACAGCCCATGACGCCCTGGGCTCCAGTCTCCCCCATAGAATCCCAATCTAACCGACCTCCACGCCAATAAGGGGCTGTGTCTCTGCTGCTATCCAGCAAACAATCACTGCTTTCGGCATAGACCAAGTTTTTGTTCTGGAGCTGTTCTGGAGAGTGGAGAGGACGCTCTGAGCCATAATGATAAGTCACTGGGGGCCCCTGGGAATATTAATGGTCAGCCACCACCAACTCTCCTGTGAGCCAGTCCGACATAGACACCCTTGTCTGCCTGACACACAGTCATGCAGAGACTCTGTTCTGACAGATCTACACTAACCTCCATAACCACCCCATCCCTCTTTGCACACTCACACTGATTGCCTTCCTGTGTTAAAAAAAAGTTCTATAAACATCTATTCAATGTTTTTCAAAACCGTGTCTACAAGATGACACTGCGCATCCACGAGAAAAATAAATATTCTTGTGTATGTAGGGGAGGAGTTATGAAGTTCCTGTGGGGTGGGTAAGGGGAGGGGTGCAGAGAGATTGGTTCAAAATGCAAGACATTGTTTTTGGGTGGGGTGTATAGTCAAAGATGAATTTAGTTTGGGCAATATTGAAAACAATACTATATTGCAACTGACAATATTCTCTGCCACCACCTTCTGCAAATTGTGACTATTAGTTGTGTTGTGTTTTGAGGATATCTTAAAGCCTTGTTCCAGTAAAAAGTAAATAGAAGTTGTTGAACATTTATTATATAATTAGTTAAGTTAACTTGAAACGGGTGACCATTTCAGAGGGTTTTAATAGTCTCAAACAAAATATAGGATTTCACAATTATCTAATTGTATCTCTGCAATTTGGACAAGTCCAATGGATTCCCAGGCCCCCAAAACATGGGGTTAGACACAAAAAGTACTTGTCTAGGATAAATAATGAAGGAATTAAGCTATTTTAACGTTTTTTTGGCCATCTTGGACACCATCTTTAAAATAACACCTTAAAAGTGGTCAAACTTTGGTAGACTTTTAGTATGTTAGTCAGGACACCACATACTACAAAAAACAGTTGAGAAACCTTTTGTTCCAATTTTATTTGGGTAAGGTGCTTTTTTTTCATATATGCACTCGCCTATTAATAACAAATTAGGAGATAACAATTTTCAAAGATTTGCTGCTCCATTCACTTCAATGTTAAAAAATAAACAGACGAACAATTCACATTGTTTTTTGGTTTAAAACTACTAGTTTTGAGCTATTTTCAAACATCAAACAACACATGTCAACAAGGTCACAATGACCTCGTTGACATTTGTGAAACCACACCTGAATCTCATCTGTGATTAGCAACCATCTGGGGATCAATCATACTGGAGAAAAATATTCTGTGGCTACTTGAAAAAGTACCAAAATCGTTCAAAACCCTGGCAGAGGCTACAGAGTACAGACTGTTCTGAAAATACTCTGGCAGTCAATGTTAAACAGTGCATCATTTGTGCACACATATGCACATTCTGTGAACATGCACATTGACACCTACACATACTGTATGTAGTACATTTGTATGCAGGCACATAAGCACAAATGTCACACCCATTTATGTATGTGTCTGAAATATGCAGAAAAATATACACGGGGCACATTTGCTGCTGTGCTGAATCAAAACAAAGGGAAATTAAATTCCCATTGACAATTATGTACTATGGACACATAAATGAAACATATAAAACTCATAAATCCCCGCTATGCATTCTCACAGCAAGCAATTACAATATAACACAACAATAAGACAATAGCCCAGTGTGTGCATCACACAAAGTGTATCTCTTAGTGATACGTGGGTTATTGTTCTTTTAATACCTGACCCACCCAATCCATTATGAGAGGCCAACCCGCTCCTCTCCGACCCGAAAAACATTGCATTAATAAACCATCCGAACTCGACCCACCCTGAAAACAACAAATGTATGCATTACAGTAGCACAATTGTCAGGACTGAGAAACCTATGATTTATTGTTGTTGAAAAATGTTATGTTCACGTCTCTTAGTATAGTCTATTAGGGTTTAAATGAGGGTTGGATCTCTGCCCCCAAATCTCTGGCGAAAAAAGTGACGATCAACACAATGCTTTGTGATCTTGTAGATTGGCTATTTTCGCAGAATGTTTGCCTATTTACAGTACATACAGTAGGATGTTCGCCTATTATGACGAACATGAACCCTACACTAGGGTTCATGTATTGGCACATGGTGGTACAGTAGATCAGCAGCCCACTCAACATCTTCCCGCGGCTGTGCAAGTGACCCTTCATTAAAGACATGAACTCTGCCTCTCTGTCTTGATATATCTTGTTTTTTTTACACAGGGATACAATACACAAGAGAGCAAAGCATGTGATAATCTAACCTATCTAAACTCTAAACTCCTATTTTTCTATCTATCTATCTATCTATCTATCTATCTACTGTAAGTCTCTTGTAAACCCTGTTTTGTTTATTTTCCTACCAATCTCTTTCTGTCTTTGCATGTGGGGTTTCGTTGTACGTGGCTGGATTGACCTCAGCTTCAGGTAAGAGTCTCCCTGTTTCAACCTCCATCCATCTTATCTCTGTATCGATTCATACCACCATATTCCTCCTGTTCATCATCCTACAGTATATCTCACCTCATATCTACACCAGCACCCAGCCTGCTCCACCTAGATGCAAAAGTTACTCAGTCGTTTTATCAGTTAAGTGTATCAAAGGTGTGTGAATGAATGCACAAGTGCACAATGTAAGTACGTGTGTGCACGCGTGCATGAGAGGTATTGAGTTATGCATGCACACATACAGCACACACATACACGAAGCACACGCAGATTGGCATGCAGACATACTACACAAAATCATACACACACACTTTTTCTTTTGTAATTTGCACGCTGTGTATTGCATTAGTTGTTGCAGTATTCTGCAACAACCACAGTACTACAGTACTAAACTAAATGTGTTGGATGCATGCTTAATAGAGGGGGGAGTGTGCATTCAAATATAACACAGAGTAAGGTGGATTATTGATGGACTGTTTCTGGAAATAATTTCCAGAACTTTAACGGAGCTTTTGCTCACATTGACCATGGCGTCCCTATTTGCGGCAAAACATTTTTAGACATCGACATTTTTTCACTATTTGCAAGTACAGTTTAGGGCTTAAATGCTCAAGGCCTACTCCATTGTTCAGCATACTGTTGTTTGAGGCATGCAGGGAATCCTGTCATACCTTGAGTATTTCAAATAGCAGGCCTGTGCGCGCGCGCGCATGCATGCGTATTGATATACCGCATACTGTATGTGTATACTGTCCCAATGGGTTTTCCTTATTTTCTTTCTCCACTTCCTCCAAACGTTCCACTGAGATGTTCAAGGTTTTTTAAATCAGTAAGAATGCTGAAGAGTCAAATTTGACATTTCAAGGTCTTGTGAGAAAATACATATGTGGAGGGAAAAACAGCATTAGCATTGCTAATCCAAACCAAGCTTAGTGAGGTTATGGAGGGCATTGCCCTGAGCTCCACGTGAAAATACTGTCAGTAAGGAGAGGTAAAAGCGCACACACACACACACACACGCACACGCACGCGCGCGCGCGCACACACACACACACACACACACACTTTGCATTGCTGTACTTGAGAGGACATTTTGGGACACTGATTTTATTAATGTATTTTTATACCTTTTTGGCAACACTAAAGTCGAAAATAGCTGTGCTGTGCAAAATAGCACTTGTGGATCAGCTATTTTCAATTGCTACTTGCAATTAAGTAATAAATCAGGCATTACTCCAACCCTTGGGCCTTTTCTTTCTCCTATGCCCTGATTTTACCTTCTACCTTCTTAATCAACTTTTAATCAACGTTTTTTTATCCCTAGTAGGGTCTCATGTTGTTGTTTGTTGCCTTTGCTGTTTTATGCTAATGTTGTTAAACCCTGTAGCACTTTGAGATTTGTGAAAATGTGAAGTGCGTTACAAATGTATTATTATTATTATTATTATTATTATTATTATTATTATTATTATAACTCCCAAACCCTAAACCTAACTTCCAAATTCCTAATCCTAACCTGAATCTTTAACTAATTGTAAGCATAACTCTACAAACCCTTTATAACCATAAAACACCCATTTATCTTGTGAGGAAACTTGTCCACACAAAGTGTATTTCTCAAATTCCACTAGTGGGGACATTTGGCCCTCACAAGATTAGTAATACAGGTGTTTGCTTGAATGCACGGACGTACGCACGCACGCGCACACACACACACACACACACACACACACACACACACACACACACACACACACACACACACACACACACACACACACACACACACACACACACACACACAGAGATGATCTCGTATACCCAGGCCAAATCCCAGGTTATGGACTCTGCACTCTCCAAAGACTGTGTTTCTCTTACTGCTAATTCAGATTGTCTGCTGCACTTAGCGCTTCAGCTAATCTCCTAATTGGCTGGGAAAATCCTCACAGAGGAAGCTATCGATCGTTACAGCTGCCCGGGGCCACACATCGGCACGGGGCTACAGTAAGCTGCTTAGCACAACTAGCCAGTCAATATTATGGCTTGGGGTTACGCTCCATTCGCACGACTGGGTTTTGTTGTTGACTGGTAATGTGCTGTTTTTATCAGTCACTGTTGTTGGCTTTGACACAAAGTATGCCCTTCTTTTTTAAGTCCTTAAAACACACACACACACACACACACACACACACACACACACACACACACACACACACACACACACACACACACACACACACACACACACACACACACATTCCTTGGGGAAAACAAATCGATGCTTGAAGGTGCAGTACACAACTATACTGTACTGTACATAGTGCATATTATTTCTTTCTCTCTTTCTCTCTTTCTCTCTCTCTCTCTCTCTCTCTCTCTCTCTCTCTCTCCGTCTCTGTTTTGCTCATTAGGAGTAGTATAAACCCCACAACAAGCATACTTTTCCTGAAAGTTGTCTTTAAATGTAGCCTACTTGATGAAAGTTGCACTGTATAGCCTATGAAAGTACAGTACGCTAAGAAACAGACTAAATCCCTATCGATTTACTGGATATATGACGTTTTAGATAATGATGCTTCAGGTAAACACCAGGTCCTCTGCCAGAGGAAATGAGTAATATCACAGTCCCACCTCTTAAGGTAGTAAAGGAGCTTTTACAGGATAACAATGAGAGTCACAGCACAAAAAGGGAAGAGGGTTCAGGAAAAAAAGATGGTCCTTCCTTCATGTATGTTATGTTATGTTATTATGCGTGTGTGCGCGTGAGAAAGCGCATGAGAGAGAGAGAGAGAGAGAGAGAGAGAGAGTTGGTGGGTAGACAGGTGTTTGTCAGCCCATGGCTGTACATTATGTCTCTGTTTAGCTCTCCATTAGCAGGACTACTGTGACACTGAAGGTACAGTAAGAGGATTTGTACATTATGGGTGTGCTCAAACCATTATACAGAGTGTATAATAGTTATACAGGAGTACACACACACACACACACACACACACACACACACACACACACACACACACACACACACACACACACACACACACACACACACACACACACACACACACACTCCCAAGGAGACCAACAGTTCTGCTATTTTCTGAGAGTTATTTTCTTGACAGTCTTGTCTTAACTGCTCATCTCTCCCCTCCCTTCTCTTCTTCTCCAGGGCAAGGAGGGTTTCCTGCAGATCCTGCACAGATACATGGAGGTCCATGGTACAGTGTACTATGAGACCCAGAGGCCTCCTGAGGTACCAGCCTTTGTTAAGAACCATGGCCTGTTACCCCAGCACGAGCTGCAACAGCTGCTGCGGAAGGCCAAGGTAAAGCACATAAGCAGTGTTGGGCAAGTTACTCAAGAAGAAGAATAAGTTATAGTTACTTGTTACTCCTTTGAAAAGTTATAATATTACGTTATTACTTGATGTCAAGAGTAACTAGTTGCATTTCAAGTTATATTACTATATCACCTTTTCACCTACATGTTACGCCATAATTTCGCAAGAGGGCGCATGCGTAAAAAGAACAGATCTACAAGCTGACCATCGCGTGACAATTTCCTACTATGAAGTATAGATTATAGGCTTAATGGTCAAAAACTAATCACACTGATTCTAACTTAGTAACTCAAAGTTACTTGGATTCATAACTGTAATATTATTACTGTTTTGACAATTGTAACTGTACTTGGGGAAAAGTAATAATACACAGAGAAACTCTCTCGTGATGCTTTGTGAGCTTGTAGATCTGCTATTTTTGGTGAAGAGATTTTGGTGTAGGGGGGAAACGGAGGGGTCCCTGGTACAGACTAGGGGACCCCGGTCAACGAAGTATATAGAGGATTTAAGTGGTTAACCTTGTTTCCTCCATTTCTGTCCCATCAGCTCTTCATTGGTTTTGGCTTCCCATATGAAGGCCCCGCCCCTCTGGAAGCCATAGCCAATGGCTGCATCTTCCTGCAGCCCAAGTTCCACCCACCCCACAGCTCACTCAATCATGAGTTCTTCAGAGGCAAGCCCACTTCAAGAGAGGTATAATTATATTGGTCCGGCGGCCACCCTGCAGGCAATAACTTACTGATAAAGTCATTTTGGCTAATACAGTTTTGAGTTGCAGAGGTAGTCGTTCTCACTACTGTATATAAAGCCATTGCCATTAACATTATTCTACATCAGCTAATCTGTAGATGGGAATTGACAACGTGATGATTCTTATAAAAGGGCCAAACGCAAGAGCCAAACGTCTAATTTATGCTCTGTCGTACGACAGTGTTGCACGCCGAATATAGTAGATCGGCACGTGACACCATTGTACAATGACGTGTAAATCAGGCTTAGCGGCTCTGTCTGCACGCCATGTTGATGTTTTTAACACTCCTATGCAATCTGTCCTGGTGCATTCTTAGTAATCGCATAAGTTGTACAAAAAGAAAGCAAGAATGATATGCACCCACTTAGTGTTAATGTATTCACACTATCCATTTAATTACATTTCCATTTGATTACACATTTGATTACACATTTGAGTACACGCTCAGAGTTAATTTAACACTGAGGACTTTACTGTGCATCCATCATTCAGTATGATAATTGAATAACTTTTTTAACACACAAACATGTAAATGTAATCAGTAAAGATCTCTTACTTAGTTTTATGTGTATGCGACTTACATAAGTGTGGGTGACAGTTGAAAATGTATCACAAATGCTAGACGAGAGAAACGATTCCTCTTCACCCAGCGTTTGAACACACTCACCCTCACGCTCCTGGTGCATTCTCTAGGTGTCTTCCCAGCATCCATACGCAGAGCAGTACATCGGCAGACCTCACGTCATGACCGTGGACTACAACAACTCCATAGAGTTTGACTCAGCCATCAGAGAAATCATGAGGACCAAGGTACCCTCCTCCTGTGCCCATTGTACTGTCGGTTTAGGACTCAAAACGTTAGAGAAGCTTCTTCAGGTTTGACCATACAAGAGTGTTGATTTGAATAGAAATTGTATACAGTTGTTGAAGTCTGTCTGTATGTATCTCATATCACACCGGTGATACTACTAAATCAGTGGTTCTCAACCAGTGGTCCGGGGACCACCAGTTGAGGGGGGTTCCACGTGGTCTCCAGCAACTAAATGATGGAGAGTTGGAAACCAAATGGACCCTTATAGATCTTTAACTCTTGAGAGCGTAAAATGAAACCAAATGGACACGTCATTTTACGCTCTCACAAGTTAAATTATTGTTAAACATCTGTTATGACTTAATTAAAGCCTGTTGTCTGTCCTATGTTGGTACCACATCAATACAGCATAGAATTGTGGACAGAATCGTATCCAATGATAACATATTCTAAGTTTGGGGTCTGAGAGGCTAAATCTCATCAATCGTACGTGGCTCAAATGCCGAATAAATAATGGACCTTGATATGAAAAGGGTTGAAAACCACTGTACTGAATGATCCTTTTTCTCAGATTCAGGACCGTTGTCACAAATTCTGGGCCCCATGAAAGGTTATTGGGCCTGACATTAATGCTCATGAATCATTATCACTTTTCACTGTTTTACGAAGGCTCTGGTGTGATGCGTTTCATCTCAGTCCATATTACATTCGTCTAATATCTAATATTAATTGGCTCGCTCCTCCTTTCTGAGGGGTTCAGCTGTCTTTAACCTGTACTGTAATAAAAGCTGAGGTGCTCTTAAAAGAGTCCTTTAGCTTTGATATGACAGAAGCCTTGCCAACATGATGAGCTTGCCAGTAGTAGCTTTGGCAGTGTGTAGTTAACAGTCCCGTGCTGCAGTGCATTGACATTTATGATCGGTTATGTGGGCTAATAGAGCATGGCGGTGAGACGGAGGCTGTCTGAGAGTGGGAGAGAGGTTAATTATAGAGTCAACAGGAGAGATTTAAGCTCACAATAAACCTGGATAGAGGGAGAAACGGGGAGAGGAAAAGAGGGGAAAAACATGTAAGAAAGCTGGACATCTAAGAGCCCTGGGTGGTGGAATGGGGGAGTGGTAAGCGATAACAGTGGGCCTCATGCAGCTAAATTCTCCTTCATTTTTCTCTTAAGTTTCTGTCAATAAAAAAAAAGAGAGAGAGATAAGTCAACTCTGGATGCACCAATTGTTCATAATATGAGTGATGAATCCCCCCCCCCCCCCAGACATTGGAGGAGCATGACAGTTAGGATAGGAAATGCCCCTAAACACAAGGGCAATTTTTGGTGATATGGTGGCCTGTGCGCAATAATGTAAGAGATGTGTGTGTGTGTGTGTGTGTGTGTGTGTGTGTGTGTGTGTGTGTGTGTGTGTGTGTGTGTGTGTGTGTGTGTGTGTGTGTGTGTGTGTGTGTGTGTGTGTGTGTCTCTTTCACTGTGATGTCCTGTCCTGTCAGACATGATACGGTTCAGCAGCGATGGCTCGCCTTGCACTCCTCATATCTGTCTATCTGTCGTCAGTCCACTGACTGGAGGACAGCTGACAGTAAACCTCACCCTTCACTCACTACTCTCACACACACACACACACACACACATGCGCGCGCGCAAATATGCACAAATCTATACATGCACATGCATACCAGTGTGGAAGCATACAGTAAGTGCACATGCACAGTATACACGCATACAGTACACTCATACACTGGCTGTGGCTTCCTAACAAAGCACACACACACACACACACACACACACACACACACACACACACACACACACACACACACACACACACACACACACACACACACACACACGTACTGTACATAGACATACCCACATATGCTCCCATTAAGCACACACCCTGTCAGGCACTCAAACATGACTCCTCTCAAACCTATTTAAACATGCAGGACAGGGGAACAAATGCACTTACACTCACAAACCAAAACTAAAACACAAAGTGGATCACATCCATTAACTACTGCGCGCGCGCGCACACACACACACACACACACGCACACGCACACGCACACGCACACACACACACACACACACACCCCGGGCCCTACCTGTGTGGCTGGCTAGTCTTCGGCCCGTGGGAGCAGTTCGTGCTCAGTCAAGCAGGACAAAGCAATCTCTGGCTGGCTGAAGCGTCCTCTTGTTCCAATAAATCTCTCCATCTTTCTCTCCTCTCATTTTGACTGCCCATGTTTCTACCCTTTCTGTCTCCCTTTCTCAGTTTTTCTTGCCTGTCTCTCATTCTTACTTCCCCTCTCCCTTTTCTGCTCTCTGTATTTCAGTCTCTCTACGTAGGTCTCTCCACGTAGGTCTCTCCTTAATCCTCTGTCTGACTGCATCATCTTCCCTTTTCAGTCCCCTGTGGTCCTCTTTCTCTGTCCACAATCTCTCCTCCTCTCTCTTTCATTCACCCTGTAGGCTACTGTATGTTCTCTCTGTCCTTCCTCCTCCTTCCTTCTCCTTCCTCCTTATCTTCTACCTTCAAACTTTTAATGTCCCCGACATGATTAGCCATTTTCAACGTGGTGTCCCTATTTTGGGCATGTCAATATAGCCGAAAAATTTCACAAAATGTTTTTAAAAAAATATATAGAATAGCACAAATATCAGATCTACAAGCTCACAAGGCATACATGGTTAAATGGGGGGAGGGGGCCACTATGGACCAGTCAGCGTTTGTTTGTTTATTTGGTTGTTCATACCTTCGTCACACTGTGGTATTCCTATGAGTTGTGTTGGTGAATAAACTATAATTAATGAATGAGAATATGAGTTGCAGTAGTTGACATTGCAGTGTGTACAGGAGTGTCGCTGCATCGTTGGGGCAGGACACATGTTAACTACAGTATTAGCTTGTTTTGAAATTGGCATGACTGGAAGCTTGATTTAACTTTGCAGAAGAGGCGACTTGTAAGTAATATAGTTTTTGCAGTTCTTTCCAACTTTTGGACGTTTTATTTTTAAACCAGTACAAGCCAAGGGCAGTTTTTGCAAGACACAAAACAACTGCTAGTAAGCCAGCTTAAACCCCCAAATTGACACTTTTTTGTTGTTGACACATTTACTTATTTATTATTTATATGCGACATTTGTGCAGAAAACAGCATTGGAATATAAGGCGGCCTGCTATCCTTTCTGTGTGTCCTTGCTCTCAACTCTGGCCTAGATAATGAAGCCATTGTTGGTACAGTACAATGCCTTTCATGAATTTGAAAGTAGCATGTTGCCATATAATGGTTTGATGGCTTCAATGTGTTTCACTAAAGCTGAATGTCATTGTGCCCACGAGCAAGGTATCTGGCAATTGAAATTCTCCAGTACTGCACTGCATGTTTTTGAGTGTACTTGTCTGAGAAAGCGAGAGAGAGCGTGCGTGCGTGCGTCTATACGTAAGTACCTGTTTTAGGTAAATAATAATATATTGAGCTTGAATTTGTCCAGTTAAATAAGAAATTGAGGTTAAGTAAAGCCATGGAAGAAATTTCTGTTACGAGAAAATAGAATGGCTTGTTAATCTCTCTTATCTACATATTCATGTTCCATTGTATCTTACAACCCAGATAGTCATTTGATTTTGATCAGATTTGTCTGTTTGTATAACGCTTCGAGATGCATCATCCCTGCTTTCTTTTTTTGCTTCTCCATGAGTTCCACTTCAGCTAGTCACAGCTGGCTGACCACATTGATCTGGTCTTTGATTTGACATCGTAGACCGGAGCTATTGAGTTGAGTGTCATTTAGAAAGGTGGCTCTGAAGCTTACTAAGTGAAGGCAGTGTTTGGTATTGAATGATGCTGGTCGAGGGAAATTGTCTTCCTGTTTGTTCTCATTTCTGCCGATTTAGGCTCATTTCGGTCTTACACACACTCTAACTGATCCCCTCCATAAGTCATTAGTCATACAAAGAACTGTTTGCACTGCTCACTGGAATATCACAATGATAAAGTACTTTACGCAAATCAATTTATTTTCATTATGCACAGAGTAACGGCTAATGAAAATGAAAATTAATCCTTTTTTAATTTAATTTCCAGCCAGTATTTAAGATAATCAGTTGACTTTCAGTATTCAATTATTTAATTTGAGTCATTGTTTTGTTTAGTTTTTTTTATTCTAGTCAGTCAATAGATGAGAATTGCATGTATTAATTGTATTAGTTAGAAACAGAACGCCATGAACGTTGTTTGCCGATTCACTGTAATTATGCCAATAGAAGGTTGTCCTTCATTGTGGAGAGGGTGAATCACAGCGAGGGATGATCTATTGCCATGCAAATAAGCCCTAATGAGTTTCTGAGCAGTTACATATTGTAATTAAGCCTGACAATAGAAATATTCATCTGCTGGAATTAATGAGAATGATAGACATTTTATTGCAATTAGTATGAACAATCAAGTGACAGGAAAAACACTTTAACATGTATTGAACGTGGAAATAATGATTCTGATTACATACCAGTGTGCTTGTGCCGTGTGTGTGTGTGCGTGTGTGCGTGTGCGTGCATGCGTGTGCATGCGTTTCTTTGCAGGTTGAGCCATATTTACCATACGAGTACACCTGTGAGGGGATGTTGGAGCGTGTACATGCCTACATACAGCATCAGGTATGCTCTTCTTATGTTAGTGTGCAAATAGAAAAATTGAAAGAAAATTGGTAATTGAGCACAGGCCTGACACACACACACACACACACACACACACACACACACACACACACACACACACACACACACACACACACACACACACACACACACACACACACACACACACACACACACACACACACACACACACACGGCATAATACAACACTTGTGGTAAATACTTGCCTGTACGGAGGGCGAGTGAGAGAGGTGGGTTACGATGCAAAGGGACGGTGGAAATAAGGATTTTTCTTAGCGTGGCTCTGGGTTCCACGCTATGAGCTTGTAGAGGGGTAGACGCATACACAGAAGGGGTCATTGCTTATCAAGCAATGTTATGTTACCTTTCTAACATTCTAAGACATCCCAGTTTCTATGCAGTACATTTTTAAGAAGAATTTAGCTTAGGAATTTATATTTTTCACCAATCACACTGCTTTCTTGATTGACACGTCGCATAACGACAGACATCCTCGTTAATCGTACATTACACCACAATCAGGTAAATGTATTCCACATTCCCTCCCTTCCAGGACTTCTGCACCCCAGAGCCTCACTTCCCTGCAGCCAACTCCTCTAAATCAGGGCCTGGTGGAGGCAGCGGCAACAAGAATCCGGGGCCGTCATTTGTTCCCCTGCCCAATTCCACAGCCCTCGGCTGGGCACACAATGTGACAGCTCCCCTTGCCTGGCCTCCCCTCAGCTCCCTCAGGCTGCTTGTGTCCCAGGAGGGCCAGTCCTGCGTGGAGGCATGCCAGTTGGCTCGTCTGGTCTGTGAGCCTGCCCACTTCCGCTTCATTAACAACAAGGAGGCCCTCCGCCGGTAAGTCCATTGCCTTAGGCAACCTATCAAACGCCTGCTTGAACTTGTAATGTATTCGTCGTCACACTCAGATTTTCTCTCTCCCATAAAGCAATGTCATAACGCAGCCCATATACATTTGGAGAATTTAAGCCGAGCGAGAAGATAAAAAATATAGAACGCACATCCCCTGTGCCCCATTCCCTCCTTGCAGTCTGAGTTTATCGTCTCGAGGCAAGACTAGTGGTTCACATTATCAGTGTGAAGTGGTTTAAAACTAAGGCACGTCTGTCTCTCTCTCTCTCTCTCTCTCTCTCTCTCTCTCTCTCTCTCTCTCTCTCTCTCTCTCTCTCTCTCTCTCTCTCTCTCTCTCTCTCTCTCTCTCTCTCTCTCTCTCTCTCTCTCTCTCTCTCTCTCTCTCTCCCTTCATCTATATAGTAAGTTCATACCTGCCTCGTTCTTTAAAGAAAATCACTTGTCACTCCACCCAAATCTCTCTCTCTCTCTCTCCCTCTCTCTCTTTCTCTCTCCCCCCATCTATACAGTAAGTTCATACCTGCCTCGTTCTTTAAAGAAAATCACTTGTCACTCCACCCAAATATCTTTTACATCTTTCTGTAAATTGGCAACTACAACATGAAGTTCTCTCTCTCTCTCTCTCTATCTCTCTCCCCCCCCCCCCCCCTCCCCCTCCATCTATAAGTTCATACATGCCTCGTTCTTTAAAGAGAATCCCTTGTAGGGATGGCCAAATGGAGACATTTTATTAACCGTTTACCTTTAGGCCTTACCGATTAATTAATCGATAACCGTTAAGAAAAAACTTTTTTTTTTGTGCCAAAATACATTTTATTTCAAAGGGCCAAGTCTACACAGTTTGTTTTGTGTCTCCAGCAGAGTTTCTAGTGTCTCTATCTCTCTCTGGAAGAGGTTGCACATGAACTCTGCAGCCGCACTGAGGCGCTCCAACACAAACAATACCAATACAAAGACGAGGAATAAGAAGAATAAAGTGGAAGTTACGTGTGGTTGCAGGTGTAGACTTTTTTTTTTTTTTTTAACGATTAATCGTTAGTCGTTAGTATTAATCGGTGGCCGATTTCTTAACGGTTAACGGTTATTGGTTGGCCATCCCTAATCCCTTGTCACTCCACTAAAACATCTTCTTCCTATATGCTGCTGAAGACTCCTGTTGTGCAATATGTTTGTTTCATCATGAACTGACTGTGATGTGATGTTATTTTATTTATTAGTGGTGTTTTTAGTGTTGTAGTTGTTTTAGCATTCTTTTAACTGGGAGTAGTTCTAGATCATAGTAAGCCAGTGGAACAACATTTTGTTCATTTATATCTATCTATCTATCTATCTATCTATCTATCTATCTACAGTATCTAAAACATATTTTACATCTTTCTGTAAATTGGCAACTACAACATGAAGTGATGACATTTCTGTCTCCTGTCTTACCTGTTCTCAAGTCACTCTCAGGTTTTGGTGTCAAAGTCTAACCACCTCTAATTTAGTAGCACCAACAGGGGCCATATAGGACCACTTTATAAGAGGCTCTTTGATTCAACAACATAAAACACACATAATCTCTCTGTCCCCATGTTCCTCCCTCAGGCTGGAGGTCCAGTGTGACGTGGTCGACTCAGAGATCAATCACATTCTGCCCGGCTTCTCTGTGGTACGGAGGGAGTGCGGTCTGCAGCGTGAACCCCTCCTCTTCAGCTGTGCAGGACACTCACCTAAGTACAGACGCCTGTGTCCCTGCAGGGACTTCCGCCACGGACAGGTGGCGCTGTGCGCAGACTGTCTATGATGACGGGAGCTGTGACAACGCCCCAGGCGGGTAGAGGCGAGGCGCAAACGAGAAGAGGAATGCAGGTGAAACAGAGAGAGGAAGGTGCATATATAATCGATCTGCACGGGTGAAGGGTTTACGAGAACTCAAATGAAAAGAAATTTGACAAAGTGATTCCCTAGATGCCCAGGAATGAGGAATGTGGAGGAATAGATTATGTTGGAATGTCAATGATTCCCCATGCGCTTGGGTTGAAAGAGCGTTGAATTATATTGCAGGCTACAGCAATGTATTGCAGGCTACAATGCTAGTAAGACAAGCTATGAATAGAGAATTTCGAAAGAAGGTTTGTTGACTCCCTAGCATGAGGACCACATAATCAGGTGCTCGGAAATTCAGAGAAAACGTATTCCACTGGAGGAAAACGTCTGATTAACCATCCTGTTAAAAACGTTAGCCCCACTGACCACAGGAAATAACTGCTATACCAGGGTGTCAGCTGGGGTTCCCTATGTTTCAAATGTATCTCACTCAAGCCAAGGGTTTCAGAAGTGGAAATATATGCCGAACGGACTAATCCTAACACAGAGGCGAATGTGTGAAGATTCAGTACAGTATAGGGGGCCGATTTCATGCTGTGACAAAGTCTTCAAAATACCTTGACGTTGGAAAGCCAACCGTGGGTCAATATCCAATCTCCGTTTCTCTCTCCTGGGCTCTGTGCGTGGACAATGGATGATGGACAAGCAGATTATCTGCATCGCTTTTTTCCCTCTCCTCCTCCAGTGATGGACAGAGTCTTTTATCGGACTAGAACCAGAAACTTGGGCGCCCACAGTCAATGCAATCATCTCTGCCTGCAAAACAAAGGTGGGGGGGGTGAAAAAAAGATACATGATTATTTTTCAAGTGATTGTTTAGCAGGGCAGAACATTTTTAAGGAGCCACCTGGGCTTTGTGATGAAAATAAATAAAATGAAATAAAACGAATCAGTTGAATGAGGGGGTGTTATGCTACATCTTGTCTTTCATCAGTCCCTTTATTTCTCTGGTCATTCTTCTTTTTTTTTTTTTTTTCTTTTTTTTTTTTTTACCTCTATCCAGCCAGGCACCGATCCATAGGACACAGTATGTGTGATCTTTTCCACAGACTCATAAGCCTGGATGGTTAAAGGCATCGATAAAAGGTGAGGAATGAACCGGGGGGAGTGCTGTTACAGATCAGATATCATGTACTGGACCCCCAATGGGAAGGGAGCAGGGACAGTTTGATGGTCGGATGGGAAGAGAAGACAGTGCAGTGCTTTGCTCCCAAACTCCCAAACCAATCAAGGTATGACACGTACAATGGGCCGAGAATGGGATGCTTAGACAATCTAGCATACTACAGTATATCATTAATGTACAAAACCTTGCTTGCTTGGATTTCACTGTTTCACTCAACCTCTTTCACCCTGTCGTCCTTATTTTGGGCACCATAAAGGTTTTGAAAATACTTGCAGCTCTACAAGTTCACAATGTCGTGACACATTGTGCATTGTATTGAGAGCTTGTAGAGCTGCATCTAGAGCTGAATTATTTTTTTAAACAATTTAGAAAAGTTTGAAAATAGGGCTTAAGTGGTTAACACTTGTCCTGTCACTGTCCTGCACCTTGAAATCCCTTTGTCGTGTATGTAGTGGGCAATATCCAAACAAGAAAGGTGACAACTGAAAAGAAGATATATTTCTCAGTACTTGATCAACATCCTATGTATGTAAGGCACTATACCAATAATAATAAAAAATAATGATTATGAGTATTATGGTCTTGCTGTAAACATAGGAAAAAGTATTATTTTGCAAAGTGAGTAAAGGAATTTATTTAATTTTATGTTTTATTTTATTTATATTTATGTCACTTTTTTATTTTGAAAAGTCGCAGATACATGTATTTTGAAAAACTACTTTTGAAGTAGCCTTCAAAAAGGTCATGGGTGGTGAACACAGATGCTGTACCCCAGAAGGTTTCTCTAGGTTAAAACAAAGGTCAGACTAACACCAGTGTTAGTCTGGTGTCCCGAAATTCTGAAAAGTCACACATTTTATATGGTACCATTCATTCCAAAACTATCCCATCAGAGAAGAATGTTAACTGTTACTGTATGGTAGGGTTTCTGCCTGCTAACACTGTGCAGAGAGTTTATGTGGTTGATGGGACCAAGGATTATATTAACAGTAATGCCACGTGACAGTGTATTGGTAACTGAAATTGTCAGATAACTTAAATAAACCAACCTCAATACAACTTATGCTGGTTTGGTTCGTTTAACACTGCATTTGCGACCCCCTGTTCAGGGAGCAATAAAATCCTCAGCGTTTATCCCTTTGTATGTACACAAACTCTGAGAATTTGACAGAATAAAGAACAGATTGGAGTCGCTGCCCTTCAAATCACAGTGTTTAATTATTACATGCAGGTATGTCTGTCTGGCCCCTGGCTTTTCACCTATACAGCTGACAACAAATGGCGCCCCGCTGCCACACTCTCTGACACGTTCAAAGTATTCTGTGAACAGAACAGGTCTCACATCTATAACACATGTGCACAAATAATTTTGAAATATGTTTGGAAAATCTGCTCACAGTAAACCACTTTCAACCTGCGAAAATAGCAGATCTACAGCCAGCTCACAATGTGTTGCATAGATCAGCTATTTTCACTGCATGCGTGACACCACCATACCACAAAGTATAAAACTTAATAAAGGCTTAAAGGAGAATTCAACATTAAAACACTACTGGGATCACTTATGTGTACTCTGGCTCAAATTCACTAATGTGGACTATTTTTTTTAACTCATCCATGATCTCTTTACATAGAACATAGAATAGAACTAAGAAAACCAGACCAGGGAACAGAAGGAAAGAAATGCAAGACCCAGACGAGACAATGCATGAGGCACAAAGTGACACAAAAGTCTCAACCATGACAATACCTCTCCCTCAAGGGACGGCTCCTGACGACCCACAGGGTCAATGAGGAACTTGAGGAGCGTAGGCGAATTGAGAGCGGAGATAACACAGACACACAGGCACGGAAAGGGGCTGAAACCCCCTGAAGATTTCTTCCACTGCCGGACAGGAAAGGGACATTGAGACAGGGAAACCTCTGGGAAACCTCAGCCTCAGGGATGATTGAAGGGCTGGCCTCCACAGGTGGTGCAGGCTCTGGCTGATTGGTGCTGTTTGTCTCAAAATGGGTAGACTGCCCTAGCATGTCTGATATCTGGCATAGAGGGGCGGGTTTAACATCTCCGGAGAGAGAATGCGTGGGATGCCATTGGTTCTCTGATCTGTCCGTCACCCCCGCCCCGCATAACATTTGGAGCGACGCCCACTGCACTCTGGTTGGTTGAGGATGAATCCCACTTCCTATGCCCGGAACAGCCTGGAGATCGAGGCTACAAAATGGGTGAAGAAAGGCTTTCAGGAGAGAGGTAGACGGCCTCAGAAGACTCCGGTAAGTGGAGAGCCATCGGCGATCTAATTTTCAAAAGTATTTGCCGATTGTGTGTGTGCGTGTGCGTGCGTGCGTGTGCGTACGTGCGTGCGTCCAAAGACCATTTAGTATTATATGTGCATACCAGTTAGCTTGGTTTACTGTATTCTTGTAATATTTTTGGGATTAACATTTGCTGTTGTTTTAAAAAAATATATTACTGGACATATTCACCAAGGCAGTTGGCTTAGATCAAACTGCACCACAGTAGAGGAGGACGTCCTTGTAATTAATAGTTCTTTGATTAAGTATTAAACGGTAGGTTGTGTGTGTGTGTGTGTGTGCGTGCGTGCGTGCGTGCGTGCGTGCGTGTGCGTGTGCGTGTGCGTGTGCGTGTGCGCGTGCGTGCGTGCGTGCGTGCGTGTGCGTGCGCATGTGTGTGTGCTGGGGTGTGTGAAGGAAAGTCATTCAGAGAAGGGAACACAAAGAGAAGGATGCTCTGGTTTGGAATTCCAGCAGAATACAATGAATAATAAATCACACGTGTGAATGCAAGAGTGCATTGATCAATGTATCATCGACCCATGCAGGCATGAATTTTTTTAGCCCAATCAACAGCTCATGCTCGATTTCAATTTAACAGCCAAGCCGATTGAAAGTACAATTAATACTTTTAATGTCCCTGGACCCCAATTCATCAATCTGCTTAGGGAGCAATGTGAAAATGATCATAAAAACACATGGGTCCCTATGTGCTGCAAATCAATTCTTTCCTAGTCTATCTGGGGGATAATCGAGCATCAATGCTGGGTCCAGGCGGTGTAAAGGTCTCAAATGTCAATTCTATTAGTATAATCTGTGATGTTGTCACAGAGTAATTAAGGGATTAATTCTTAAGCATTAAAAGGTTAATTACTTGAGGAGGGTGATTGCCTGAAATTGCAGGTGTCTGCATGTTTGTGCGTTGCAGAAAAAGGGAAAGAGATTAGCCCACATACCATACAGTAGGCTACATACTGTACAGTCACATGCATACCTGAAATACAGTAGAATGGGCACAGATGTAATACACGTTACACTCTACAGTAGGTAATTTGTAGCCCTAAATTGTTTTCCTTTGCATTCTATTTATTCCTTTTAACAGGTCGTTCATGAAAGTCCTTGCGGTCTTGTTTCCAATGAGAACCTGTGAGCAATTAGGGGTTAAGAGTCTTGCTCAGGGACAAATTTCATTTCATCGACACATATGCTGACCTGGCCGGGAATCGTACCTGCAGCAACCAGGGCCTCTGGCTCTCTAGGCACGATCACTAACCACTCAGCTATGACATGATCATTGTTGACTAGGATCCATACCATTTCCAAGTCGCCCTGGATAAGAGCGTCTGCTAAATACCTAACTGTAAGTTGTAATACATACTGATTGTACAAGAGAAACACATTTGAGTTTTTTTTTCACTCTTCCAGTTTACTGCTTTCAGGGTGACTTTCAAAGTTTATTCAGAGGTACGACCAGATGGAGATATTTTGAGCAGCTGTTTATTATGTTTTTATTGGTCTCCATCAAAACAAGTCTAGGCGAAACTTAACATATGGCTGGAACTTGTATGGGTAATGTGGGAAATGATGGAAAATATGTGTTAGAAGGACACAGTGGTACTGTCTTGTGCAGTAAAATGGTCTATCAAACATTGTATGATTATATTCTTCAAGACATTTACAGAAAGAGTAATAACAAGCATTTGGATGTGTACGATACTGATCCATGGGCCGCTTTCTCCATATGAAATGCCTCTATTGCTTTAAATAGGACTCTGTGGCAATTGCATCATTTTTTAGGCCCATATTTGCTTTAACAACTGTTTTAACATTTTTTTATCAACTTCAGGTTGAGTCTGCCTGTCTATCTGACTAATGATCGGTTGAATGGTAAGAAATAAACTTTATTCCACAAAAATCCACAAACAAAAAAAATCTACAAACAACCCACTGAGCATTTTTCGGGCTATTAGACGTCTCAAATACGTCGCTACGGCTAGGCTAAAACCAGGTTATAACTGGTCTAAAAGTGAACGTTTTTTCAACGTCTATTCTTAGCCTAGAGACGTCGATTAGCTGTTTTTTAAGCGTCTACCGTATGTCCTCTAATAGTGACCTCTATTCAATTAAAAACCAGGCCTCTATTAATGACCGTGGCGTTGTTGAAACAAACAAATACAAGCCGGTCTGCTAATACAAGCCATTTTTTAACCCTTGCTTTGTGTTAGAAAACTGCATCCACTTGTGGTGTTAGCGGGTCAAATTTGACCCGTGATTTAAATCAGCCCAAAATACTCAAAAAATAATTATTTTCATTATTTTTTTCTCCCACCTCATAGCTGACTTGTAATGCATTCATATCCATGTAAACACTTTTTAAAATATTATGTTGGGTTAGGGCTAGGGTTTCATCTTTCAATACATCTTGTTTTCTATCATAAAAATGTTAAAATTCACTCATTACATTTCCTATAATGAAGGCAATGGATAATAATGTTATCTAGCTATAATAGAATAATTAAGAATAATAATTAGAACACACTTCCAAAAAATATATATAAAAAAAATACTTGTTTTCGTTTTTTAACTTCTCTTCCGGGTAATTTCGGACCCTAACACCACAAGTGTCACTTTTTTTATAGAGACCATCAGAATGAATTAAAAATGATGATAAATAATTTTGTTGCGTTAAAATGGCTATTTCTGAGGATGTCATGAAGCCTCGTTCCAATAAAGAAATGTAAAGGGTACTTTTTTAAACTTGAAAACGGGTCAAAAATGACCCTAACACAATGGAAGGGTTAAATCATTTTTTTAAGTCTCAAGAGGGCGCTGTTTACTAAGATACCCATAGGAGTTATATGAAGATGCGTGATCTGCCCCTGATACTTCCTTATAGACGGGTTTCTTGTTTACAAACATTGAGACTGCATGGTCCAAACCTGTTTTGGGGAGTGCTGGTGTTGGCTGGTGAGACTCCTAGCGAGACATATATAGCCTACTCCACCACGCAACGGTATTGTGTGCCGAGAATGTTATAGTGTTCCACTTCCTATTTTGTCTGCTCATATTTTTTGTTTCATCACTTCCAATTTCACTTGATTATCCTGTATACTATGAGTTCTGATGACATTTCATGAACAGGCTGTCAAAGGAGCTTGTTGAAACTCAGATGCAGATAGCATCTAAACGGCTAAGATCACCCTCCCCCCCCGGCTCCATCACCCTCCCCACCCGGTATTTGAGAAAATATTCATTCATTTTTTAAATCCGTCTTGTTCAAAATGAAAACGTTGCTGCCCTTTTCTTTATGGAATAAAGGCAGACAGGTTCATGTGTGACTAAAGCTTCCATTCAATATTTATTCCAGGGTTTGTTTCTGTTCTCTGACAGAGGGGAGCTTAAATGGCAATTTTTAATATCCGCTCCTATTGTTTGCTCGTCTTATCCTCCAATGTGCTGATTAGGATTATGCTTAGCGTGGCGAGAATGTGTGTGTTTGTGTGCGTGTACGTGCATGCGTGCGTGCGTTAGTGCGTGCATGCGCGTGTGCGTGCGTAGGTACGTAGGTACGTACGTACGTACGTATTCCCTGGCTCATATCACAACAGGGTCTAGCAAACACACACAGAAACATGTGCATGCAGTTCATTTTTCTCTCTGCTTTGCGATTGTTGGCACTCTAAACTCTATAAAAGTCTTAAAACAGCTTGGATTGAGTTGTATGTTCGAATGGACCAATTGTATATTTTGGTGTTAATCTAACGTCCACTTGCACCACCGGCAAACTTGGATGTCTGCTATTTGTTGGTTCTCTTACATCCCATAATCCAGAGGGACAGGAGCCTGGTAACTGGCCAATTAGTAGCGGTGCAAGTCGATTGCTCTGCAATCTTCTTTTTTTTTTAAATGACATACTGTAGTTGTTGTTGACAGATATGAAAGATATTGGGGAATTGAGGTCCTTGGCTTCTGTCAGCGTGCACAAGAAATATGACTCTGATCGGCCTAGTGCGGTAGTATGCAAGATTACTGTAGCTGGAGACGCACACGTGCATGTGTATGCATGGATGCACAACATGTGGGTGTGGCTGGATGAGTGCAAATGGATGTTTGTGTGCAAGTAAGTTCCTTTGTGGTTTTGTCCAAAGTGCCCTCTCTCCGAGTGTGAGAACTACAATTGCAAAGTGGCGTTAATGAGCTTACTATCAGTGCTATTTAAACTGACAGCTGTTATGGAATTTGAATATAAAACATTATATAGAATATTATTCATGCTGTTTGAACATTTATCAGCACAGGGACAGTTGATGTACACAGCTGAATAATCCATATGAATGAATGAGTCGCATGAGAAGAAAGGTGCTCGTGAAAACCAGTACGGAAGGCTTCGGAAGCTGTCATGGTCATACTGTAGGTTATGGTCATTAGGGCACACTTACACACACATATATTTGCACATTTGCAGTATGAACAGATCTTATTCTGTCTCATCTTATTCTGACTATGTATCATAAAAGTCATAAGATACAGGGCAGACAGACGGACAGACAGACAGACAGACAGACAGACAGACAGACAGACACACTCTCACAATCTCAACTTTCCACTCAAATCCAAACTCTTAATTCATTTCTCCTCTCCTCTGACATTATTTCTTGGATTCCCAGGCGCCCAATTTCCCTCCCAACCCTTTGGCTGTACCGTCTTGCTTGTTTGACTTTGTTTATTGGTTTGTGTGTATGCAGCTAGTTTTTGTGAAATTAATTAATGTTTCTGTGGCTTTGAACTTGTGTTATTGTGTGAGTATCGCTACAATCGTATAAGTGTGCGTGCGTGCAAGCATTTGAGCGTGCGTGTGTATGTATGTGTTTGTGCATACAGGCATGATTGTGTGCAATCTTGCATAAATTACTATGAATAAGGGTACGCAAGCCTGTGTGTGGGTGGGTGGGTGTGTGTGTGTGTGTGTGTGTGTGTGTTAATGCACGTGATGGGCGTGCATGATGACAAACATCCTCCATCTCTTTGTAGTGTTTTTCCTCATGTTTTCTGTTGGAGCTGTTTAATGAAGCCGGCATCCTTTTGAAGTGGAGTAAGAGGATGGATTCTCTGCCTCCAGTAGGTCATGTGGTCAGATCCCTGGTGGGCTCCTCACATGGAGGTGGAGTGGGCTGTGAGTTATCTCTGTCTCCTTTTTGTTTTCATCTCTCCGTTAAGGCTGATTAAAGGTCTTTTCACATGGGGAGCAACTGACGTGGCTATAATTCCTTTTCAATGAAAAGCAAGCGAGCAGGTAGGGAGGTGCGGACAGTCTGGCGGATTGACAAGCGAGTTTTCGCACTCCCGCGAAACTGATGCCCACCTGCTGCGAGAGTTTAATAGTCTTTAGAAATGCACCTATTCACATGAGGAGCACAGTGTGGCCACACAAATCCAAGTACATTATGCATATACATTGCTTAATGTGAAAAGACTGCTATACTTAGATGCGTGGTAATCATGTGCTGAAAATAGCTGATCCACAAGCTGAGAAGATTTGCTACTTTAGCCACGCAACTATACTGGGCGCGACAATTTATAACTCAAGCCTTATAGGGTGCCATTGATGAGGATTAACCGGCTTATAACTTTGTCAGTTTACACAGTATGGAGTGTGGAGTGTTAATGTAACTTTGAAAATGTCAACAAATCCTGTATAGTTGCTGCTAAACCTTATTCCTCACGCGTGTGCCCCACTTGAGGTCCTCACCGATGTGTACGCTGAGGAACTTGAACTCACCCTTTCCACTGCAACACCGTCGATGAAGATAGGGGCATGCTCTCTCCTCGGCCTCCTGTGGTCCACGATCAGCTCCTTGGTCTTGTTGAGGTTGAGGTTGTTCCCCCCTGATTTCTGAGTGCTAATGATCTGACCCCATCCCTGTAGGCAGACTCGTTCATTGTTGACAATCCAGCCCATCACTGTCATGTCGTCAGCATACTCAATTATCATACATAAGAGCTGTACGTATGCACATTTTTATTTAGTTTTAGTCATAGTGTTTTAAATAAAATTCCATTTAGTTTTAGACTTATTTTAGTCATCTGAAATATTTTACTGCTAGTCTAGTTTTAGTTGACTAAATATCATAAGTTTATAGTCGACTAAATCTACAGTTAATTTAGTCGACTAACATGCATTTTAGCAGTGCCTTGATGGCGTCGTAATGGCTGATTTTACACTTGATTGCATGCTGAAATTAGCCGATCTACAAGCTCACAACGCGTCGCAGCGGAACGCGTTGTAAGCTTGTAGATCTGCTATTTTAACCGAGCGCAACTGTGATGGCCACATGTGATGGCCATTGGAAACACCAGCTGACACACAAAGTTGGTAAAACATGGTGGACACTTGTCTTTTTGGTTTATTAATTTAGTTTATATTTATTTTCAGCAAACTACATACTACATGCATAAAGGACTACACACAACCGGTTAAAGGACATACTGTTTATTGCAAGTTTGATGATAAAGTTACTGACTGGAGGGTACATCCATTAGGTTCTTTTGTTTGGGTCAAGTTGTTTTATCAGGAGTAATTTAATTGGTATTTAAGTTTATTTTGTTTTGTTGAGTTATCAGTTCTGAGGAGTGTTGAAGTTTAGATTGCTGGCCATGGAAAGACCAAGCTGCTTCACAGGTGCTTATAAGGAGCTGATTAGTAATTGGACTGCACCATGTCCCCTGTGCTTAAGGGGAGGGGCAGGGATTTATTATAAGTTTGAATGTATTACTGCACGCATGAAAATGTATTGGCATTTCAGTTGTATGTAATTTCTTTATTTAATATGAGTTAGTGCAGTAGTGGATTATGTTGTAGCTATTTGTAGTCTGTTTAAATGTTATTCTTTGTCTTCCCCTTTGTGTCAAGAGTGGTCTGATCACCCACTATATATGTTCCCCTCATGTCTCATTTGGTTAGTTCAGTCTTGATGTCAAGTTCAGTATATTGTCTGCATTTGTTTGGGCCAGAATGAATGTCTTGTCTTGTTTTTATGGGAAAAAGAAAAGATAAAAAAATACATTTTAAAGAAACTACACACTTGTCCTGGTGTCTCTCTTGCCGACCAACTCTGGTCCCTTACAGCAACCAAACATAAAATGACTTGTCTTCTACTGGATCCCTTCTCCACTCGTCCCCCCCTAATATTTTAGTCTAGTTTTATTTGTTGACGGAATTTTCAAAATATTTAGTAATATTTTAGTCATCCTAGCTTAGTCTTTATTTCATTTTTATTTTGTTTTCGTCCGTGAAAAAAGGTAGTCGACAAACAATTTTCATCATAGTTTTAGTCAACGAAAAAAACACTGGTGTGCAGTAGTGTATGTACAGGGAATAGAGGAGAGGGCTCAGCACGCATCCTTAAAGGGCTCCTGTGCTGAGGGTCAGGGGGTCAGAGATTTGATGCTACTTATTCTCACCTCCTGGTGGTGGTTTCGTCAGGAAGTCTAGTATCCAGTTGCACATGCTTGGGTGCCGCTCAACGTCTCTGAGCTTTGTGTCGGGACTTGCTGGAACTATAGTGTTGAATGATGAACTGTAGTCCACGAACAACATTGGCCTACCTACGTATTTGTCCTTCAGCTTTCTTTCATCCAGGTGAGGGAGGACGGTGTGAAGAAGAGTCGATGGATCTGTTTTGGCGGTATGCAAACTGCCATGGGTCCAGTGAGGCAGGCAGCGCGGAGCAGATGTAATCTCTCACCAGTCTCTCAAAGCATTTGCGTGAGGGGTTGGGGTGGGGTTAGGGCGGCAGGTCTCCCGTCATTCAGACATGTCACCTTGGAGTGCTTGGGGACGCGAACAATGGTGGACATTTTGAAGCCTGCCGGGACCACAGCCTGGGAGGTGAGGGACCACGTGAAAGAAGAGATGAGAAAGACAAAGGTGGAAGGGGTGAAGGATGGGTGGAGTGTTATGTAGAAGGAAGAGAAGGAATGAGTGAGGAAGAATTGGAGGGAGTGGAGGAGGAGACGGAGGATGGGGGAACAGTATTTATCAATAATTTATCAATAATTGGCAGGTTGCTCTTGAGTGTCGGCATAAACCTGAATAAATATAGTTGTGTGTAAATAATAGAGATGCTTCATTGATACCTCAAATATTTGAAGAACAACAAATCAATGACAGACACCCCCAGGTAGAGGAGAGAGGGGGGGGAGTTGCTACTGTACACCCTGTAACAACAAACTGAAACTGCTGAAGGAGTCTCTCAACGTCATAAAAGTTTGGTGTGTGCGTGTGTTTGTGTGTTTTTGTGTGCGTTTGTTTGCATGCATGCACATGCATACACCATGCATCTGCATTTATTACACTAATACATAATATTCTCTCTCTGCTGTCTCTCGTCTTCCAGCCTTGCACTCCTCCCACCTTTTTATAACATCCCTCGCTCTTTCTCCCATCCGTCCAGCCAGCTAGCTCATCTCCCTGGCTTCATTTCTGTCCTCCTGCATCTTCCGACCACTTCAAAGAAGAGGAGGCAGGATCAAGAGGGAGCAATGGTACCGAGTGAGACATACCACCCTAAGGACAACTAACCATTGTGTTTCCTTCTCTATCTGTACCGAGTGGACCTCTGACATAGACCTACTGCACATATAAACAGAGCTGCTACCTTTAAACACGTTTTAAATCTTTTCTTTTTTGTCTACTATTTACATTTTTGTTGTAAAGTTTTGGGGGAGAAATGCTGCTAATTGTCCCAAAAGTGACTGCAAAAGATTGCTGCTATTTGTTTCAAAAAGCTATAACCTGTACAGTATATAACATGTATATAGCGTCGCAATGTGACATAGCTTCTTAAATTGTTTTTATCTTGACACTTGCTTTGGCAATGTAAACGTATGTTTTCTCCTGCCAATAAAGCTTGTTTGAATTGAATTGAATTAAGACATAAAGGAGAGAGAGAGAGAGAGAGAGAGAGAGAGAGAGAGAGAGAGAGAGAGAGAGAGAGAGAGAGAGAGAGAGAGAGAGAGAGAGAGAGAGAGAGAGAGAGAGAGAGAGAGAGAGAGAGAGAGAGAGAGAGAGAGAGAGAGAGAGAGAGAGAGAGAGAGAGAGAGAGAGAGAGAGAGAGAGAGAGAGAGAGAGAGAGAGAGAAAGGTTGTGGTGATGGTATTCCCAGAATTGCAACACACACACACACACACACACACACACACCAACACACGTGCACTCAAAAACGATAGACGTCAAAGCCTCTCTGCAACACTGTGGCTAATGGCTCTAATAGCTGTGATGGCTCTAAATGGCTTTAATGTCACTGTAGTCACATTGCAACATTTGTCACATTTGTCACAGTACCTAGTCTTAACTCGTGTTAAATGAGCCATTTGAGGTTGACAAACATCAAAACAATGACGGGTGGAAAAATAAAAGCCAAGTCAAATGTGTCGCCTCTGAGGGTTTATGCAGGAAAATTCATTAATTGTCTCTCTGCTGTCTTCTATAGTTCAAGTAGTGTTTGAAATGTGGAACAAAGGGAGAGAGAGCTAGACAGAGGGATTGTAGAGATGATGAAAGGTTGTTGATGACAAGGCTGGCCTTTTGGTTCTCTCTGCCCTGTGATGCTATACAATGCTTGCTGCTTCCACCCCCCCAAAAAACACACACACACACACACACACACACACACACACACACACACACACACACACACACACACACACTTCACGCTCATGTCACGCTCATGTCACCATGACTCAGCCATAACCATATAAGGAGTTCCCAATGCAAGCCCAAATATGGAGTGTGTTGAATAACCTCAATGTGTCATCATGGCATCAAGCACAAGCAAATCACTCAGCTCTATATACTGGCACAAAAGGGTGCATACTAATTACCCATATATGGGCATATACTGATGACATCAGGGATCTCCATATATGGGCATAAAAGGGACAAGGACTGACAAATACAAAGATCTCCATATACAGTATGGACATCTGGTAATGTGATACAGAAAGAGGGATTTTTAAAACGCAATGGTTCTTTAGATCTCTGGTGTCCACATTTTGTTTTAAAATACAAAATTACTACCCTCGCCCTCGTCTATGACAGTTATACCATCATGATCATAAACCCTGCTATTTGTAGAGCTAAAGATTGTGTCGGAATTTGAACCAATAGTGGTACACATACACAACATGCAGTCATGAAATTGTAGCCTTCCTGGCATGGTCCAGACAATTTTAAGATATTTATCCTCACCCTGGTTTAGAGGCTATAGAAAGTATACCCACTGTCTAACACTGGTTCTCAACCTTTTCAGGCCACGACCCCCCAAAATAATCATATTTGATCTGTGGACCATCACCCTGGCAAGCACTTGGAATTGTAAGATTTGAGGCATGACATTTAGTTTGACTCGGTTCCACATTGGAGATCAGCTATTTTCAAAATGTTTGCATCTTCCTTATACTATTTGACAATTTGGCCAATGTTTGACCAGTTTTTATAGTATGCTTTGTTGATTACTTTTGATGCTGTAATGGTCTGTTTTCATTTCATTTATTTTCATCTTTTTTTTCTCCTTTTCTTTTTTTAGGTACTGTATTAGGTATTAAAAGTCCTTAAATTGTCACTTCACTGTCATCTGGGGACCCCTCCAAATCCCGACCCACAGGTTGAGAACCACTGGTCTATAGCTTTGAAATAAGTTTTTAATCACAGCAGCAATCATTAGGAAGTAAAAAGTGGGTGCGTACATACATGCGCGCGCATGTGTGTGTGTGTGTGTGTGTGTGTGTGTGTGTGTGTGTGTGTGTGTGTGTGTGTGTGTGTGTGTGTGTGTGTGTGTGTGTGTGTGTGTGTGTGTGTGTGTGTGTGTGTGTGTGTGTGTGTGCATGTTTGTGCGTGTATGTAATACAGTATTATTATGCCTGCCAGGTCCTTGGGGACTCTAACACCACAGCAGAGAGGAGCTTTGATCACCGCAAGATGGGAGTCAGCTTGAGAGGGTAGACAGTTAGAATCACAATGAAAACAAACACAATCAAAATGTGCCATCAAATGTGTACAGTATTACGCATGATCTTCAGGCTTCAGTGGACACATTATGTAAGCTTTCTCATAGTCTGCCCACCGGAACAATGAATTATCTTTATTTCTGCCTCCCACACCCTTTATCTTTCTTTCTCATTCCTCTCACATGGTATCTCCTGTCATAGAAAACACACAGCACATAAAACCCCAGATACCATAAAGGACATGCTCCAACAAACCTCAGATCTATGACTATGGTGAACCGTACTCTTTATATGAAGGCGATCTCACAATCACCAACCCCAACTTCAACCTCTTAAAAATGACCTTCTAGAATCTGGATCATTTCAATTAAAGAATTCTATTGTTATGGGTGTCATTAGACCTGTTAAGGTAAAGACTATCTCTCGTAAACAAAATGCACCATGGAGAAATGCAATATCTGTACAAATCCAGAAAAGAGAATGCGGGAAAGCTGTGAGCAAATGGCAAGAAGCAAAATCACCATAGAAAGGTGCTCTCCACTGCATGAAAAGAGTAAATTACTGTCAAGTACTTCCTCTGAACATGGTCCCACTGTATCAATATGGCTGTATACTATATTCACATTTCTATGTTTGAATATTTTAGTTATTATAAATTACATCTTGTAGTTTGCTCAAGCTAACATAAGGGTTATTCTTTTAATGTGTGTATATGTTGGTGCTGCAAGACAAAGCCAAAGCCAAATTTTTAAAAAAGGATTGTTTTACTCAAGGGGCCAGCTTCTGAGTTGTAAAGTTGTAAATTGAGGCTGTATAGGAGGTGACAGTTCATATGAATGGCCTGTAGTTAGCTGTTTCACCCCTGCTGATGTCAGAAAGAATTACTCTCCATTCAAACGGATGGGTTTTTGCCGAACTTTACACTTCATTTTATTACCTTCATAAACATTATCATAAATACTATATGCTTCCATTGGCTAGTTTAAAGTCTTCTTTTAATCACCATGATATGCGTTTTGGTAAATTATGGTCCCATTTATTTAAAAAATTATGATAAAGCAGGGTATGCTGTAGGAGGGCCGTGGCTACCTTGTGATGATTTGATTGACAAGCTACACAACCAATAGCATTCATTCCCCACCCACCCCGCTTTGGTCCCAACCAATAGCATTCATTTCCGTGTTTTGGATATAGAAAGATGGCTGATTTGAAATGGCTAAAAATAGGCTTAGTTTACGGTCTGTAGAGTAACTTTGTCCATCTTTTTTACTGTCTATGGTTTTACTGCAGTTGTGAAAATATTAGATAGAAGAAAGCATCCTTCTATTTCTTTCCCCTTTTCAGAGGGTGTTCCCCTTGCACTGACAACTATTGTGGTGACGGTCTTTATCTCCAAAGGCTAAATTGAAATGGTAATCTTTACAAGTACTAATACTGAACAAAAGTACTGCACATCAACAATGTTGGTGGATCTCGGACTTGGCTACAATAGATCTCGGTCTTCATGTGACCAGCCTGCGACATCAGTCATCTCATCTAATGACATCAGTTGTATGATATATTTATTCTACAGTATGACTCAAACATTTGGGCAGGGTTTCAGCACAACCACAGTCCCATTGACTTGAGTTCAATATTTCAAAAAGTATAAAACCTAGACTATGTTTTAGTCTTAGTAATTAGAGGAGGTATGTGGCCTACTGGCAGCACACAGCTGTTTGCGAGATTAACAAGTCCGGACAGGCAGCACACACACACTTTTCAAAAACTCCCAATCAAGGCTTTATTGATGAACGTTTCAACACACATGCAGTCTTCTTCAGAATTCTGATTTTGAAGAAGACTGTGTGTCAAAACGTTAATCAATGAAGCCTTGATTGGGAGCTTTTGAAAAGTCTCAGTGTGCCCAGACGTGTGTGTACTACTACACTGTGATCGATGATGTAGTATGCTGCCATTATGCTGCCGTTCTGTGAACTGTTGAAGGTCACTGTTTTCTGCTCTGTGTTTTGCCCAGATAAGCTCCAGTGTCTCCTCTGCCATGAATCATCCACAGCAGCAGTGTCTGGCAGCAGAGTTTCATCCATGATTGACATGGTGACTCCGTTCCACGGCGAGGTTGTTTGCGATGAACAATCAGTGCTGATGGCTTTAAGCCTGACTTGTGCATCGCGTCACGCACCAAATATAGGGTCTACAAGGTCACAGCGTGGCACAGCATGACATGATGTTGTGAGCTTGTAAATCTGCAATTTTCAGTGTGTGACACTGGCGCGCAACTAAGTATAAATCAGGCATTAGAATTCACTGATTGGTCAGCAGCAGCTTATTACCCTCTCAGTGGTTTAATAACACCCTCACCCAGGACAAATAAAGGCTACGTATGAGATAATATACTGTATGTCACAACTTTTGTCAAAACGAATTAAAAAAAAATAAGCCAAGTCATGAAAAACTGTTTCATATTTCGGTTTTGTTTTCTGTTTTTAGTTTTGTAAAGGAAAAAAATAAAAACTCTGTGCTTCTGTTCCAGGCTGTAATTACACTGCTGTTACCCTCCGTCACTTAACTGGAGAAAATAATCAATTTGAAATTCCTGGTTAAGTTGGGCTAAGGTTAGAGGGTAGCACTTTACAATAATGACCCGTTATAAAGCATTTATAAACGTTTATAAGTAGTTTGTAAACTATTAACAAATCATTAACAACCTGTTTGTTGACATTCGTAAATGATTACTAAAACCTTTATAACTACAGTTACAAATCATTTGTAAAGTATTAGTAAGTAGTGAACTATTCATGAATAAGCCATTTATATACATCTGTAAAAGATTATTAAATCATTTGTAACGACCCATTCTAAAGCATTTATAAACGTTTATAAGCAGTTTGTAGACTATTAACAAATCATTAACAACCTGTTTATTGACATTCGTAAATGATTACTAAAACCTTTATAACTACGGTTACAAATCATCTATAAAGCTATTAGTAACTATTCATGAATAAGCCATGTATAATACATCTGTAAATGATTATTAAATCATTTGTAACTGATGTTACATAATATATACAAGCTATTGGTAGCTTGTTCATGTTTAACATATGCTTTGTTAAACATTCCTAAAGTATCTATAAATCCTTAGTACATGTTATTATGTGCCCTATAGTAAAGTGAAGACAGTTCATCATTTACAACTGTCTGTTAATGTGTTTGTTCATGTTTAACATGCTTTGTAAAACATTCCTAAAATATCTATAAATCCTTTGTACATGTTATTATGTGCCCTACAGTAAAGTGAAGACAGTTCATCATTTATGACTGTCTGTTAATGTGGACTTTCTCCTTACCTGTTGCAAACCACCTGGCTTTCATGAATGCAGACACCAAACAATTACTAGAATTATCATTCATGTTAAGCAAATGATGCGTAAGACATTCGTAAAGAGTATGTAAACCATTTGTGGTGTTAGGGACCAAAAAAGTCACTACAAAGTACTACCAGTCAACTCTAAATTGCCTGAAACGTACTCCTAACAGGTTTTTGGGGGGACGATTTTGGCCTCCACACTTAGTGATTATTTCGGATTTAACTTTCGTTTCGGTGGTGACCAACTTTCGTTTCGGTAGTTTGATTACAAAATGTAAGTTGTGTAAAAAATAATCTGACTATACTAAGTTGTTATTTGTTTGTTTAAGTCAGGCTATACTCTACTCAGAGTCATAAGTTTACAAAATGTACTAAAGTACAGTGAACGTCTGTGCGGTTTGTCTTCATCACTGAAAATAACATACATGTAAACTGATGTCATGTGCAGTTGGGGTGAAGAAACACAACCATTTCACTCCTAATAATACCTATTTGATTTGACATCCTGACTTGCTGCTGTAGCTGAGGCTTGAACCTGTTACCTGCGGCTCACTAGTCAGTGACTCTATCCATTCACCTACAGCTGTTTCCTTGGAATCTGCGGTTCTGAAACGTTTTGTTGTCAACCCCCCAAATTGACATGTATTTGGGCAGTGGACCCCAATGTGAAAAGATGTAGTGTCAGGGCCCCCCATGAAAAAGATTTATATTTATGCTGTAACACATTTTTTTAAAGTTATTTGTCTTGTTTGTTGTTCAAGTCAAAGCACCAGGAAGGCTGTACTTGTCAGCCATCTGTTAGCTCAATGGGTTGAGACGCAGTATTCATGATCCAGAGGCCATGAGTTCAAATCCCATTGATGTCTTTCCTATGATTCTTTCCTTTGCAGACTGGCTTCCAGAAGATCAACTGAAAACTACCAGGAAGGCTATATTTGTCATCCAACTGTTAGCTCAATGGGTTGAGACGCAGTATACATGATCCAGAGGCCATGAGTTCAAATCCCATTGATGTCTTTCCTATGATTCTTTCCTTTGCAGACTGGCTTCCAGAAGATCAACTGAAAACTACCAGGAAGGCTGTACTTGTCAGCCATCTGTTAGCTCAATGGGTTGAGACGCAGTATTCATGATCCAGAGGCCATGAGTTCAAATCCCATTGATGTCTTTCCTATGATTCTTTCCTTTGCAGACTGGCTTCCAGAAGATCAACTGAAAACTACCAGGAAGGCTGTACTTGTCAGCCATCTGTTAGCTCAATGGGTTGAGACGCAGTATTCAAGATCCAGAGGCCATGAGTTCAAATCCCATTGATGTCTTTCCTATGATTCTTTCCTTTGCAGACTGGCTTCCAGAAGATCAACTGAAAACTACCAGGAAGGCTGTACTTGTCAACCATCTGTTAACTCAATGGGTTGAGACGCAGTATACATGATCCAGAGGCCATGAGTTCAAATCCCACTGGTGTCTTTACTGTGATGCTTCCCTTTGCAGACTAACTTCTAGAAAAACAAGTTAAAACCACCAGAAAACCTGTAACTCTCAGCCAACAGCATAGCTCAACTGGTAGAGCTTCTGTCCAATAACATGACTTGACTTGACTTGAGTGGGTTCGATTCCCACTCGAGTCAAGTGTCCCCGGTAACTTGGGGCAACGGATAAATTGACTGATATCCTTAGTGATGCTTCCCTTTGCAGACTAACTTCTAGAAAAACAAGTTAAAACCACCAGGAAACCTGTAACTCTCAGCCAACAGCATAGCTCAACTGGTAGAGCGTCTGTCCAATAACATGACTTGACTTGACTTGACTTGAGTGGGTTCGATTCCCACTCGAGTCAAGTGTCCCCGGTAAATTGGGGCAACGGATAAATTGACTGATATCCTTAGTGATGCTTCCCTTTGCAGACTAACTTCTAGAAAAACAAGTTAAAACCACCAGGAAACCTGTAACTCTCAGCCTACAGCATAGCTCAACTGGTAGAGCGTCTGTCCAATAACATGACTTGACTTGAGTGGGTTCGATTCCCACTTGAGTCAAGTGTCCCCGGTAACTTGGGGCAACGGATAAATTGAACTGGATTTGAACCAGCACACTCCTACAAGTTATTCTACGGATATCAGTCAATTTATCCGTTGCCCCAAGTTACCGGGGACACTTGCCTCGAGTGGGAATCGAACCCACTCAAGTCAAGTCAAGTCATTGGACAGACGCTCTACCAGTTGAGCTAAGCTGTTGGCTGAGTTACAGGTTTCCTGGTGGTTTTAACTTGTTTTTCTAGAAGTTATTCTGCAAAGGGAAGCATCACGAAGAATATCAGTCAATTTATCCGTTGCCCCAAGTTACCGGGGACACATGACTCGGAGTGGGAATCGAACCCACTCAAGTCAGGTCAAGTCATGTTATTGGACAGACGCTCTACCAGTTGAGCTAAGCTGTTGGCTGAGAGTTACAGGTTTCCTGGTGGTTTTAACTTGTTTTTCTAGAAGTTAGTCTGCAAAGGGAAGCATCACTAAGGATATCAGTCAATTTATCGGTTGCCTCAAGTTACCGGGGACACTTGACTCGAGTGGGAATCGAACCCACTCAAGTCAAGTCAAGTCATGTTATTGGACAGACGCTCTACCAGTTGAGCTATGCTGTTGGCTGAGAGTTACAGGTTTCCTGGTGGTTTTAACTTGTTTTTCTAGAAGTTAGTCTGCAAAGGAAAGCATCACAGTAAAGACACCAGTGGGATTTGAACTCATGGCCTCTGGATCATGTATACTGCGTCTCAACCCATTGAGCTAACAGATGGCTGACAAATACAGCCTTCCTGGTAGTTTTCAGTTGATCTTCTGGAAGCCAGTCTGCAAAGGAAAGAATCATAGGAAAGACATCAATGGGATTTGAACTCATGGCCTCTGGATCATGTATACTGCGTCTCAACCCATTGAGCTAACAGTTGGATGACAAATATAGCCTTCCTGGTAGTTTTCAGTTGATCTTCTGGAAGCCAGTCTGCAAAGGAAAGAATCATAGGAAAGACATCAATGGGATTTGAACTCATGGCCTCTGGATCATGAATACTGCGTCTCAACCCATTGAGCTAACAGATGGCTGACAAGTACAGCCTTCCTGGTGCTTTGACTTGAACAACAAACAAGACAAATAACTTTAAAAAAATGTGTTACAGCATAAATATAAATCTTTTTCATGGGGGGCCCTGACACTACATCTTTTCACATTGGGGTCCACTGCCCAAATACATGTCAATTTGGGGTGTTGACAACAAAACGTTTCAGAACCACAGATTCCAAGGAAACAGCTGTAGTTGAATGGATAGAGTCACTGACTAGTGAGCCGCAGGTAACAGGTTCAAGCCTCAGCTACAGCAGCAAGTCAGGATGTCAAATCAAATAGGTATTATTAGGAGTGAAATGGTTGTGTTTCTTCACCCCAACTGCACATGACATCAGTTTACATGTACGTTATTTTCAGTGATGAAGACAAACCGCACAGACGTTCACTGTACTTTAGTACATTTTGTAAACTTATGACTCTGAGTAGAGTATAGCCTGACTTAAACAAACAAATAACAACTTAGTATAGTCAGATTATTTTTTACACAACTTACATTTTGTAATCAAACTACCGAAACGAAAGTTGGTCACCACCGAAACGAAAGTTAAATCCGAAATAATCACTAAGTGTGGAGGCCAAAATCGTCCCCCCAAAAACCTGTTAGGAGTACGTTTCAGGCAATTTAGAGTTGATTGGTAGTACTTTGTAGTGACTTTTTTGGTCCCTAACACCACAAATGGTTTACATACTCTTTACGAATGTCTTACGCATCATTTGCTTAACATGAATGATAATTCTAGTAATTGTTTGGTGTCTGCATTCATGAAAGCCAGGTAGTTTGCAACAGGTAAGGAGAAAGTCCACATTAACAGACAGTCATAAATGATGAACTGTCTTCACTTTACTGTAGGGCACATAATAACATGTACAAAGGATTTATAGATATTTTAGGAATGTTTTACAAAGCATGTTAAACATGAACAAACACATTAACAGACAGTTGTAAATGATGAACTGTCTTCACTTTACTATAGGGCACATAATAACATGTACTAAGGATTTATAGATACTTTAGGAATGTTTAACAAAGCATATGTTAAACATGAACAAGCTACCAATAGCTTGTATATATTATGTAACATCAGTTACAAATGATTTAATAATCATTTACAGATGTATTATACATGGCTTATTCATGAATAGTTACTAATACCTTTATAGATGATTTGTAACCGTAGTTATAAAGGTTTTAGTAATCATTTACGAATGTCAATAAACAGGTTGTTAATGATTTGTTAATAGTCTACAAACTGCTTATAAACGTTTATAAATGCTTTAGAATGGGTCGTTACAAATGATTTAATAATCTTTTACAGATGTATATAAATGGCTTATTCATGAATAGTTCACTACTTACTAATACTTTACAAATGATTTGTAACTGTAGTTATAAAGGTTTTAGTAATCATTTACAAATGTCAACAAACAGGTTGTTAATGATTTGTTAATAGTTTACAAACTACTTATAAACGTTTATAAATGCTTTATAACGGGTCATTATTGTAAAGTGCTACCGGTTAGGGTTAACAGCCCTAACACTAACCCTTCCAGTACGACCCGTAAACCAAGAGACAGAGACTCCTGGTCCCACCAGGATCCACGGCATCCCAATTTAAAGTTAACTTAATTTGAATTAATCCAACATTTATCTTTAACCAATGTATTAATTTCACCACACAATTTTACTATTTTACCATTGACATTTATTTATTTTTTGTCAATTTGACCTTGCCAATTGTGTTGGAATATTTTTTTGAGAGTGTAATAACACCCTTAGGGCACCGGCCTTGCAACCCCCTGGACTCTCATCCCCCTTAACAGCTGGATCCAGGTGTTTGAGCTAGCAATAATGCCGTCAAGGAGCAGGACAGGCCAGGGACCACAACACCAGGCTCTCAAAGCACATGAAGGTTCAGTGTTTTCTACATCGTCTGGGTGGTGCAGGGGTAAACTTCCTGCCCACCACCGCAAAGACAAGGTTCAATTCCTCCGCTGTTACTCTAGATTGGTCGGGCGCTCAAAAAGCACGAGTTCCTTAGCATGGGTTATACGTTCTCCTGGTGAACCTTCTCATTCATTATCAGAGGAGACATGTGACTAAATGGGGAGAAAAAAACACAAATTAAATAAATAAATACATCTAAATCATAAATGTACAAAAAAACGGTTGACACATGCTGTAACAAGCAATTCCTCTAGGACCCTGAGCAAAGCAGCCTTTCAATACTTTACGAGATATTTTGTATACATGTATTCAAAGCTGACATCTTACATTGTTTTATGGTGACTTTGTAGTTTGTGAATGTTTAGAACATTTTACTCTCCTAGGCATTTTTTTTGTGCAATGCATTCTCTCTGTTCCCTCTTTCCATAAAATAAGCTAAGACAGCTGGGTGCTCTGAAATTGCATTTTCTCTATACTTTTTTTCTGTAAATATTGCCATCATTAAACATAAAACTATACTGTGTAGCCAAGTGCACCCAACACAGATGGTGGATAATAATGGCACAGCACACAGCACCCAATCATACTTCATCATCCTCAGCTTTCAAGCTTTACATTGAGTGTAGTCTGCAACTGGGTGTGTAGTTGCATATGGTGTACATGCAAATTTGTGTGTATTGCTCTACTGAAATTCAACTGGTGAAAAACATGATTGAATGTCACTTTTGTTTTCTGTTTTAGTGAAGAACACAATTCCTCTAGCTTTCATAATTTGTCAATATAATTTGTGTAGCGATTTGCATGAAGTTTGGACAAATCTGTAGGAGTAATATACTTATTTTTTTTTTTGCAAAAATCGGCCTCTTGGTGATAACAGGCTGATCTGAAAAATTCGGGCAGAGGTTCTGCTCTGGCATCCAGGGAGCGTGCATGCACAATTTTGCAGCGATCGGGCCAAAGGTGCTGAAGATCAGCTGGTCACAGACGGACGGACACGCAGACACACACACGGACGGACAGGGTGCAAAACATAGTCTCGTCCACGCCCTCGGCCTGGCGGAGACAATTAAAAGGTTTACTAAGAGAGCGAGTCAGCAGTCATGCATCAGTATTGTATTGCCTTTGTGGCAGGATATGAGAACAATATCCATGGTTCAATTAGAAATTCAGAATGTCCACTTGCACATGAATCATAATGTGTTTTCAGTGATATCCAAATGATTTAATCAGCGGATCGATCCCATTGTAAATGTGCACACCTCTAGGCTCATTTGTGAGCATCTGTCTTTTAGTGCACATGCTTTTAAGTAGGATGTAAATTGTAAGCAGTTGGCCATAACTGTATTACTTAATGTTGACCTGAAATAACATTAGATCTATTTTCATCCTGCATTCTCTGTGGGGTTTTTGTTCTTGCTGATGTGATGCTGATCTTGCACTTGTAGTTGCTCTGGATAAGAGCCTTTGCTAAATGCCTAAGTTGTTATGCTGAAGTGTTACTTTCTCACTTTCTCACTCTTTATGTTATCCCTTCTTTGTTCACCTTACTATCTACAGTAACAGCCGAAATCCTGTGATATCTCTCTATGTGGCACACACACACACACACACACACACACACACACACACACACACACACACACACACACACACACACACACACACAAACACAGATGCACAAGCTTGGGAAACTCAACAAGTGTTTCAGTTCACAGACACTGAACAAAATTGTGGGCATTCCTGCAATCTGCAGGCCTCTCACAACTAGTTTATGGACAACATTTCTGAGGCATCCACATATAAACACAAGCAGTTTACATCTGTAACCAAACTGTCTAATAGCATCCTTAAAACGTTGGTACTTTAGCACCTTGGTAAGGAATGCCTCTTTCAGACTGTGGTCGAATGTACATCCCAATTCTCAAACTAAACTTAGTAAACTTTAAACACGCACGCACGCACGCACGCACGCACGCACGCACGCACACACACACACACACACACACACACACACACACACACACACACACACACACACACACACACACACACACACACACACACACACACACACACACAGAGACACTCAGAGATTACAGCTAGTTCCTGTGGTGATTCTGAAGTCTTTAAATGGAGCCTGAGAGAGGCCGATCCATCTCTTTGCACTGGCTAAGGTAAATACAGATGCTATCAAGGTTAAAGGTCCACTTGAACCTTGATAACAAGAGGCAAACCGGCAAGGCTTGATAGAAAGGGGGGGAAAAAACACTGCCCGCACTGGATTGATTTAATGTTGGAGACTTCATGAGTAAACAAGAAACAAGCGCATATCTCCACCAGGCCGGGATATATTCTCATCACATTAGGCCAGAGAGAATGTGTAGCAATTTGTGAGGCTGTAAGAGGAGTAGCAAGGTTTGAAGAAAATGCAAAAAGGTATATGTACATATAGCCTATATGGAGAGTTGTGTCATGAACCAAAAATAATTCAGTCTACGACCTACGAGTCAAAGAGTTACTATTAAAGAGCTGAAAACGTAAAGCAGGCTGGTACAGTGCCACTATGGGGTTGATTCGAAAAATATTCAGGGTGTGAATTTAGCGCCAATCGAATCGATCAAGTAGTTTGCCAGATTAGCTCCAGACACGCACAGACACACAGACAGGGCTGAAAACATTATATAAGGCCTGCATGGTGGAGATTATTTTAAAATATTTTATTCATGGAAGGAGTGTGGGTGGACAATTGCATATTTTCAGTATATACACACATACTGCAGCTTGGCTTCCATATGACCCAGAACCAGTGAAGTGTGAAACTACTCTGTAAACATCTGAGAATTCATTTAACTCTGAGTGTAAAAATGGATCCATAAGAATAATTCCTTTTTACCTTAGCCCTGAAATAAAACTACAATGATAATATACCTTTCATATAATTATTAAATGGATTGTTTGTTCTTCCTTTCTTTCTTTCTCCACCAGGCCGAAAGGTATGGCGAGAGAGTATGTTTTTCCCCTGTCCGTCCGTCTGTCTCTCCGTGTGTCCGTGTGTCCTGTCCGTGTGTTACCAGCTAATCTCCGGCACCGTTGGCCCTTTCGCTGCGAAACTGTGTACACCCACTCCCTGGATGCCAATTCAGAACCTCTGCCCATTTTTCACATGGGCCTGTCATAGCGCCACCAGGAGGTCGATTTGTGCAAATCCCATTTTTTCCCCATTACACCTACAGCTTTCAACAAAACGTCATGCAAATCGGTACACAGTATCTCTATAGTCATGTGATCAACCCGGATCAGTCCGATTTCCCATATTCCATCCTCATTGGCTAAGGTTGGCTTCCAAAGTTTGCAGGATTGGTCCGTTTTGAACAAACTGCCTCAAATCATGAACGCCGCTTGCCATTTCCATAAAATTGCACACGCACATTCCCACTAGGCCGAGGAAGAAACGCAACTTGAAAATGTTCAAATCAGCCTTACGGTGGCGCTATAACAGGCCGATTTGCATTTTTAACTAACTGCACCGATCTGCGTGAAACTTTGCACGCACACTCCCTAGAGGCCAAGGAAAAACATCTGCACTGCATTTTTCACATCTGCTTTTCACAGCGCCACCAGGAGGCCGACTTATGTAAAATACATTTTTGGAGATTATTCCTTCAGATTCTGTCAAAAAAACACGCAAATTGGTACACTGTATCTCCATAGTCATGTGATTCTGATGGATCTGTCCGATATTTCATATTCCATCCTATTTGGCTTACAGTGGCTTCTAAAGTTGGCAGGATTGGTCAGTTTTGAACAAAATGCCTCAAAACGCAGTGTGCAATTTCTGTGAAATTTTGCATGCAGATTCCCACTAGGCTGAGGAAGAAATGCCCCCCTTTTCACATTGGGGTTTTTGCATTTTTATGCGGTGAAATTGCGGGAAGTTGCGAAATATGCCGAAAGTTGTGAAAAGTTGTGAAATATGCAGAAATATGCGATGCGAAGCGCATATTATGCGATGTGATGCGCATATTATGCGATGCGCATTTTATGTGATGCGATGCGCATTTTATGCGATGCAGCCTTTTTGAAAAAACGTTACCTCCGCATAATTATGCGCCATTTTGCTGATTATTATTATTTTTCTGGAGGGTCTAAATTACATGACACATCAGCTAAAAGTGGCTGAGTGACGGTGTGGTGGTCTGAGCATCAGACTCTCAGGGCAGAGATTACATGTTCAAATCCCAGTCATTCTATGGTTCATTGCTTTTCAACTTTACTAACTGAAGGCTGACATATAAACACTTCCAGAGTACAAAGAGACATGCGATGGGAGTGGCTGAGAGATGGCGGTTTGAAGATCAGACTCTCAACATGGAGATACCATATTCAAATCCCAGTCATTGTATGGTTCATTGCTTTTCAACTTTACTAAGTGAAGGCTGACATATAAACACTTCAAGAGTACAAAGAGACATATGATAGGAGTGGCTGAGAGATGGTGTAGCGGTCTAAAGATCAAACTCTCAGCATGGAGATGCCATGTTCAATTCCGAGTCATTCTATGATTCATTGCTTTTCAACTTTACTAACTGAAGGCTGACATATAAACACTTCAAGACTACGAAGAGATATATGATGGGAGTGGCTGAGAGATCGGGTAGTGGTCTAAAGGTTGGGCTCTCAGCACAGAGGTTCCATGTTCAATGTACCACTTCACACAAAAGACGCTTCCTTACACTGTTACATCTTTTCAAAATATCCATTCCTATGCAAGGCCCAGTAGCAAACAAAAAAGCACACAACCCCGCAAGCTATTCCGCCCTACGTACACACAACACTCACTCACACGATCAGGTGGCAATAAGGTGAGTCTGCAATGAGCCAATATTCACAACGCCTCTTTGCAAACAACAGAATCCCACGATCTACCTCCCTTAAAGGAGCATACATCCCATCTTAATGCCCACTCTGTGCTACAGCGACACAAACACAAAGACAGACACACGTAGGCACCAGCGAACGCAAAGCCCCGCGCAGCGGCTGGGGTCTCGGGGGGCGTAGTCCCCCGAGACTCTAGTAAATGGATAAAGTGGTTAAAATGTTTATGATGCTACCTTAACTACTCTAGCTGGGAACACCCTGAAATCCCCCCAAGGACCCCTGGGGGTCCCCGGACCCCACTTTGAGACAGGCTAAGAGCTTGTAGCTGCGTTAGCATTTGGAACCGTATCCATCACACTAAGAGCTGGTGTGTGGACTTCACGTCTGATAAACCATTACAATACCAGTGGTCTTCAAACTTTTACGTTTCAAGGACCACCATAACGGGTCCATTTGGTTCCATTTGTACACTAAAGAGTTACAGACCTGTAATGGTCCATTTGGTCATCAACAATTATAATGATAATGAAGGATCCCAACCCTACACAATGAACATAAAGAATAAAACAAACCATGTAAGGGTAAATACAACACAGTGAACATAAAGAATAAAACCATAAAGGGTAAATACAACACTATGAACATAAATAAAACAGACCATATAAAATGGTAAATACAACACTATGAGTAGGGCACTGCAGGGAATTGAACCCCATCCCGGTAAACCAGGAGAACCACACCAGAGCCTTTGTTTTTATGTTGTTATTTACAAATCACATGGTAACATTCACTCATTTACATTTCAACAGTTAAGTCACTTCACAATTTTCAATGTAGATATTCATCTATACTCTTTGTCCAGAGTGACTCACAATAAACAAGGTAAACACATACATAGAATACCATCACATTCAAATACAGTAAATGGAAGTTAAAACAAAACATACATTACAACTGAAATATTTTTTGTGCAAATATTACATAATTTCCAATGATATTATCCATCAAGACTAATGCTATTATGTAATTTTGACAAGCCTATGAAGTCATGACGACCAAGAAGAAAACAGGAAAACAATAACCCAAAATACATGTCAATAATTAACATTACAACAATAAAAAAGGAGAAAAACTAAAACAAAATACAGATAAGATACAATAAACTAACAGATATTCAAATTAATATTTGCACAAAAAAAACTCTTGCTGACCTCCCTCATCTATCCCGTCACAGTTCATCCATTTACCAATTTAGTTTATCCACTTAACAAGGCTGCCATGTTAAAGGACAAGTCCGGACTAGAATAACAGCCTTTTTTCCTACTTTTATTGATCCCAAATGTCTGGCCATGGAAAATTCATGAACAGGCCATAAATAGGTAGCCATGTTTTCACTCCACACAAACTTTAAGGAAAACTCCTTAGACAGAGATTAAGAAAATATATTTGCATTTTATTTGTTCATGCTCATAAAGTGCTCCAAGAGCTAAGTGAAAAGTGCAGCAGCAAACTTTTGGGTCAAAGGACCATCGTCAGTGCCTCGCCTACTGACCGCCGTGAATAATGAAGCTTTACCCGCAAATGACAACACATAAATCCACATCACATACAGCGCCTATGGTCATATGTGATGTGGACTGACGTGATGAAGACTTACCTGCACATGACTGAAGTGACGTGAAATGATAAGACGAGACGCAAATCAAATTACGCAAAATGAAACGAGACATAAATCCACATCACATACTACACTACACTACACTACACCAGACATACACTATGGTCATATGTGATGTGGACTGACGTAATGAAACTTTAACCACAAATGATTAGATCTGATGATATAGCACTGACGATGGTCCTATGACCTAAATGTTTGCTGCTGCACTTTTCACTTTGATCCCTTGGAGCACTTTATGATCATGAAACGAATAAAATAAAAATAGCTTTTCTTTGTCTCCGTCTAAGGAGTTTGTGGAGGGAGTCTTTTTTTCTGCCAGTTTTGCTTTGTTTTTGAGACCAGCTACAGTCAGTAAATATTCCTCTTTTTCCTTTTAGTTTCCTACAATAAAAAAAAAGAAAGAAATGTACAGAAATAAAACGTTATTTTTCAAATGAACCTCATATATTTAAGGAAACATGGAACAAAATGGACCCTTGTCCACTGTTTCCCAAGTTATGGGTCGGGACTCAATAATGGGTCGTGGACACATTTTCTTGGGTCATGAGTAAATAAGCCCCCCCCCCCCCCCCAACCTGTTAATTAAGTATTCAATCAAAGCTTCCAGCAGGCCTGTGGATTACGGTTCATTGAACATTGTAATGTATTAAATACATTTGAAAATGACATTGGTTTGTTCTGAATGGAGCAGATATGACATATTGGAATATTGTTGATGTCCAAAAAACATTATACAATGTGAAAATAGCCGATCTACAAGATCAATGTCACAAAAATAAAGAAAAACATTCAAAATAACTTAATTTAGGAAAATGCTAAATAAGAAATTCCATAAAGAAAAGAAAATAATGAAAATCTACAAGAGTGAAGATCTACAAGCTCAAACTAATTTCATAAAGTAAATTTAAAAAAAAGCAATTCCATAAAGTACGGGAATCATTTGTTTAACATACAACTTACATTTAGTTGAAATTTAAACCAGTGGTTCTCCTCCTAAATATTTATATATAAATAACCTAACCCTATGGATTAAGTACATGAGCAACATGTAATTAAGTTTCACAATTAAGATTGACATTTTTAGAGGAACTTCATTTTATTTAACACTTTTTTAAAGCTCTGTGGACATTGTTTTAATAAAAACCTGATAATGCTTTTAATCGGGTAAACGACATATAGATCATATTTGTTATCAAAAAACAAAAATGTCCACAAAACTTACAAGTGTGAAATAAAATCTTGACTCCTCCAAACAATTTTATATTTTTGAAAATTGTAATACTGTAATCATTTACAGACCATAAATGGGTAGCTATGTTAACATCTTTATAAAAAATTAAAAACGGTTGAAGAAAAGACTCACTCCACAAAAACCTTATGGAAAACTCCTTAGACAAAGACTAAGTAAATATATTAGTGTTTTATTTTTTTATGCTCATAAAGAGCTCCAAGTGCTAAAAGTGAAAAGTGCAGCAGCAAACGTTTGGGTCAAAGGACCATCGTCAGTGCATCGCCTACTGACCGCTGTGAATAATGAAGCTTTACCCGCAAATGACAACACATAAATCCACATCACATACAGCGCCTATGGTCATATGTGATGTGTGTTGCTGCACTTTTCACTTTGAGCACTTGGATCACTTTATGATCATGAAACCAATAAAACAAAAATAGATTTTCTTAATCTCTGTCTATCAATCTTTCTCTTTTTCCTTTTAGTTTCCTACATTTTTTTTAAATAAAACACTTACAGAAATAAAAAGTTCTCATATTTCAAAAGAACCTCATACATTTAAGGCAACAAATGGACCCTGGTCCGCTGTTTCCCAAGTTATGGGTCGGGACTCAATGGTGGGTCGTGGACACATTTTCTTGGGTCATGAGTAAATACACGCCCCCCCCCCAAACCTGTTAATAAAGTATTCAATCAAATCAAAGATCTACAACATCAAAACATAACCCTATCGATTAAAGCTCTGTACATGAGCAAAATGTAGTTCACAATTAAGATTGTTTTTAAAGGAAAAACTATTTTATTCAACACTTTTTAAAGCTCTGTGGATTTTTTGTTTTACTTTTTTTTTTTAAATGACAACCTGATAATGCATTTAATCATCAGGTAAACAATACATCATATTTTTATCAAAAAAACAAAGCAAAAATATCCACAGAACTTACAAGTGTGAAATACAATCTTGACTCTTCCAAACAAAACCATTTAGAAATTTGTAATAATTTAATCATTACAGACCATAAATGTGAAGCCATGTTAACATCTTTATACAAAAGGAAAACCGGTTGAAGAAAAGACTCACTCCACAAAAACCTTAAGAAAAACACCTTAGACCGAGACTGAAAAAATATATTAGTGTTTTATTTGTTCATGCTCATAAAGAGCTCCAAGTGCTAAAAGTGAAAAGTGCAGCAGCAAACGTTTGGGTCAAAGGACCATCGTCAGTGCCTCGCCTATTGACCGGCATGAATAATGAAGCTTTACCCACAAATGACAACACAGAAATCCACATCACATACTACACTACACTGCACTACGGTCATTATGTGATGTGGACTGACGTGATGAAGCTTTAATTGCACTGACGATGGTCCTACGACCTAAATGTGTGTTGCTGCACTTTTCACTTTGAGCACTTGGAGCACTTGATGAACATAGAAAAAATAAAATAAAAATATATGTTCTTAGTCTCTGTCTAAGGAGTTTTCCTTAAGATTTTTATGGAGTGAGTCTTTATTTCTGCCAGTTTTCATTTGTTTTTGAGATCAGTCAGTAAATATTCCTCTTTCCTTTTAGTATCCTACATTTGTTTTACATGAATAAAATAACATATTTAGAGTAGTAAAACGTTCTTATGTTTCAAAAGAACCCGATACATTTAAAAACAAAAATCAAAGAAATTCCATTTAAAATATTAAAATAAGAGTAATGAAAATAGCAGATCTACAAGCCGAGCTTGCAGCAGATCTGCTATTCTCACTAGGTCCCAGGGAGACATCACATTTCTCTTTTGGGTCTCGAGCTAAAACGTTATGAAAATCTTTACACTGAAATGTTTACATTCCAGTGTGTTTTTGCCATTGCTTGTTTATTGATAATTTCAGATCCAGATTCAAACAGTGACTATTTTTTCTGGGGTCAAATAGTAAAATTAAAATGAATTAAAAGCACATATAAGAAGCAAGCAAAATAGAACATGTGCTATTTCGTGAAAACAACAAATCTAAGCAATAAATTAGAAACAAAACAAAAAAAAGAGGTTGTGAAAATAGATTTACATGCTCGTTGTGAGCTTGCAAATCTATTATCTTCACTAGTTTGGGTCCTGAGCTAAAAGGTTTGGGAACCTCTGCAGTGGCACAATGCCTGGTAGCTGTTAAATATAGAGCTTACAAATTTTGAATGACATCAGTTATGACTGTAATGTTTAGAATGCAATCACACAGTTATGACTAAGGTTTATTTTATTTTCCAGGAGTAATACAGTCTACAGTGACTGAACTGCCTCTTACACAGTGTCACAGTGGCTGCTAGCTGATGCCTATGAGTTCAATTCAAAGTTTACAATTAAAATGGTTAATTTATCTATAGTACCTTTAACCAAAGCACTTTGTAATGTGCATTACATTCACCAACATACTTAGCAGGGGGAGAGATAGAGAGATGAGGGATAGAGATAGAGAGATGAGGGATAAAGAGACAGAGAGAGGGATAGATAGAGAGACTCGTATAATTTACATCATTTGTGAACGATTGACATAAATCATACGAGGCGCATATGACGCAATGGCAGCAGCATTCTTTGTTTCATGTTCTCTGCATCAGTCTCAGTCCAGCATCAGTCCATTTTCTTCATTATTCTCCTGCCAAATGACGAGCATTGTACGCAAACAACGTGAAACGAAGTCCACATCACATACTGGTCATATGGTTGTATGTATCGTTTATATTGTAATATTATATTATTATTATTATGTGATGTGGATTGACGTGATGAAGCTTTACTCGCAAATGACGGCACAAATAACGAGTAACTATACGTGATGCACATGCCGACATCCGTCAAACACCTTCACATCACATACTGGTCATATGTGATGTGGATTGGCGTGATTAAGCTTTACCGCAAATGACGCAACGCAAAATCAATTATGCCAATATTTGTCAGCAATACAGCAACAGCATGAATGACATTAGTACACAACACTATGAATGACATTAGTACACAACATACAACACTATGAATGACATTAATACACAACATACAACACAAGCAACAGGAATAACCAAAGTCATTAACCCTTTAAGACCTGAAGCCGATTCTACATGTCTCCTAAATCCCAACAGTTTTCTGAAAAACATAAGTTTCTATATCAGTGGTTCTCAAACTTTTTCATGTCAAGGACCCCCAAAATGATATGTATTTGGCCACGGACACCCATCAAAATATTTTGTTCCAGGGACCCCCCCCCCCCACCCCCAGAAGCAAAGATTTGAGTTAAAAAATATTTGCTTTAAATATATATATTCAAAGATTTGCACACATTTTCACGAATTTTCAAAAACAACAGATCTACAAGCTCATAGCGCGGCACTCGGTGCTGCGCTATGAGCTTGCATATCTGCTATTTTTGAATAGCCAAAGTGTAAAATAAAGCTTTTTAGCTCAAATCTAAAAACGACACAGTTCCAGGTCTTAATGGGTTAAATGCATATGATATGAATGATGGCCCTACATCTCTCCCTGTTCTGATCTACTGTAAACAACGGCGTGTACCTCGCCTAAAAGAAAAAATTGCCGAACGATGTGAATGACGAGCTATCCGCAAATGTCATGAAATAATCACAAAATCACATAAATCCACATCACATATAACCCTAACCCTACGACCAGTAATGTGATGTTATTATTATTATTATTATTATTATTATGTGATGTGGATTGACGTGATGAAGCTTTACTCGCAAATAGCCTGAAACGGTACAACGGCAATAAAATTACGCGAAACGACACACGACGTAAAGGACGACATGCATCACATACCTCCACATATGTTCATATGTGACGTGGACTAACGTGATGATGTTTTACCCGCATATGTTGTGAAATGACACAACACAAGACATACATCACATCAATGCACATCACATACGGCCCCCGTGTACGGTCATATGTGATGTGGGCTGACGTGATGAAGACTCACCTGCATATGACGGAAGCGACGTGAAATCAAATGTAATTTTTACCCGCATTTGTTGTGAAATGACAACACATACATCACATCAATCCACATCACATACTACACTACACTACACCATGGACTTATGTGATGTGGGCTGACGTGATGAAGACTTACCTGCACGGATATGACGTGAAATCCTGAGACGCGACGCAAATCAAAACGCAAATGACGCGAAATGCTACGAGACATAAATCACACAAACGCTGGCCGTGACCCAATAATAAAAAAACACTGGTCCAGTCCCTTACATATTGCCACCCGTTAAATGACGCAAAGCAAGCGGCACTGATAGTGCAAATTTTACAGTTAAAGCTAAAAAAAAGTTTAGTTGCTACTATGACAGGGCAAAAAAAAGCTATATATTTTTAACTTTATCAAAAATAGATAAAGCACAAATATGTTTAACTATGTGAGTTTGCTATGTGACCAAGAGCCACATATACTATACCCTGTCACTATATTATACAACCTAGTATACATATACTGTACCCTGTCACTATATTATACAGCTTAGCGTAGGCCTACATATACTGTACCCTGTCATTACATAAACAGCCTGGATACGTATACTGTCAGTACTACAAATAGAACCAAATGGACCAGTGATGGGTCCATTTGGTTCCATTTGTAAAAAACTCAAAGACACACTAGAAGGAAAAAAAAGTTATAACTTTATTCAAGCAAATAATGAAGAGAAAAGAGGGGAAGTTAAAGTATGGAGGTCAGGCAGAAACCTTGTATGTCCAAAATTGTTACTTTTTAAAATAGACACAAAATAACCTGTGTGCCAATGGATCCAATGTAATTATCATGATCTTTGCGTTGTGAGCTTGTAGATCGTCTGTTTGTACTGCTTTAGTGTGTGACACCGTCAATAAAGAAATGTATTTACGACAAAAAAAGTATATATATATATATATATATATATATATATATATATATATATATATATATATATATATATATATATATGAGGTTTCTGCCCGACAACCAATGATAGACCGTGTCACTACGATCACTTACCTTGAACAGCAGCCACGACTCAGACAACAGCAAATGAAATAAAAAAAACACTAAGAAGCAAATGACACTACGCACATCATTTGCCTTCTCTTTTAGTTTGCACAGACCTACAGCATAGATGACTGTTAACACAGTGTTAATGGGGCTACATGCTACCATAATGATACCAGACATAAATCACATAGCTCCACATCACATACATTTGTACACACAAACCACTAGTGAAGAACTAGTGCAATAGACAGGCAAGAAGAAAGAAATGTGTTTGTGAAAAGAAAGATAGACAAAAATAAAAAATCGATCAAATAACTCAGACACAAAAGTAAATAATAACAAATAATTTTTTTATTGCTTTATTAAAGCAAAGAATAGAGAAAAAGAGGAGAAGTTACGACCACATATGGTCGTATGTGATGTGGACCGATGTGATCAAAGCGTTGGGCGCAAATGACGTGAAACAATAAATAAAATCACATAAATCCACATCACAGAAAGGCACATGGTCCTATGTGATGTGGACCGACGTGATGAAGCTTTACCCACAAATGACGCGATGCAAATGACATGAAACGATAGACGACGCAAATGACCACATACATGGTATGGTAGCATGTAGCCCCCTTAACAAGCAGCAGCTGCAATCAAAAGGTTCCTACCTTCCTGCCATCTTCACTTACGGACGTCTTCTTCTTGTCATCTTCGTGTTCTGTAAAGACACAAAAAAGAAAACAAAAACGTTGAGTTGAGCAGGCCTTACAGGGTGACATTTTGGAAGCCAAGATGGTCTGTAGAGCCATAAGCTGGTCACTGACAGGGCTGTGTCACCATTATGGCATTTTACTTGAGTAATTGTCACAAACAATTGCGATTAAGGATTTAAATTGTATTGTACATGAACATTGAACATGTCTGAAAATAAATCAACACTTTTGTAACTAGAAGAGTGGGCACCCGGGAAAAGTGGGCACTTCAATGTGTAATTGGCCGTTCCTATTCCTCAAAGTAAGTAATTAAGTAACTTAAAGGAGTAGTTCACCCACAAAATGACTTATTTTCTATCAATTGCACACGCAATGAAGCCTTGAATTCATGGATTTGTTTTTGTCGCATTCCTATGCCAATAATTAGATTCCCGTCTCCTACCGGCTAATGTATCCGGTAGGAGACACAAAGTAAATTATTTGTGTCTCCTACCGGAAATACACCCGGTCATCAAATTATTGGCTTAGTAATGAGACAAAAACTAAATCATGAATTCAAGGCTTCATGGGGTGTGCAATTTATAGAAAATAAGTGATTTTTTGGGTGAACTACTCCTTTAAGTACATGATTTGAAGATGCTTGACTGGCCTACAGCCACTGTGGGCATAAAACAATACGTTTTAGGTCTGATAATGATGTACCCACCCCTACATGTTCACATCATGTATACTTTACATTACTTAAAAGGGATAGTTCACCCAAAAACGTACTTTTTTTCTATCGATTAGTCACCCCATGGAGCCTTGAATTATGGACCGGTAGGCACAAAGGAGACTCTTTGTGTCTCCATCAAATTATTGGTTTAGGAATGAGACAAAAACAAAAACATATCCATGAATTCAAGTCTCCATGGGGTGACTAATCCATAGGAAAAAAGTGTTTTAAACTATCCCTTTAAGACAGGGGTCTTCAACGTTTTCAGGCCAAGGACCCCCTAGCTGAGAGAGAGATGAAGCAGGGACCCCCTCTATATTGTATGAAATTATGTTTGAGATAAACTTTTGCTGCTCTTTTTTCCCCCTCTACACCTATAACTCTTTGCTAAAAAAATAGCCGATCTACAAGCTCACAACGCCTCGCAGCGCGAGGCGTTGTGAGCTTGTAGATCTGCTATTTTTGGCTTAAGTTCTCCTCAGCAAAGGGATGCTAGGGTTCAAGTGGTTAATGTAAAAAAGATTTGGCGGACCCCCTGTAGTAACTCTGGGTCCCGGTCCCCCTGTTGAAGACCCCTGCTTTTTTGCAAATTCTTCATTTGCTTTACATTTTGGGAGAAACATTGCCAATTTAGCAAAGAGGCGCCGTCTATTCCTGTATCAAACACCATGTTCAAGTAAAGTCTACAATGCTTATCATTTCATCAAGTTTCAGAAACAACTAAAGACATTGGCTCTCAAATGTTTTCATATCAAGGACCCCCACATGAATAATCATTTGGCCAAGGATTGGGCCTCTTCCTTACTTCCTTCACATAACCACGTTAGCAATGATACAAATGAAGGCTCTGTTCTATTTAGTGTAGCACAGTGGTTCTCAAAGGACACCCATAACTCTGAGAGTGTACAAATGGAACCAAATGGACTGTAATTTGTTTCCATCTGTACACTCAAAGAGTTACACACCCGTAAGGGTCCATTTGGAACAGAGCCTTCATTAGCATCATCGTAACACCTGTGAAGGGAAATGAGGAAGAGGCCCGATTTATTTCCAATATGGCCGCTGATTCCAAAACTCCAGTTTGTGCCTCCTACCTCCAGCATGGTTGTGTGTTACAGTGAAATTGGTGACCTTCAGAAAACATGCGACCATCTCGTGGACTTCACAAAAACATCACCATGTCCAAATGTAAATAACAACCGTTTGTTTATGAACAGAGCAACTCCGTTCATAAACTAACAGCAGTGATTTACTTTGGATGTTTGACATGTGATCACATGTGATGGACACGATGGACACATCTTTTGTCAGGTCACCAATTTCTCCATAACACTGGAGGAGGCAGAATGTTGAGGGTTGGGATTCGGCTTGAAAATAAAACCACAGACGACTTGGTTCAGCTCTCAGCCGCTAGACCAGTGGCTCTCAAAGTGATGTCTGATATCAGCCATCAGTTATCATGAGTATAAACCCTAGGGTTTATACTAGACCGGTCACAATTATTACGCAATAGCCTAATTGCAATTATTTGAATTTGCAATTATGTTTTGCATAATCGTCATAATCATTACCATGTTAAAAATGTTCATATATTTTCAAACATTTTGTGGAAATAGCAGATCTACCAGCTCAAAACGTGTTGCGATGCGACACGTTTTGAGCTTGTAGATTGGCTATTTCCACTCTGCTAATCCCACTATGAATGTATTTGTTGTAATTAAATGATGTATATTATGTGTCATATCTACCTTGTGCAACTTTTGTTTACGAAGCCCTAAAAGCCAAAAATAAATTACATTTGTATTCATAATGTTCCAATGCTCAACGTCAAACCCAATTAAATCTTTGATCACAATCAATCATGTGACAATGAATCGTCAACTTCCATTTTGTAATGGTGACACAGCCCTAGTTTATAATGGCCAGCAGTGGTGGAAGAAAATACTGATTTGCTTTTACTTAAGTAAAAGTATCACTACTGCAATGTAGAAATACTCTGTTACAAGTTAAAGTCCAGAATTCAAAATTCACTTGAGTTAAAGTACAAAGGTACTGGTATCAAAATGTACTTGAAGTACCAAAAATAAAAAAAGTACACATTATGTAGAATATCCTGTTTCACAAGTTTTCAAAATATATTAAAATCTTTTGAAAATAGCCGATCTACAAGCTCACAATGAGTCGCATCGCATTGTGAGCTTGTAGATCGGCTAATTTCAAATGGCCAAAATGTATGGCTGAAGTGGTTAATACATTTTTTGTAATTATAGCCAAAATCTACAAAGTAACTAAAATAAAGTTTTCAAATAAATGTGGTGAAGTAAAAAGTACAATATTTGGATCCGAGATGTAGTGGAGTAAAAGTAAAAGTATTGAAATTTGGAAATACTCAAGGAAAGTACAAATCCCTTGAAGTTGCACTTAATACAGTACTCAAGTAAATGCACCTAGTTACTTTCCACCACTGCTGGCCAGGTGTGATCCAGGTACGTACCGTGCGGGGCCTCCCGCCGCGTGGTTGAAGATAGCTGGTATTAATAGAGCCGCGTAGGTTGTATGGCACCACGTCCCGAGCACCGTACGCCTTGTATCTCAAACGGAGAACGTTCGTTGGCACCGTTATACGTTTCAGCTCTCAGGGCCTCGTTGCTGCGTCGACTCCATCGAGGTTCCATCTTCAAGCCCCTTGTCCTGAGTTACAGACACTCTATTACCAGCTATCTCCTGATGACTCCATCCATCCTTTGAACCTTCCCTGAAGCGTTCATACAGCGAGTCAAACGCTGAGTCATAGCTAGGAGCCACGACTCAGCGTTTTTAACTCACTGTATGAAGTAGATTTAGTCCACTCTGCAGAAGGTCACATGATTAACCTGCAAGACACAGATATATACCAACATTAAATTTAATACATTGTATAATAATAACAATAATAATAGAAAATACAGTTTTTAAGTAGGCTATAGCAGTGGTTCTCAAACTTGTCCGTGCCAAGGACCCCCAAATAGACACTTATTAGCCCGCGGACCCCCATTTGAAAAGATAAGCCAGGGACCCCCATAATAGAAGATTTGTACGGCTCTCTAGCAGTGATTTTCAACCATTTTAATTTCAAGGACCCCCAGTTTGACATGCATTAGGGCTACAGACCCCCATTTAATGGCATGTATGTCTCTGGGACCCCAATTCATATTGTAAAATCAATGTTAATTTAACTCTGAGAGTGTACAAATGGAACCAAAGGGTCCATTTGGTTCCATTTGTACACTCTCAGAGTTACAGACCCATAAGGGTCCATTTGGTGCCTAATCTATCATTTAGCTGGGGACCCCCTGGAACTCCCTTGAGGACCCCTGGGGGTCCCCGGACCCCACTTTGAGAACCAATGGGCTATAGTGCAGGGGTGATGCAACTTTGACGGTGTAGAGAGGGCCACTATATTTCCACACTCACTCCAGAGGGACACATTGCATATTATTGTTGCTGTCGCGGGCAGACACCTCTTATCTCCATATTTTTTTACACTTTTTTTGTAAATTAAATTCGTCATTCTAGTATGTCACACAAAAGTAGCAAAAATAGCTGATCTACAAGCTCAAAGCGCGTCGCGACGCGTTTTGAGCTTGTAGATCAGCTATTTTGGAATTGGAATCCTGAAGTTTTTTTTTTTATTTAATTTCAAATGGATTTGCTTATAATTAAAGGTAGGGTAAGTGATTTGCGTTGGTTAAAATAATTGTTAAATAGCTCTATATTCCGATAGTACTCATTGCTATAGAGTGTTTGTTCAGTATTAGGAGTCTCCTTGTCTCTCCAGCTCTTTATAAAACAGAAAATGCATTTTCGTTTCAGTTTCATTTCCAATTTTATCCAACCAGGACAGAGAACTCAATCAGGATATAGATCAAACAAGTGAAATTGGAAGTGATGACACTAAGAAATGAGCAGACAAAATTGGAACTGAAACACTATACAAATTAAGCTTAAAAATTGGTACTTTCTCCTGATTGGCTGAGATTTTGACACCTACCGAAAAATGTATTTTCTGTTTATTAAAGAGCTGGAGAGACAGGGAGACTCCTGTTACTGAAAAAACACTCTATTGCAATGATTACTATCAGAATATAGTATTTTAACCTTTTAACAAAATACTTTTTGTTTTAACCAAAAAATATCACTTACCCTACCTTTAAGTTAACTTTATGAACTTAAATACAAATACATTGGATATAAAGTCATTGAACTAATAATATAGACTGAAGTCATTAAAGCGGGTCATGATTGCATGTTTGGAATTGGAACAGCTGAAATCAATAATATATATCACTATTAACCTGCGGGCCGCATTAAGTTAAGGTGAGGGCCGTGTGTGGCCCCCGGGCCGCCAGTTGCCCATGTATGCTATAGTGTTAACCCTTTAAGACCGGGAACGTGTCAGTGTAAACACTTTAACCATTATCTTATATACTTTGGCTATTCAAAAATAGCAGATCTACAAGCTCATAGCGCGGCACTGCTATGAGCCTGCATATCTGCTATTTTTTGAAAAATTGTGAAAATTTCTGAATTTCTTTTACTCAAATTTTTGCTTCTGGGGGGTCCCTGGAACAAATATACATATCATTTTGGGTGGTCCTTGTCCTTGACATGAAAAAGTTTGATTATAGCAACATAAGTTTTTCTTCAAAAAACGTATGATTTAGAACATTGTTTCTCAAAGTGGGGTCCGGGGACCCCCAGGGGTACTTGAGGGGGTTCCAGGGGGTCCCCAGCTAAATGATGGACAGGGACCAAATGGACCCTTATGGGTCTGTAACTCTGAGAGTGTACAAATGGAACCAAATGGACCTGTTAGGGTCCATTTGGTTCCATTTGTACACTCTCAGTTAAATTAACATTGATTTATCAATATGAATTGGGGTCCTAGAGACATACATGCCATTAAATGGGGGTCCGTAGCCCTAATGCATGTCAAACTGGGGGTCTTTGAAATTAAAATGGTTGAAAATCACTGCTAGAGAGACGTAAAAATCTTCTATTATGGGGGTCCCTGGCTTATCTTTTCAAATGGGGGTCCGCGGGCTAATAAATGTCTATTTGGGGGTCCTTGGCACGAAAAAAGTTTGAGAACCACTGATTTATAAGACATTTGTAGAATGCCCCCAGAAGCAAATATTAGTGTTAAAAATGTTCGCTTTAAAAAACATATTGAAAAATGTGGACACATTTTCAAGTAGTACCATCAACAGTAGCAGATCTACAAGCTTGAAACGTGGCACAAAGCAACACGTTTTGAGCTTGTAGATCTGCTACTTTTGCCATTTTTTAATCCTGAAAAGTAACAGTTTGGGACATTCTATGGTTTCCTCCCGATAGAGGCGATATTATAGTTTCATCTTAGCCTTAGATCAAGACTCAGATTTCTTATGGATTTTGATATCGATATTTAGTTTAGATTACTTATTATCCTGCCTGAGTGTTATTTATTTTATGTTACAATTTAGCTCAGTTTAATCTCTATCCTTAGGCTTTTACATGTGTTTTGTTCTAGATATTTCATGAAAAGTATGAAATGTGAAAAGTGCTGTACAAATAAAATGACATTATTATTATTATCCTATCTTTGACATTCTTAGCACTCTCCAAAAATAGTGTTTGTAGTTAGTTCCATGTTAAAGTCTCAAACATCTTGATAAATGTATGTTACTCTAAATATAACGTGTTTATCCCAAAGCCACAGAGGTTATCCCACCATACAGACCCTTTATGTTCAGTAATATTCCGTATTATTCAATAAATAAATGTTTCAATCTGGTCTGTCATTCAATAGACCAATTATTTGTTTACTAACATTGAGCCTGGACGCACAGGTGATTGTTTCACGCAATCAATTCCCAACCTGTTTCGGGGTGCACTGGTTTCAGCACACCCCAACCCCCTCTTGTGTGTGTTGGCTAGTGAGACGCGTCCTAACGAGACCTGATATAATGGGTTTCGTTGCGCGCATACTGGCTGCACGCAGCCAGTATGACGTCGTCTGTTAAGGGGTCTATGCAGGTGAACACCGGTATTACACCCCATGTAATCCAGGAAATACAATGACGTTCATCCACAGAGGGGATTAAAACACTTATTTATTAATCTTTACTGAACATTAACTGAACACTAACACCCCGTATGTACGGATAACATCTGTGGCTTTAAGACAATCACTTTATATTTACAATGCATACATATGTATAGACGCACGAGCCTTAAACACAGAACCACAAACTATTTGGTAAAGTGGCTGTTGCAGCAGGTAAATGTTCATGTAAATGTGGAATTAGAACGGCGTTCAGACACACAAGTGACTAAAACGCGTCTTTATTAAACTCTACGTAATATTACGGAACACAACAGACCCCTATGGACGAGTAACATCCGTGTCTTTGTGTTTAAACACTTTATATGTTGGATTGGGTTAATTTATGGGGATTTATGATCCGTTTAAAACTACCAACAAACATCAGACTCGATCACCATAAATAATACAATCCCTGACGGGCCGTCTTGATCCAAGGCTAAAGTAGATTTAAACTGTCTAAACTTTAGATATAAATCAAACATTACCTTCAGCAGAGCGGCGTGACGTGTTGCAAGCCAAAAAGTTTGAAAGCAGACGTAGTGTCTTAAATCCGTATTCACATCCGGTTTAAAGCCCCGCCTACTGGATACGGTGCGTTGAACACGTTCACCCGGACGTCACACGGACAAACCATTTCCGTTTTCTGACCGGATCTTCATCCTGCAGAGTGAATAGATCCCCACAGACTGCTTTTACTAATCAACACTAAATCATCTTCACCTGTGCAGAGCAGCGGTGTAAAGTAACTAAGTACATGTACTCCTGTACTTAAGTACAATTTTGACGTATTTTTACTTTATTTGAGTATTTCCAATTTCCAATACTTTTACTACACCTCAGAGGCAAATATTGTACTTTTACTCCACTACAATACACTTTAGTTACTTTATAGATTTTTAATATTATTACAAAACATACATTAACCACTACAGTCCTATGTATACTTAGGCTATTTGAAATCTACAAGCTCACAAGCATTGTGAGCTTGTAGATCTGCTGGGTTTTTTTCTTTTCAAAGCATTTTTACACATTTGGAAACGTGTGAAATGGGATATTCTGAAAAATGAGTAGGCCTACTTTTACTTTCAAGGTTCAACTTTATTAATGTTCCAAAAGGGCAAATAGGTTTACAGCAAGAGTTAGCAAAACATATTACATACATTAAACATATCTCTCTCACTGCGCGCCCTGTTCCCTCATTGCAAGTAGAGGGAATCCTTTTATTTTTACTTTCAGCACTTAAGTATATTTCAATGTGAATACTTTTGTACTTTGCATATGTGAATCGTGTATATTTAATGAGATCATTTACATATTTGAATAAATTGTCTATTTAAATCCAGTATGTTTAAAAAAAAAAGAATCGATTTAATTTAAAATACAGCATCACAATCATTTAACCACTTTATCCATATTTTATACTTTGGCTATTCAAAAATATCAGATCTACAAGCTCACAGCACTTCGAGGCGGCGCAGCGAACTTTTACATCTGATATTTTTAAAAATGTTTTGAAACATCTTGAAAATGTTTGGAACATTTTGAATGATGTTGAATTTCTTAACATAACTTTTCTCTTCTGGGGGTCCCTGGCACTAAATATTTTCAGATGGGGGTCCCTGGGCCAGGTGGTCCCTAGGGGTCCGTGGCCATAAAGCATACGTTAAAGTGGGGGTCTCTACTGATTTATAGCATCCATGATAATCTTCAGACACATGACATGTAGTGTCTGCTAATGGACACTAGATGGCGTCCAGAGTTTTCCAGTCGGTTCATGACATTGATTGATTGATTGATTGATTGATTGATTGATTGATTGATTGATTGATTGATTGAATACTTTATTCAGAAGGTTGCAGAGATAAAGTACATGAAGTACAGTTTAAATACAAGGTCAACTAAAATGGATTAAAAAGCTCATGAAAGCCTAATGGCTTGTTTTCAAATGTACTCAATTCATGAAAACAGACAGATAAACACTACTATGCAGAACATCAGTGGTGGAAAAAGTACTCAAGTGTTTTACTTAAGTAAAAGTAGCAATACTGCAATTTAGAATTACTCTGTTACAACTAAAAGTTCGGAATTAAACATGTACTTATGAATTATTATATTATATATTATATTAAAATGTTTGAAAATAGCAGATCTACAAGCTCACAGCGCATCGCATAGATAGTCTATTTTCAAACAGCCTAGGTATAAAATAGGGCTAAAGTGGTTAATATATGTTTTATAATGTAATAATTTATATCTAGAAAGTAACTAGTAACTCAAGTTTTCAAATAATTGTAGTGGAGTAAAAGTACAATATTTGCCTCTGAGATGTAGTGGAGTAGCAGTAAAAGTATAGACAATTGGAAATACTCCAGTAAAGTTAAAGTACCTCAAAATTGTACTCATTGTACTTGGGTCTGTAACTCTGAGAGTGTACAAATGGAACCAAATGGTTAACATAAATTAACATAGATTTTACGTTAGAAATTGGGGTCCCAGAGATTAAATGGGGGTCGGGGTCCGTATCCTAAATGCACAGGAGGCCACGATAACCTACCTGATCTGGCGGAGACCTGTGCTCCGAGGAGCACTTTTTCTAGTTATTTCTCTTTCTTTCTTTCTTTCAGAAAATAAATGCTGCCACATTTTGATACCCCTCATGGGATACATTGCACTACAGTGTGGGATTTTCGTGTCTGTGTCTTTTGGAGATATCACGTATGGGAATTCTTTGAAGGTCAACAGTGAATATTGTACATGTCACTCACTCAACCACCACTAAAACTGAACCAACCAGAAAAAGAACATGACGGAACAGGCCGGGGACGTTTGGGGAGACCCAAGAGCTGCCTTTGATGGACACAAACACAGCAGAGAGACTTGCTGTACTCGTTTTGGACAGGTCCATCCTATCACTTAACTCTACTCCCTGGTGTTCTTCCACTTTTGTTTTCAGGCTGAGAACAGTACAGGCCTGAAAGCTTGACCCCTTCAGTGAGCGGTCCAGTGGTTCTGTTATGTTGTGTGTGTGTCCTGGCATGCTTTGGGTCCACTTGTCCCCCTCCTGCCCTAAGAGGGAAGGATCACTGCAAATACAATACGAAGTTATTCATTAACCTTCCATTCAAAGAAACGCTTCCATCCTGCTGGGAGTGGTCTCTTCCAGGATGACAGCGCCCCAATCCACGAGGGTCACTGAATGGTTTGATGGTGTGAATCATATGCTATGGCCTTCACAGTCAGCAGATCTCAACCCAGTTGAACACCTAAGATTTTGGACTAATATGTTAGACAGTGCTTTCCATCACTATCATCATCAAAACACCAAATGAGAGAATATCTCTTGTTAGTGTAATCCTTTGGTTATTCCCCAACATCAATGATGAATTGGTTGCAGTCCATTCATCTGTGTGATTTTTCACCGGCTATGGTTGCCTTCCAAATTTTGCGAGAGGGGCCCATTTTACAAAAAACAGCAAAAAGTATGAATCATGATCAGATCTGCCCCAAATTTGAATCCCACAGAAACAACGCAGAGCCAAAAGCAATTTCAGGTACACCCATGGGAGGTGCCACAAATGTGACGATGTCAGAAATTAGTTTTTTATTTTATAAAATATGGCACAAATTATCTTGTGAGTCATGTGACAATGAGTGTCAAACTGACTTTTTATATTCCATAATGTTTGTGTATTCAACAATTCGTAGGCGTGGCCTACTTGCCATACTGTATCATGCACACAACATCCAATCAACCCCAAATTGGAATCGCATGGGCCTCTATTTAGAGCAAAACTTTATTGTATATTAGAGCATTTCTGTCTAATAAAATATTCAATCAATACAAAAGTGCTTTAATTTTTTTCCCACGACTAATGGGAATGGTTTAAAGCAGAGCAATTACTTTAATACAGTGTTAAAATTACACTGTCACACTAGCTTACTTTAAACCAAGGCACTTGAAGCTGTTCTGGTTGCTCATGGTGCATGACACCTTACAAAGACACTTCATGTTGTTTTTCCTTTAATTTGTCACCCATCTGTATACATATACACAGTGACTTATTGCGCTGTGCAATATAGCAGTAGAGTCTCTTTTTGCCCCATAGTATGAATACATTATTATTCCTGTGACTGGAGACAGGTGCACAGCTGGGGTCCTTGGAGGCAAACTGCTTTAGCACTTTCTCAGTTTTTTTGTTCTTTTGTTTTTTGTCCTCCCTTTCCTATTTTTTGCCTTCCATCTAGATTAATCTCTCTTTGCGGCTCTGCTGAAATGTGGCCCAGTTTGTGTGACACACAGCCGGAGTGTTACAAATGACTTAGATCTCCTTACCACCCTTGAAAATGGGGAGACAGTCGTACCATGAACAGTGGGCCCCACAGAGGGCTTTAGAAGATGTTGCATTATGTTGTCATGGTAACCACTGGGGAAAAGAAGCAGAGAGCGACAGACAGGCACATAGAGAGAGATGGTGATATTTTCTTTCCTTATTTTACTTAATAAAACATACTGGCAGCCTTGTTAACTGCTATCAGATTTGAAGCACGTACTGTACAGTAAAATGGTCTGTGGACTGGAGGCACTGGGCATTGCTATCATACGGTCACCCATTCGTATGCAATATATTTTAAGTGCTTTACATACAGTAAAGATCCATGTGAAATAAAAAAACATTGAGAATCGAACAATAACATTCTAAATTAAGGCAAAGCTCTTCGACAAAAGCAAGCATTAACGAGAGATTAAGAAACAACACCCTCAATCGTGCAAAAATAAAATAAAAGGAACCTTGAGAAAGCTCACAAAAGAGAGCTAGGAGCCCTTTTTCAGGGCAGACAAGTGCAATAGGTGCCGAGTATAGGCAATAATTAAATGTAAAGGAATGAAGTTGTTTACTCTGAAGTTAAAATCTTCTGCTCTTCTTTAGCCTACGGGCTGTTTTTTGGCATTCTGAGGTAGTATGGCACATGTGTGGTGTGGCACATGTGTGGTGTGGTATTTGCATTGCCCTTCACTGTCATTCACAATTTCATAATGATCACTACATATAAAAAAAAGAAAAAACAAACATGTTAATGTTAATTAAAGCAATGCAGAATCTCTATACTGTACCTCCACACAAATACACAGTCAAAGACCCAGTACAAACAACTTCACATGCCCACAGCTACAGGCAAAATTTACATCCCCAAATCACCACACACACACGCACGCACGCATGCACGCACGCACACTTGTGCAAACACAAACTTCACACGCTTGCATCCACATGAAAAGTAAATTCAAATTCCCTCAGCACCACACACACACAGTCAATCCATACAAATGCTGCAGATAACTTCACACAACCACAACAACACACACACACACACACACACACACACACACACACACACACACACACACACACACACACACACACACACACACACACACACACACACACACACACACACACACACATTAATGATCTAAACTACAGAGACACCAACAAAAGCCCCTGGATCTCAGTGACAGGATTTTTTATTAATAAGCGTAGGTGTTTGTGTTCCTGCAGGGGTGGATGGCATAACGTCTGCCTGGCATACTGATGGCTTTACAACACCTCTGTGTCATTTCCACTCAGATGGTGTTATGCACTCCCATGGCCCCCTGCAGATACTTGGCCTTAATTAGAAGAGCCGCGTACTGGCACAGTAGGCAAGGAAGAGAGAAAGTGTGTGTGTGTGTGTGTGTGTGTGTGTGTGTGTGTGTGTGTGTGTGTGTGTGTGTGTGTGTGTGTGTGTGTGTGTGTGTGTGTGTGTGTGTGTGTGTGTGTGTGTGTGTGTGTGTGTGTGTGTGTGTGTGTGTGTGTGTGTGTGTGGCCTTTTGTAGCAGTGACACACAGTGACTGACAGCTAATGTATGACGACACACATCGGTTTAACCACTTGAACCCAATGTTATACTTCATTGAGCGATGTTGGCAAAATTAGCTTGCAACGTGTTGCATTGCAACACATTGTGAGCCAGATTGGTTATTTTCATAATTGTGGAAGATGTTTAGAAGATAGTGAAGCTTTTCACTGACATGCCAGGCTGAAAATGGTAGCAATGTAATAATGTACATTTATATGTTTCTTTGAATAATTTGCTGCTCCTTGTAGTTGTTTTAATCACTGCATGATGGTATTTGTGGGGTAAATTGTGTAATATCTTTACAGCCTGATGGCAGTCACATTGGAGTTTCTGATTCCCTGCTCTAGTCTTTGTAAACCAGCTGACCATCAAGGTCTTTGATGATAAAATGCCGCATCAGCAGGCATTGGTGCATTTTTCATGTAAAACGTGTCCTCTGACTGTCAAAGCTAAATATGGTACAGTCTTGATGTGAGATCATCACTTTTTACTGCTGAAAAGGACTATTTGTCTTTGTTCAACTTAACTTGCAAAATGTAATTCATTAAAATTAACTCCCAATTCCAACACTGATGCACAAAGCACACAGTGAAATCTGAATATTGATTTCGCAGTGTCCTTACACTTTCACACATTTACTTTGTGTATGCAATACATCTGAAATAGTATTATTATTATTTTCCAGCAATTGTTTGTTTCATGAATACATCCACACAGAACACAAATGTTGCGTGGCAATAAAGTAACGCAATTTTGATTTGGAACACGGTTGCTTTTACACAAATAAAGGCTGTATGAAATGAGGTATCAATATGAATAGTTTTGACACTAAATACTTACCGAGTTAAATGAGCACTCTGTATTTTATCATGTTCCTCATACTATGAGGCTCATAGCCAGTGGGGAAGTATGGAAGAAAACATTATTATTCTTTATACATCAGGGTTGCTAAACCCTTCCTGCCCCCTCTTCCCCTCTTCCCCCCTGTGCCACCAAGCTGCAATAATATATTATTTATCACCATACTTATTTAAAGACAACAGCCAAAGCTTAAGGTGGCATCATACTTCAACCAGTTAAAGTGTGAACATTAAAGCGTCATCATTTTGTTGCCCAGATGAGGGATTCTGGATCCCAGCCTGTTTAAAGGAGAATTTTGGACTAAGGTTTTCTTACCTTTTCTATGATGTTATGATATCTTAGGATGAATGGTACAGTAGAAAGGTCCACCACAGCTTAAAACGTGCACGGATAGGCCTTGCGTTAGATCGTGTATTTTAATAGCTTTTTTTTTTCCTTTTTTTTTGGTGAGATCTGATGTTCATAGTGACAGAACACTGTCAAAAAAAGATTGGTTGCATAGTGTTCTGTCACTATGAACGTCAGATCTAAAAATAAAAAATAAAATAAAAATCGCCCCAAGCTACATCCAATGCACTGATTATTTTTCAGGTTTCATCAAAGAATTTTGGACCATTTGGAGAGGGGTTCAATTTCCTGTGTCCTGCTTATTGCATTTACTGTTTAAAAGTGTTTTTATAATTGTAGTAATTTACAAGTTAAAAGTGTGTTTAGAAGTCTAGTAGTTAAAAGTGTTTATGTATGCATGCATGCATGCATCTATCTATCTATCTATCTATCTATGGTTCTGCCTATGGTGCTTCCCTGTCTGGTGCTTCCTATGGTGAAGCACCATAGGAAGCACCATAGATGACAGGAAAGCACCATAGGAAGCACCATAGATGACAGGAAAGCACCATTGGAAGCACCATAGAAGACAGGGAAGCACCTAGAAGACACGGAAGCACCATATTAAGCACCATAGAAAACAGGTAAGTACCATAGGAAGCACCATAGAAAACAGGTAAGTAGTAAGCCCCATAGAAGAAAGGGAAGCACCATTAACACAGAAGACCATAGGTGACAGGGAAGCACCATTAACACAGAAGACCATAGGTGACAGGGAAGCACCAAGTTTGCGATTGGAGGCTTTTATTTATTTTATTTGGAGAAGAAATGAATATCCCCCCATCACCAATTGTGTGCTAATGTGAGTTCTGTGTGCTGATAACATCCTACTGAACTTGGCCTGGCAAGTTGAGCTGAGCTGTGTGGTTCGCTCTATACTTTTGTGGGCACAGAGATGAGGGAGGATAGAGACAAATATAGAGACAGACAGAAATACAGAAAAATCCTTTTCAAAACGGCAAGGCCCCTTCGGTGCCACACCATAAAAATTGTATTCCTGACTTTACATTTACTCTTGTAAAGATTAAACTTTGAACAGACCAATGATTCAACAAAGGGTTATAACCAAAAGGGCAGTAGTCCATTTGGTTGAAATCCAGACTAAATACTAGTTTTTATGAGTAACAGACACTGGATGGGTTGCACTCTGCAAATAATTAGGATGAAACTTGTTCAGACTTGTTTGTATGTGCTCAGATTAACAATGATGAATGATACATTCTCTATCTACTTATCCCTCTGTTAGAGAGTCCATTCAGCGTTGAGTGATGGTCCTACTGGGAGATGAAGGGAGAGGTGTTCTGCTCTCTGGATCCCACTTCAACCATCATTCTTTAGGGCAGGTGTGTGTGCATGTGCATGTGTGTGTGCATGTGCGTGTGCGTGTGCGTGTGCGTGTGCGTGTGCGTACGCGTGTGTGTGTGTGCGTGCGTGCGAATGTGTGTGTGTATGTGTGTGTTTCTCTGTTGTGTGTTTTCAGATTTGATTCAATTCTATAAGATGTATTTCCAAAACCATTGAGTCAATCCAAATAAGCAATATCTCAATTTGTTGCTCTGACTCTCTACTTTCATATAAAATGCAAAAACAAAAATATACGTCACACATATACGTCTCACTTGTCTGGAAAATTAGTGCCACCTACTGCTTATCTCAATGAAAAAAATCCCAAAAATCGCATAACATTGGTGGATGGAATGGAGTACCTGATTAGCAACATTTTCAAAAGTTTAATCACTTGGTATTGTACTTATTGAGTCATGAGCTGATTGTTGACTAAATGAAGCAGAGAAAAGAGCATGCCCAGTTTCTCAGCATACACATCTCCGTGGACTTGCACGTGGACCATATACACTACGGTGAAAAGGTCCCAACATCAGTATAGTGCGTGCCAAAAATCCTGAAGGGGGCGTCAACAACTGTCATTTGGTAGTGGCGGGCATCTTTGTGGGGTATAAACAGGTTGCCCCCCACCAGTATGTCTGCAGCTACTATGCCACGCCCCCCCGTGTTGATGACACGTTGGCAAGCACTATAGCCTCTCAGCTGGATGAAAATATTCAACCTGAGCCCCCTTTACTTATCCTCAGGAGATTTCTACAGCAGCAACAACAAGAATTGCACCACCTTCAAATGCAGAGTGTCTGTTCACGCTGCTACTGTATACCTTCAGACAGGCGAGACCACAGCATCAAATGCCGAACAAACAGACTATAGGGAACAGTTCCCACAGCCAGGCCATCAGGTTTATGAATAGGCACTGAGGCCTGTTGCCATGCCAGTCTTACATGCTTGACCGTAGGTAGATACACTCCCATGCCCATACATTTTATGCATATTTGATATCTGATTCTATATGATGTGTTTCTATAATGATGTATGTAAGATGTGAGACTTTACTCCTATTTTTATTTAAAATGTAAGTGCATTTTGGGGGTAGCTTGCACTAAAGAAGTTCACCCACTCTTTTACAGCTGTGAACTTGAGAGCGACAATGAAAGCCAAGTTGAAGTTTAAATCAGATTAGATGACTCACTTAAGGCCTTTGCAGACAGGGTGCGATTGGTCAATCAGTTTTTACCACATGCGAAAAGACGCACAAATCGATTGGGAAAAAAACGCACCGCCACGGCCACTTGCTGCACGCCAAATTCGGAGCCGGTGTGCATGATGTTTTTTTTTAAATGTCATTTTTTTCCGTGCGAAAAATCGCACCCTGTCTGCAAAGGCCTTTAATCCGATGACTTCACTGGTGAGCAATTTGCTGTTCATAGCAGTAAAGTCACAACTCTATGTATTTTGGTTGTCAGCCAAGCCAGGATTATGATACACTTTCTCTGCGAATGGCACAGAATGATGACATACGCCTGAAAGCAATTGGTCCATGATTATTGCACATCCCCTCAAGTAGGAGTGTGACAAACAGGTATCCGGAAAGATTCCACAGCATTTTAGAAGGCTTCAGTTTGGTCTGTTTCTCTTTGGAAGTAATATTTGGAAAGACATTCAGTTGTCTGTTTTTGAGAACATTTTGATATACAGCAAATTGTCAGACAGGCAGGTCAATGTTCGTATATCCACAGAAGGGAGGCACTAGTTGTTTGGAACAGGTGTTTTCCTTCCCCATGTATTGAGCTTGTTTGGGTGTTATCCATACACAACCTGCAGTCCGGCACGGAATTCACAACAATTCTTTAAGCGGATTTGAAAGCGATGAGGCAGCGGGGAATACATGGAGAGATTTGCCATTGGCTACTGTAGTTTGTTGGAATGCAGGAAGAGTGGGCACCACAATGTCGCTGTATGTTGAATATTGAAATGTTTTCTGAATTTAGATACTAGAGAAAATGGTGCCCACTTCCCAGTGCCTACTGTTTTTGTTAGGCCAACCAGCATCCCATAGTAGCCTTGGGGGACTATTTCTGTGTGCTGTCTCTCTCCATGAAATGATTGCCACCTGGTTGTGTTTTTTCCCCTCAGAGAGGGATTATAGAGGTATGTACCTCCTAAACAACCTTTCTTCACACCTGTCAGTAGCCTACAGTATGTTACTGAAATAAAACAAAATGAATCATTGTAATTCACATTGGTGTCATCTGCGGTGATGTTAGAAAATCTAGAGAAGCAAGAAGTCATGAAAAGAACTTCAGAAAAGGAATGCGTCCGTTCGCACTCTCCGCAATGACGTAATTTTATTCGGAATACCTCGCCAACCGTAGTTTAAGTATGCTGCAGCCTTCAGCCAGTCACCGAAATGTGCTTTCATTGAGCTAAGCCTGCTCTACAGTCCAAACAAAAATACAATGAAAATGCATTGCAGAAATACAGTATAAGAGGAAGGTAATGTCTTGTGTGCCTATCTGCAGCTGTTTGCTGAAGTGTGTGTGGACATTGGAGCTGATGGACCCCAGGAGACTAACTGTACATTAGACCCAGTTCATCACACACTATCAGCTCTCTGCCCATTAACCAGCTGAAACCTAATTAGAATGGGTGCACACACACACACACACACACACACACACACACACACACACACACACACACACACACACACACACACACACACACACACACACACACACACACAGGATTGAAAAATCCCCTCATGGTCACATCAAACGCCTAGCTGTGTGAATCAGTTCATGTAATAGTCATGTTCTGCTGCTGCAGATTAGCATAAAGAGACGGAGGGAGGTTTCTCTGTGTGCGGTCATGTATGTGATCTCTGTGTGCTTCTCTCCAGCAGCTCTGCTTGGGGCAGCTAGCGCTGGGTAATACCATAGAGTTAATACAGACCGCTGTGATTTGTCTCTGCAACATTCTAACGTCTGAATGTGTACTCCGTCGTACGACAGTGTCGCACGCCAAAAATAGCAGACCTAGATATTCAAGACCTTCAGACCTAGGACATTTTTTAGGTATTCAAAATGTCCTTAAATTGTCACTTAACTGTCATCTGGGGACCCCCCAAAACCATGTGGGGACCCTCCTGGTGTTCCCGACCCTACAGGTTGAGAACCACTGTCATAGACTGGCCACGTGAATTCCAAGATCCACATAATGGAAGCTATGCTGTTTATTAGACCCTGTCGATTTTGAGCTTGAATTCACTGGTTTGTTTTTTACAGTTTGGCCTCGACAAACCTTGTGCAGAGCTGTGTGAGAGAGCAGACGGTTGTATGCACACAATGACAGCTGGCATGGGAACTTTGTGTCACAACCCACCCATCCTTCAAAGGGCTTCCCACACCACATTGTGACGGATGTCATTGTTTACAGAGCCTCCAACACAGATCTCTGTGGTAGACATGGAGATGAATGAATGGACATCGACAGAAAAAAAGACAGATGGGTCTGGATCAGTGTTTTTTCTACCAATGGGCCCCAGGAAGGTTGTGGGTGTGTGCACTGTACATCAAACAACAAAGCATGTTGTTGGTGTTTTTGGAAGGGTAAACTGAGAAGTCTCGGTCTGGAATATTGCCAGTCAGGATGAAAGAGGCTTCAGTTCACTACCAGTATTGTTAATCTACTGTAACTTCTGTGTAAAAAAAAAGTCATAAGAAATCCATATTCCATAACGGTCAAACTTTACACTTTCAGAGTTAACTGAACACTCAGGAGTTTTCTGTGTATTGTTACAGGTAGTGCATGGGAGCAGTAGGTCCAATGAAAAACAAAGAATGGTGACCACATGTCCCACATTTCACAGGACATTCTGAGAATGGAATGTTTATCTCGAACTTCAGATAAAAACAATGCCCTGCATTTTCAGTATAATATCCTCTCAATTTCTATTAGCATCAAGACAGTTTAAATAAAAGTACTAATTGCTAATTAAGATTTCATTCATGTAGTAGGGCTGGGTGTTAAATTCAAATCAATAATCAAGATCATTTCAAACCTTTGCCTAGATTACGACTACGAGTGAAAATAGCTGATCTTCTGATCTTCAAGCTTACAGTGAGCTTATAGATTAGATTTTGATAGATAGATTTTGTACACAACCATTGTACAACAAAGTACTGTATAATACAGGGTTACTGTAAGTGGTTAATCAGACTAATCGATTTAGTCGATAATAATAATCTATTAAAAAAAACATGTTGATTCATTGATATACGGTATAAGAGAGGAAAAGATATATAAATGTATAATTATAAAAGCTTGCTTCTTGATTTTTTTGTAAGTCAGTAATTGGTTCTAAATATCAGTTGTGATATTTTTTGGTTAATTGCTCAACCTAGCTAACAAAGTTATACAGAAAACATTCCATACTGATGACAGCAGGTGGATAATGAAATGCCCTACAGATACCGTCTAATATCAAATCACGATAATAAAATTAAATAAAAACTAAAGTAATTGAATTGCAGCTGTACTGAACAGTTCTGACCTGGTCAGCCTAAAACAAGCATGACACGGATGCCATTTGTGAGGCCATTTGTCATTTGTTGTTTATAGTCTGCATGTGTGTCTTGCATGCATGCATCCAGTCAAAGCCATCCTCGCTGTCTCAATAAGCCCTGGCTAGCAACATGTCACCTGCCCATCTGGACAGGCTGGCAGTACCAAAATAATGTGCCATAGATTGGAGGCTGGCCACTTGGATAATATGCCAATGCAATTAAACTGATTGTATGATCAGGGATTGATTGAAAGAACGTCACATTTAACACTGGAATGTCAGAGCAAAATTGTACGACAAAATAACATCCACTGAAGTTTTTGCATATCCCCAACATTGTACAGGTTATGGGGCGAATTAGGGTTTCTTTTACAATAAATGTTTAAATAAAAATGTACAAGAATAAATCATTTACATTCATATTTAGTTACTTAATTGTTTTCAACTAAAACCAGATGTGTTCATACTACTGTCACGTACGAAAACAGTGGTAACCTGCAGAAAAGCTTGCAAAACAGAAACAAAGTATAGATAAACAATGTAACTAGATAATATATATAATGTGAAAAAAAAAACATTTGTTTTGCCATAGTGAATACAGAACAGTCCATTTGATGGAGAGAGAGCAGGCTCTCATCCAAATTCATTATCAACACACACCTAAATACATTATCAACACACACCTTCTGAGGTCAGAAAGTTCACATTCCAATTAAGATACTAAAACCAACTTTTAGAAAGAGACCCACATTTTTCACCATAAGAAATCACTGCAGTCTTCTTTGATGGAATGGAATGGAAGCACTTTCACACCCTGTCATTACCCTGTCATTACTCAAGCCCTCAGATACACCCTCAGTGGTTGGTGTCTGGTGTGTGCACGGCCCACAGACAAACAGATTGCAACTGAAACAGGTCTCCGTCTTATTCCTTGTCCATTTTGCCACCTGACATGAAAACAATTGTTGGCCCTTATTTAGACTGGAGGCATCTCAGTCACATGTGGCCCAGGTTTGTAATCAGCATCAGGTGGAGAGTCTTTAAATAGTTTCACATCAAGCTCCAATCTCTGTGTCAAAATCCATTGGAAATGAATGCTTCCATGACTTTCTGTGCTTCTCTTATTAAGCCGCAGCCTTAGTTGCGCATGTCACACACCAAATGAACAGATCTACAAGTTCACAACGCATCACAGCACGGTACATTGTGAAATTATAGTTCTGCAATTTATTTATACTTATAGTTCTGAAATGTCTTATAATTCTGCAATACTTTATTCAAGTGTCAAAAAATACATCGGTGAATTCAGATCAGGTGAAAACAGTCAGACTGAATTTGTAATTCAAAGCTCACTATTATTCCTTTCCGACCCTTAATTATCCATTACTGGCCAATGAGCAGCATCTGACTGAATAGTGCATTTGGAGAACTGGAACAAAGGTTACACCCAGGATAGCCTACCAATTAGTGATGGGCAGTCCGATTCTCATGACAGAATCAGTTATTTTGAATTGAAACCTTTCACAGACCTGACCTGTTGGTACTTTTACCAAAAAATGGCACCAGTTTCTCCATGACTACCATATGTCTGTTACTTTAATAATAAATACTCAAGTTGATATTGATTCTACATCCTACTTGTATGTACAGTAGGTAGGCTAGTCTATACAATGTTACAGGAATGTGATTGACTACAGCGCTCTGTCGTTCTTGTTGGGGCAAGAAGCAGTCCTAGTTTGATAGAACAGTTCATTCCATGTTGTTCAGTGAGTGTAGCGCGAAGCCTGCCTCTCTCTCTCTCTCTCTCTCTCTCTCTCTCTCTCTCTCTCTCTCTCTCTCTCTCCAAAGAGATCAGAATGCCATCAGAATCAATAACCCTTGCTCATTCAGTGGTTGTTCTGCTTGCCATGTTTGAGCATGCGCACCTATTGTGGTAGCAGGCAGTAAGAGCCTTTAATAACAACAAGTGGGCAAGATCAGGTTTCAGTGGAAAACATCCATCTGATTCATGCACTCAGTGACCTAGTACCGAACACACAAAAAAACAGTCATTCAAGAAGATTTGTATATTAATTTAACCACTTGAACCCCAGCATCCATATTCTGGAGGGAACATTCGCAGAAAATGAACGATGCCTTCCATTATAGCATTATAGCCTGCAGTTTCTATAAGCTTGGATTCTCCATCGATTATGTCAGTGGTATGCGGGTTTCTGAACTGTCCACAGCCCTCCTCTGAGACACAGACCAAGTAGACAAAAATTGTACCATATTATAATGAGCATTAGTGAGGACCTATTATATGAAGATAGGTTGAAAATGGGTGATGTCGTCCCTTAAGTGGTTAAGGCCATCATGTTTTTGCTTTGAAAATGCCGCAATTGAGACGTTGTACCTCATTCATTTTCTTTTGTTTTGTAATTATGTTCCTGTTCCTGTCTACCCCAGGTGTTTCTCATTTGTAATCACCCCCATATATCAGTCTTTTTCCCCAGTCAATCCTTGTTGGATCATTGTCATGTGTTAGGTGTTTCAGTTTGTTTGAGAGCTGTCTTTGTTACCTTTGTCAACTGCATTAAAGCACCAAGTCATGTTTTTTATCACTGCCCACTTAATTGGGTCCTTACCACACTAGTCTAGCAGGTTACAGAACATCTCAATAAAACTAGTTGTATTGTTTGGTCATGTCTGTCTGAAAAGTGTTCATTTTCAGAACAAGTCATAGAATTAGCACAAAGTCTTTTGCCGTTCTGCAGAAATTTGATATAATAATAATATCAACTATTACCTATCAGTAGGTAAGGTACAACAATAAGAAATGTGCAAAAGCAAAAATAACCAATTGCTGTAGTTTAATTACAAATGTTGCCTCTTTTACAATCAAAGTAATTTACTTACAAAATTACTAGCAATTTCCCCGGGTGTTAAATTAATACAGGATTTTACTGTTTAGTATGAACATGGTTCAAAAGAGAATCAAAAGAACACTTTCTTGACGTGTAGAAACTGTCGTTTCTAAGACCAAGGATTACTTGATCTCACATGCTGTAGATGGGGCCCAGCGGACCTCATTTAAGGCAGGCAGGAGAAAGGGCCAGCTCAGCAGAAATGGGGTCCTGGTTCCCCTCAGGCACCGCAGAGGCCATGCTGAGAGGTAAGTCACTTAAATGTTCTCTTTTTCTTTTTTATCTATCTCATACTTTCTGAAGTGCTTCCTGTCCTTATTTTTTTCATATTCCCTGCACAAACGTGCACATTTACGTGTACTTTAACTCAAGAGCACACACACACACACACACACACACACACACACACACACACACACACACACACACACACACACACACACACACACACACACACACACACACACACACACACACACACACACACATGGGCACCCTGCAGTTACAAATTCCATTTATATTGTGCGTCTAATTATTGAAACAGGATCGTTTTTTCAAGTAAGTTCACAGGAAATAGACCTCACAAATACTCAAAATCCTCAAGATATTAAAAAATGCTTTCTTAAAGTTTTAAAATGTATATGATTTACCAGAAAACATATATCAGTGCATATCTCCTTTCATTTGAGAAATGTACTTCTGGGCAATCTGGGGTGCCTGCTGGCTCAGCCAGTAAGTGTATAGACCATTATGTTCCGCGAGGACCGGAATTCTTGTCTCACATGTCTCTCCTCTCTCTCTGCCCTTGGTTCCCTAACTCTCTACACTGATATATACGTATCTGAAATAAAGCATGACAAAAAGAGAAATGTACAGAACATCTGAAACATCTGAAATCAAAGGCACCTATACAATACGGGGAGTGTATCGGGTTTCCCGGGTTCTATGTTCCCCACTTACTAGGCATGTAACGATTCATATATATCGCAGATGAAATAAATAAATTATAAAGAAAACCTCTTCAAATAAACAAACTGCTTAGCCTTTGTTCCAAGCTTGGGATTTACATGTTCTTTTTTAAATCTATGCTACATTCTCAGCATACAGGAACACACACAAAGCAACACATCTATGTAATAAGGGAAACTTACAACTAGGCTTCTAATGAAAACTGCTTATCTGGGGCGCCTCAGTGCGGCTGCTGAGTTCAATGAATACTAATCAAATTTAATCATTTAACAATTGTATCAGACCACGGACAACGTCAAACTCCTTTCAACAGTGTTTTTAGTTTGGGCCATTCATCAATCAAATATGTTCAGGCCTACATAAGATACACATTTCCCTCTTTATGCAGCGCTAGTGTCTAGTTGTTTAAATCGTCTAGTTGTTTAAATCTGTAAAATGAACACTCAGGATTTTGCTTTGTCCTAAGTCCCACTACATATTTAATATGTGTGTTCACCCAAGTGTGTGTTCACAAAAGCTTGGTCAAGAACACGATACGAGCACACACACACACACGCGCGCGCGCGCGTGTGTGTGTGTGCTCGTATCGTTGGATTACAACTTGAGCATGCATGCATACATAAAAGTGCATGCTTGTTCTTGACCGCGCGTACACACACACACGCGCGCGCACATACGCATACACACACACACACACACACACACACACACACACACACACACACACACAGACACACACACAGACACACACACACACACACACACACACACACACACACACACACACACACACACACACACACACAAAAGCTATTAGTCTTCAATCTGTCTGCAGGGTTGGAAATGTCAGGACACCATTATGTGGGGACTGTATTGTGGTCTTGGCTCGGCTCACCTTCTGTATTTCCTGTTTTGTCGCCGGCGGAAGCGGCAGAGATGCCAGCAGATTCAGTGTTATGGTAATGTTCATTCTGATAAGGCAAGCGGCGCTGCTTGATAGACAGGGTCCCAACAATAGGCGATCTGGCCCCGTGGCTCTTAGCTACCGGGGCAGGAACACAAAGGAGACATAATGAGAGGAGATAGCATTGTGATGGAGGGCTGCAGATGAGAGAGGCAAAAGGTATGTGTGTGTGTGTGTGTGTGTGTGTGTGTGTGTGTGTGTGTGTGTGTGTGTGTGTGTGTGTGTGTGTGTGTGTGTGTGTGTGTGTGTGTGTGTGTGTGTGACTTTGTAATATTTGTGAGTCAGGGGGAGAGAGAGAATATAGTGCATGCAAGTGTTAATCAATCTGTAAACTGACAGGCAGCCCATTACCAACATGTGGTGTGTGTGTGTGTGTGTGTGTGTGTGTGTGTGTGTGTTGTAGAGATATACAAAGCTTCATAATAGGCTGATCAATAACTCATTTTGGGGTGATGAAACAGCAGTCAATACCACCCACTGTCTGCCACATACACCGATGACAATCACTCAGTCATTCTCTCTCTCTCTCTCTCTCTCTCTCTCTCTCTCTCTCTCTCTCTCTCTCTCTCTCTCTCTCTCTCTCTCTCTCTCTCTCTCTCTCTCTCTCTCTCTCTCTCTCTCTCTCTCTCTCTCTCTCTCTCTCTCTCTCTCTCTCTCTCTCTCTCTCTCTCTCTCTCTCTCTCTCTCTCACACATCCCTTTCCCGCCTTCTTTTATTTTAAATATCACCTCCCTCTCTTCTTGCGTTTCTCAGGTTTTTCCTTTTTTATGAAAAAGAAAAAAAGTATTAAAAAAAAAACATAAAAAGTTCAATGTTTATGTACTCCCTCTATCTTGCTCTCTCTCTCTTTCAAGGAGACTGTATTAAAGACAACCTCTCAATCAGTTCATTAACCTCAAGGCTAACTTTAATCACCAGCCTTTTTAACATTATTACCAAACCTCCCCACATAGCAAAACCTATGCAGACTGGTCTGGCCCAAATGCCGTTTTCGTTCCGGCAGTCTGGCAGACCTCCGGCAGAATATCACTCCGGCAAGTGGTATGTGGACCGGATGTGAGCCAGGTCTGACAATGACGGCACCGGTTACATGATGGCAAGCCGCATATGGGCCGAGTATAGATTGGGTTCATTTGGCCCACATTAGGCATTTTTGTATCTGGCCCACAGGTGTTTTGGGTTCATTTGGCCCACGTTAGGCATTTTTGTATCTGGCCCACACTTGTTTTGGGTTCATTTGGCCCACGTTAGACATTTTTGTATCTGGCACACATGTGTTTTGGGTTCATTTGGCCCACATTGGGCATTTTTGTATCTGGCCCACAGGTGTTTTGGGTTCATTTGGCCCACGTTAGGCATTTTACAATCTGGCCCACAGGTGTTTTGGGTTCATTTGGCCCACGTTAGGCATTTTTGTATCTGGCCCACATGTATTTTGTGTTCATTTGGCCCACATTGGGCATTTTTGTATCTGGTCCACAGGTGTTTTGGGTTCATTTGGCCCACATTAGACATTTTTGTATCTGGCCCACAGGTGATCTGGGTTCATTTGGCCCACATTGGGCATTTTTGTATCTGGCCCACAGGTGTTTTGGGTTAATTTGGCCCACATTAGGCATTTTTGTATCTGGCCCACACTTGTTTTGGGTTCATTTGGCCCACGTTAGACATTTTTGCATCTGGCACACATGTGTTTTGGGTTCATTTGGCCCACATTGGGCATTTTTGTATCTGGCCCACAGGTGTTTTGGGTTCATTTGGCCCACGTTAGGCATTTTACAATCTGGCCCACAGGTGTTTTGGGTTCATTTGGCCCACGTTAGGCATTTTTGTATCTGGCCCACATGTATTTTGTGTTCATTTGGCCCACATTGGGCATTTTTGTATCTGGTCCACAGGTGTTTTGGGTTCATTTGGCCCACATTAGACATTTTTGTATCTGGCCCACATGTGTTCTGGGTTCATTTGGCCCACATTGGGCATTTTTGTATCTGGCCCACAGGTGTTTTGGGTTCATTTGGCCCACGTTATGCATTTTTGTATCTGGACCACATGTGTTTTGGGTTCATTTCATTTATCATTTTTGTATCTGGCACACAGGTTAGCCTTACTTCTATCTGGCCTGCATGTGTTTATGGGCTTATTTGGCCCAGATTAGCCTTATAATTAACAAGCCCTAAAGGGCGATCTCGCGCACATGGGTGCATGCACATGAGCCCTTGCACATGGGCGTTTTGGCATGTATACCCTTCTGCTGAGCTGGTTGAGTCACACTGTGATGTCAAAACAGGTCAGCTATATCCATATATGGGGTCTTTTTGGCTTGGATGTGTTGAATCCTAAATGGTAAATGGTGCATTTATATGGCACCTTTTTTATCCAAGTCCCTTGGATTAAAAAGGCTGCAAGGCAGCAACCTGCGTACCAGGAGCAATAAGGTTCAGAGTCTTGCTCAAGGACTCTTCGACATGTGGACCTTGAAAGTGTATTCTCCGGGGTGGGTAACCTCTCAGCACCCCACCCACACTGTAAAATAGACTATTTTGAGCAGAAAACAAACCATGCCATGTCGGAACTACCATGTCATGTCGGAACTCAGCACACTACCACTGAAAGTCAATGGGGATGTGCTAAGAGTTCTGACACTTTCCGACATTGAAGGACGCATAAGAACCTTTGTTTATGTGAGTAGCGACGTAGTTTAGTTTATTTTGACTACAGTTTAGCGCCCGTAGCGCGGTGCCTCGCACGGTCCGTTTTTTTGTCATGCCGGAACCGGCTTGCCATAAGTGAGCCAGATCTGGGCCAGATCTGTTTGCCAGATTTGGCTGTGTTTTGGATGTGGATGTCTTTGCTCTTCGCACCATGGCAACCTCTTCCATCCCCTCCTGGGGGGCACCCACGATCCTGCCCGCCCCCCCAAACCCTCTGAGCCTTCTGAGTGAAAAGAGCTTGCTCTTTCTTCTGCTGTGCAGTGCATTGGCATCATCGGACCAGTCAAGCGAGCTGTTTAGGTGCACGCCCAGGAATTTGTAGCTGTCCACCAGCTCCACCGACTCTCCTTTGATGATGCTGGGTACTGGTGGGACCTTTCCTGCTTCTTCGGGGATCCACCGGCATCTCCTTAGTCTTGCCGGGGTTGAGTGGGAGGTGGCCCACCTCGCTCCATTGCACAAAGCCGTTCACCACGAATGTAACGTGGATAATGCAGCAAAGTGAATGGCAGTGATGACAAACACTCCTGAAGAAGAAACAGTAGTGCAGACACTCTCCAATGGAACTGTACGTGGAACTGATACTCACATGCACTTGCCAGTATCCTGAACATCAGCTGTACATGAGCTAAGCAACAAAGTCCTTATGAAAATATGTAATTCTTATACTCCAAAACGGCACTGCAACACGGCTGTCTCTGTAAAAAATGACACATGACTCTGAGTTTGAACACCTGTTCCATAACAGGCTTTGAGAACCCACACATGTGGGACTGGACTCCTGATTGGCTGTCAACTATGAATAAATCAAAACTCAAAACCCTCCTTTGAGGGGTTTCCACATGGGTCTGTAACTCAGACAGACTCCAGCATGTAATGGTTTGACATCCTGTAATATTGTTTTAAATACCGGGGTCCCACAGGGTGTCTTGCCACATTCTCTTCTCCATAAACACAAACAAAATCACATGCAATAACAATGGACTGTCATTCTTTAAATATGCAGGTGACAAGCGCTCTCTGACCACTTGTGGACATGCATGGTTCTCCCTGAAGCTGAGTGTCAGTATAAGACCCAAAAGCGCATGTTCCTCCTGAGGAGTCTGAATGATTTTAATAACAAGGACAGTTTAACAGTATTGAATCAGTTCTCACATTCAACACATCACAAAAAAAGTTAAAAACAACAACTCACAAGAATCATTAAACAATAAAGCTACCGAAATCACCCACCACACCAATATGTGTCTCTACATGCAGTAAAAAGTAAGGCAGATCATCAAGGACCCTTCAAACTGGGTTGAGGGGGTTCCAGGGGTCCCCAGTTAAATGACATGACAGAGCCTTTTACTCTGTTATAAGTAAAAGGCCTGTGTTCAAATTGTTACTTGAGTAAAAGTACAAAAGTATTGGCATCAAAATACTTAAAGTATCAATAGTAAAAGTACTAAAATGTTTGAAAATAGCAGATCTACAAGCTCACAACACGGCGCCAATGCAACACGTTGTGAGCTTGTAGATCTGCTATTTTCATTATAATTTATATCTGCAAAGTAACTAAGTATAAAGTTTTCAAATAATTGTAGTGGAGTAAAAGTACATTATTTGTCTCTAAGTTGTAGTGGAGTAGAAGTAAAAGTATTGAGAATGGGAAATACTCCAGTAAAAAAAAAATACCTAAAAATGTTACTTTAGTACAGTGAGTAAATACACTTATTCACTTTACACCACTGTGATCTACAAGCTCACAACACGTCGCTTTGTGACGCGTTGTGAGCTTGTAGATCTGCTATTTCCAAAGGATTTTATACACATGATAACTTGTAAAATGGGACATTGTGCATAATGAGTACTTTTACTTTGAGTACTGAAGTATATTTTGATGCCAAAAAATGAAAACCCTCCTACTCTATTCCCATTGCCTGAGAGACAAGAGCCTGCGGTGATTGGTCGTGATGGTTTCCCTGACAACCGATAAAACCTGCGCTCATTGGTCGTCCCTCAGAACACACCCCCGTGTCCTGTGCTCTCATTGGTTGCATGACTCCAGCGCATGGGATAACCACCTCAGCAGGAAAACCAGCGGGCAAATTGATTACTGTCTAATCTGCAGCAGCTGTGACTGAGATTGTCTGTGGGAGACGTCGACAGAACACAGAACAGCAAAAAGAGGTATGTTTATGCATTTATAATTATTTAGATCACGTCTGAACATTAATGGTTGAGAAATAAAGTTGTGACTCAACATATGCTGCACATAATGTAAGATTCTGTTGGTTAGTTAGCCTGTAGTGTAACAGGTATTTCCTTGTAAACACAAACCGTTTGTTTGGACGTTTTAAAAGACAACATGCTATTAAAACCAAAGTATCTTGCCTTTTGTATATAGAATACATAGGTGTGTGGCCTTTTCTACTGTTTATCATGAAGTTGCCTCAATAATCTATATTTATTTTACTTATATTGCAGGGCTTTGTAGGCCAGGGGGGACTTTTAATAAGCAAGTCAAAGGTAAGGTTCCATTGGTACACTCTTGAGTTACTGACACGTAAGGGTCCATTTGGTTCCATTTGTACACTGTGAGTGTACACATGTAACCAAATGGACCCTGACAGGTCTGTAACTGACAGTATACATGGAACCAAATGGACCCTTACAGATCTGTAAGAGTTACAGACCTGTACGGGTCCATTTGGTTCCATTTGTACACTCACAGTTACAGATATGTAAGGGTCCATTTGGTTACATGTGTACACAGTTACAGATATGTAAGGGTCCATTTGGTTACATGTGTACACTCACAGTTACAGATATGTAAGGGTCCATTTGGTTCCATTGGTACTCTCAGAGTTAAAGGCCTGTAAGGGTCCATTTGGAATCTTGAGGGTCCCTGCTGAACCCCACCTGAGAACCACTGTACATTTAATGTGTTGGTTCTTAAAGTGGGTTTCTAGAGATGGTTCCTCCAGGTGTAAATACACTTCTCTTGTGGGGTTCCTTGGCGCACAACCTTTTCAAATCTGAAGCCAAATACAATTGACATGGAAATCTTTGAGAACCACTGATATGATATAGCTACTTATAACTTATTTTAAGGTGAATTGTAATATGACAACTGTAAACATAATTAGAGTTTGAATATACTGTATTGTTAGTTAATCAAACATTTCTTTCTTTGCAGGGCTGTGATTGTCATTGGTTGTATGACTCCAGCGCATGGGAGAAGTTCATTACTGTCTGATCAGCAGCTGTTATTTTCACAGCAAGTAAGTTCAATCTGGTTGATTCTGTTGCATCTCTGCGCTATCTTTTTCCTTGGTGTGCTAATAATCGTTCAAACAAGGCATATATATCATCAAAGACGTATTTGACTATCTGTCAGGACTTATCTAACTTGACTGCGTGACTCATTTACGCTGCACCGCACACGTATAGGGTGCAGTACGTTAGTCCGACAGCGCATTCCTCCGACAGCGCAGTGCTCCGACATTAAACAGTAAACCCGAACCAAACCCGCACCCTAACCCTAACCGCACGCGGATGCCACATAGTCGGAGAAAAGGTCTGTCGGATTAACGCATGCCTCCCCACACACCGCGTTTAGATGCGAGTGAGCAACAGGCATGCTGTCACTGAAATATGGACCGTGGTGACAAACGCTCTAAAGTGTGGCTTCACTATAGCCTTAGATCAAGACTATCGTATATGTATTTTATCAAATCTGACTTTTACTTTCGTATCTACGAGAGTCTTAGTGACCACACCCCCAGTTTGCCCTGAAATGTCACCGGTAAAACCTGGAGCTGTATGTCTCCAAACATGTAGAAATGCAAAACATAAGGTGCTTGCCCCAAATGTTAAGTAGGTGTCCAGAGTATTTGTGCAATGTATTAGTTCATATTTTTCAATAAAGAAGTGCTTTAATCCCATCTGTGGCCGAACGCCATTCCCCCCCTCGTTTACTTCCTATTTACATGTAAATTGTGTAATTCCGGCTTTCACTAGATGCGCCACGTCACTACCGCCGATCTACAAGCTCACTGCCTTTTTAAAAAGGAGGAAAAAAATTAAAACGTGCAGCTCACTGTATAATCCACAAATGAATCGACTGTTGGAATAAAGGCGAGGATGTTACTCTATTCATTAAATGTCTTAAATTGACTAAGGCTTAAAAGAATAAAGTTACTTTATTCTTGTGTAAATATGTAGATGCATTGTTGTTTTTTAAAATGTATCTTCTCTCTCTTCCCCTTGCTCCATCTTCTTCCCTTTCTTTATGGAAATACACCCACTGTTTTACACCTGCAAACCTGTGATGTGATAAAGCTTTTCTCATTCTCATAGGTGTTGAACCAAATCTGCTGCCATTAGCTGATACCCAATCCCTAGAAAACCTGGAGGAGCGGCTACAAAATAGCCCCGACCTCAAAATCCAACTGGTAAGAATTTCAGTTCTACTCGGGGAAGACACACACACAAAACCCTTTTTGTTTGTTGTTTAATGCTAACCCTTATCTTAAATTGGCTTCTAACAGCTTTGCTGGGACATACAATATAGAATTGAGAAGCTAATTTAGTCAATCATGAAGGAACACTGCTATTCTATAGCTACTGCTATTTTTTAAAGAATTGTGCAGTAAGTGATTTTGTTTATTAAAAGATAAACATATCTATATTCGGATGGCAATAATTACTATGAAGTGTTCAGTAACAGGGGTCTCCCTGTCTCTCCAGGTGTTTAGTAAACAGAACATGCATGTTATGGTCAGATACCAATGTTATCCAATGAGAGATGACTCATACAGGATAAACAAGTGAAATTGGAAATGATGACACAAAGAAGTGAGCAGTAGCAGTACTCCAAGTCTTTCGGGTGACTGAACTCATTTCGGCTGCTTGTACCTGTGACCTTATGCTTTTGGTCATGACCCACACTTCAGCACAGAGCACATCATCCTTAGTTCCAAATTCTTGTTCTAAACAAAATTGATTTATTTTCCCTTACTGTTTTATTTACCGTTGCACTGAGAATTAAGACACATTACTAAAGAAACATTCTCATGATTGCTTTGATTTCAGGTCTCCAGCGTCAGGTGGAGGTGGGGGCAGAAGAGGCCGAGACAGGGGGTTCTCAAACAGCTCCAATGCAGAGTGAGTCTTGTCTAGAAAGATGGTGTGTTTACATTGATACAGTTCATTCTGGAATAGGGGTCTTGTCTGGCCATTAATAACTGAGCTTAAATTATCTTAAATTCCAAGTTCTTCTTCTAAACAATATGGATTTGTTTTTTCTTTTTTTTCCCTCCAGTTTTCCTTACTGCATTTTATTTTATTTTATTTTTTTTTTTACCGTTGCACCGAGAATCAAGCCCCATGACTAAAGAAACATTCTGATGTTTGCTTTGATTTCAGGTCTCCAGCGTCAGGTGGAGGTGGGGGCAGAAGAGACCGAGACAGGGGGTTCTCAAACAGCTCCAATGCAGAGTGAGTCTTGTCTAGAAAGATGGGGTGTTGGGGTGTTTACGTACAGTCAGTCCGGAAAGTATTCAGAATCCTTCACTTTTCCTACATTTTCTTATGTTACAGCCCTATGAAAAAAGTATTTTTGAATATGTTTCCACAAGTTTGGCTCACATATTTTTGGGTAGTTTTGACCATTCCTTTTTGCAGAACAGCTGCAATATATGCCAGCTTATGTTCAGCTAAACAAAGTAACGTTTTAATTCAAATATCAACTTTAACGATCGGACCAACATCTAGGCTAAACATGTCACGTTTGATCTCTTCGCAGAGCATCAGTAGAATAATAAGTGGCTGAGCTCATCAGTATTAGTGTTGGGTCGATAGTCAAACTAGGCTATAGATTTTAAGATATAATGTCAAATGATTGAATAAATCTAAGATAGTCTAATTGATACTGTACAGTATCAGCGGCGCTATAGACAAATTGTTTCAAACAGGCTGTTTTAGAAACAATTTTACATCAAGTTGTGCAGATGTGAAGGCGAAATATATTGAACTTGCAACGAAAATGAGAAAATCAGATTGATCAGAATAAGAGTAATTAGAGGGGTGTGTTCTAAAATAATAGCCTACTCTACACTGAAGGTATGATAATGACTGCGCGTGCATGAGGACTCCAGTCTTTGAGCTCATGACAAAACACAAAGGTTGCATTCGTTCAGAAAATAATGTTTGATACGAGCTGTCCAGAAGGCTCTCATCCACTGCAATGTATTCACTGAACTTCTGGTAGACGTTATGCCACCGAAAGTGTCATGGCGCATCTCTATGGACGCAACCACGTGATGTATGACACTTCCTTATGAGATTTTCCTTGACGGCTACAAGGAAGTAACACGGAAGTATCCATTATTGTTTTACAATGGGCGGCGACACTACAGGCCAATCAAAGCCTTGTTTTTCCAGGGACTTCTGGGGTTGTTTCTTCAGTGCACTCAGGGCATGGTGCTGCAGCACATCAAGCGCACCGTAGATTCTGTCATGTGACGGGAAAGACCCGCGGTGATTGGCCAGTTTCTCCAAGAAACAAAAATGCCGACCATGTATGCTAATTACTGAGAATGTCCATCGGCCATTGCCGGATGAGGCATCTAGGTATTTATATCTATGCTTGTACCTGTGACCTTGTGCTTTTGGTCATGACCACATCTCATCTTTAGTTCCAAATTCTTGTTCTAAACAAAATGGATTTATTTTTCCTTACTGCGGTTTTATTTACCGTTGCACTGATAATTAAGACACATTACTGAAGAAACATTCTTATGATTGCTTTGATTTCAGGGCTTCAGCGTCAGGTGGAGGTGGGGGCAGAAGAGACAGAGACAGGCGCATGTGAAGGAGCTCCAATGCAGAGTGAGTCTTGTCTAGAAAGACATGGTGTGTTTACGTAGATACAGTTAGTTCTGGGATGGGGTCACGGCTCCAGACGTAACTTTTTCACTGGTGCCACTTAACTTTTCAGTAGGTAGCGCCACCAAAAATTACTTACCCCCCCCCCCCCCCCCCCCATATAGCCTACAGTATGTAGGAATTGTGTTTTAATATACTACTTAAGATGTCTGCCAATATTGATAATACGGTGTACCATCACTAGCTTAAGTTTTTAAGTGCTTTATTTATAAAGTACATACAAAGTTCTTTTTACATAGAAAAATAAATACTCCTGGGAAGAGGAAGAGGAAGAAATCGTTATTTACCCAGGGTTCGGACTAAGTTGCAGTAACTTATTTCTTGCCAGACCCTGCAGGATTGTTAATCACCCGGTGATTTTCATACCTAGTGTCGTGTTGGGGAGTCGAACTGGGAACCTCTCGGTAACAAGCCTGACCCTCTTAACCACTAGGTCACTGCATCCCTTGGGTATACAAGCCTAAATAATAAATTCACTTTGATGCTGCGTTTTCCCCCCTCTTTTCTTACACAGGTTTTTATTTATTTACTATTTTACCAATAATTAAGCCACTTGACTAAAGAACAACATTCTTATGTTTGCTTTGATTTCAGGACTCGGATCTCATCAGTTCTGTTCTGGCAATGGCCAGAACAGCATCTACAACAGCCTCGTGGAGGAGGTCTGCCATCTCTGCGTGAACCTTGGTTCTGAGGGAGGTGCGAGCTACGTGGATGAGGGTCTCCTGGTACAGTTCTTTGTGACTCACAGTTGTCACATCGGAAATGTATAATGGACATGATGAGATTTGTTGACTCGGAACGTCAAATTCTGTGAGTTAAATTTTGGCGAGGGAGGACCGTCACTTCAGCAAAAAAGCACTACTTTTTTTTCCAGTTTACAGTTTCTTGTTAACTGCATTGTTCACATATTCCAAATGTTGACTGCATTGTTCATACACGCATTTGCCTCACATGGTTTGCAGTTTAATAATTAAAAAGCAGAAAACTTTTATGCTTGTTTTTATTTTATCTTAGTCAATCATAGCCTGTGTATGGCATTTAGTATGGCTTGATTAAAGGAGAGAGCCTGACTAAAGCACAACCCCCCCTAAATAAGACCTTTGTCACACCCCATCTTAACTTCTACAGTTGACTTTTTTCATAGGTGCTCCTGTTCTGAGATCTTGCCACACCTTCACCCCTAAAATGGGGCATTTGCCCTCCGCTAGTGTGTGCTTAATTCTTGATCTCCAAACTTTTTTTTTTCCTTCATGGATCATCTATTTACCACTTACTGACATGTTAGGATCAGTTTTTTTGGCCCTTCATACCTGCCATTGATGCAGAATGGATCAGTATTTGCTGCTTTCTACAGGGCGATCCTTCTTCAATCACCGATTATTCTACTGATCCATTCTGCATCAATGGCAGTTCAGTTGGGACAAAAACGGATCCTGACATGTCAGCAGGTGGTAAATAAATGATCTGTGAAGAAAAAAATAAGTTTGGAGAAAGAGAAATGGGCACAATAGCTGATGGCAATTGTCTCTTTAGGGTTGAAGGTATGGCAAGATCTCAGAACAGGAGCATCTATGAAAAGTCAACTGTAGAATGGGGTGTGACAAAGGTCTAATTTGGGGGGGGGGTAGTCAGGATCTCCTTTCAGGATTGACAGCTTTGGGCCAGAACATTATGTCCACAGCTGGCCCTGTCCTGGCAAATGTATGGGCCAGCTGTGGGCACAGTGTTCTGGCCCTATGCTGGTGACCCATATCTGGGCCAATTATGGACACATTGTTCTGGGCTAGTTCTGGCCAACCATGCCTAGGCCAAGTATGGACACAGTGCTCTGGCCCTGTGCTGGCCAACCATGTCTGGGCCAGCTGTGGAAACACTATTCAGGCCCTGTGCTGGTGACCCATGTCTGGGCCAGCTGTGGAAACACTGTTCAGGCCCTGTTCTGGCGACCCATGTTTGGGCCAGCAGTGGAAACACTGTTCTGGCTCATCACTGGGTCAGCACAGTGTGGCCCTTTACAGCTGGCCCATGCACGGTTCATGTATGTCTGAGCTTCTGGCAAACCGATCTGGCGCCAGACCAGGGGGTATAGACCATTGCTCCGAGTGGGCCATGACAAAGAGCATGATCCGGGCCATAACTTTGCCAGGTCTTTTTTGCTATGTTCTGGCTCATCACTGGGTCAGCACAGTGTGGCCCTTTACAGCTGGCCCATATACGGTTCATGTATGTCTGAGCTTTTGGCAAACCAATCTGGCGCCAGACCAGGGGGTATAGACCATTGCTCCGAGTGGGCCATGACAAACAGCATGATCCGGGCCATAACTTTGCCAGGTCTTTTTTGCTATGTGGGTCACCACCCATTAAGATATAATATGTGACAGAGCAGAACTCCATAAAGTTTATATAACGCAGTAAAAGAGTAACTACTATTAGTTGGGTCATTTATGGCACTTCCGTGACCGCGGAGAGCGAAGGTCCGTTTCTCAATGGATTTGTCATCTAGGAGGGTTATTAAACAAATTTAGCCGGGGTGTCTTTTTTAAAACGGCGGGGAAAATTTGTGGGAGACCAAAATCCAAAATGGCTGCCGTGAAAATTAACTTTTTAATGGTTTGACCTACAATGATGCACAATACATGGTTTCAGAGCTTATTTTGGTCAAGGAATACATATATGGTGTTTATATAATGATTTGACCTATTGTCGACCTTCAAATACAAGATGGCTGCCAATTATGAGCTCCAAAAGGGAGTTTTTTCAAAATCGTCACAGAGCCTTCATATTAGGCTCAAATGAAAGCTCTGCTCATGATGAGTTGAATAATATACAGTATAAGTACACAGAAGTAATCTCTGAGGTCAATAAAGTCAATGTTTGTGTGTAAACAGCAGTTGCTGATTTGCGGTTTCCCATTAAATAGGGTAGGCTACTGAGAATATGGTGTCCAGTTCATCCCATCACATTTTCATAATGAACCAAAAATAAATGAGCTCTATAGCCTAACATAAAATAGTATTCTGTATGCAAAGCTAGAAAGGTTAGTTGCTTGAGGTGAATTTAAAGGTCAACTCATTTGTCACCCTTATTTTGTAGTATTGCTCCCAGTGTTTCCTGTCTGTCTTCCTTGCCTTGTCTAACCAGTCTTGTGATTTTGTCAGTGTTTCCACCTGTGTCCTCCTAGTCCCCCAGCCTATCCCAGTGTTGATTGTCAGTTGAGTTCACCTGTGTCCTGTTAATCCCTGTCTATTTAAGCCCTGTGATTGCATTGTGTTCTTATTGGTCTGTAGACCTTTGTCATGTGAGGTTTTTAGTCGTTGTTCTTTGCGCTCAAGAATCTTGGAAAAGTGATTTTGGATAAGAACCTCTCGCCAGAGCAGGATGCACAGCACGCCCTGTCTGTAGTGCTTTCCTCGTAGTGCTTGGTCTACCAACCCCTCCACTACTACCCCTGCTGTAACCAGAGTGTCTGCCATTCCAGAGCCCTTGAATCGCTTGTAGATGGCATAGATGTACTGTAGGACATCAGCTGGAGGTACGAGGATTGGGAGGATGTCCTTGAACATTTCTGGATTCTCTGCCTTGAGCTCAGTGAGCATCTTGTAGGTGGGCAGGTCACCAACAAGAAAGGAGAATGGAATATTCTTCTGCCACATGGCCTCCACATGTTCCACCATGATGTCATTCACCACTGACTGACTTGAAGGTTCATTGTATGTTGTGTGGTAATAAGGCTTGCTCTTGTTGGGTGGTGGATGACAGCAGGACTGGGCACCACTGTATCCTGGAACTCGCTGCTCTTCAGGTGGTGGTCTTGTACCATGATTGTCTACACGAGACAGTGCATGTATCACAGAGCGAGCACACTGCGGAGCTCTGCTATCAACCTGGGAGTAAATGTCCATGGCATGACAAGGAGTAAAGATCTGGTAGACACTCTGCACAAGAGCGGTGTCTGCATCAGCTTTGCAGACACACTGCTCCTCTATGACCATTGGGCTCTGATGGATGTGGAGGCATCAGCAACCTGCCCACACAAGATCGCAGACAGCAAGCCAGCTATCGTGATCATCGACAATGACGACTTCAAGATTGACACTATGACAGGTGACTCTACAGCAGTCCATCGAACAAATGTCATGTACATGCAGCCAGAGAGCTATGAAAAGAAACCAGGCAAAGAGACTGCTGAAACGCTCACCAAGAAGAAGGAAATCTCTGCACAGCTAAAGCAGAAGTGTGCGGAACTGACAAAGGTTTGCCAGTACAGATGCCCCCCCTGGTAGCAAGAGTGAGTCACCTGCTTGTCCCAGGGTAGATCCACCAGTGGATGGGTCAGCTCCGCAGCGTGCTCGCTCTGTAATACATGCACTGTCTCGTGTAGACAATCATGGCAGAAGACCACCACCTGAAGAGCAGCGAGTTCCAGGATACAGTGGTGCCCAGTCCTGCTGTCATCCACCACCCAACAAGAGCATGCCTAATTACCACACAACATACAATGAACCTCCAAGCAAGTCAGTGGTGAATGACATAATGGTGAAACATGTGGAGGCCATGCGGCAGAAGAATATTCCATTCTCCTTTCTTGTTGGTCACCTGCCCACCTACAAGACGTTCACTCAGCTCAAGGCGGAGAATCCATTAATGTTCAAGGACATCCTCCCAATCCTCGTAACTTTCCACCAGCTGATGTCCTACATCTATGCCATCTACAAGCGATTCAAGGGCTCTGGAATGGCAGACGCTCTAATGTCCAAGATTCTTGAGCACAAAGAACAACAACTAAAAACCTCACCTCGCATGACAACAGACCAACAAGACCACAGTGCAAACACAGGGCTTAAATATACAGGGATTAACAGGACACAGGTGAACTCAACTGACAATCAACACTGGGATAGGCTCGGGGACTAGGAGGACACAGGTGGAAACACTGACAAAATCACAAGACTGGTTAGACAAGGCAAGGAAGACAGACAGGAAACACTGGGAGCAATACTACAAAATAAGGGTGACAAATGAGTTGACCTTTAAATTCACCTCAAGCAACTAACCTTTCTAGCTTTGCATACAGAATACTATTTTATGTTAGGCTATAGAGCTCATTTATTTTTGGTTCATTATGAAAATGTGATGGGATGAACTGGACACCATATTCTCAGTAGCCTACCCTATTTAATGGGAAACCGCAAATCAGCAACTGCTGTTTACACACAAACATTGACTTTATGGACCTCAGAGATTACTTCTGTGTACTTATACTGTATATTATTCAACTCATCATGAGCAGAGCTTTCATTTGAGCCTAATATGAAGGCTCTGTGACGATTTTGAAAAAACTCCCTTTTGGAGCTCATAATTGGCAGCCATCTTGCATTTGAAGGTCGACAATAGGTCAAATCATTATATAAACACCATATATGTATTCCTTGACCAAAATAAGCTCTGAAACCATGTATTGTGCATCATTGTAGGTCAAACCATTAAAAAGTTAATTTTCACGGCAGCCATTTTGGATTTTGGTCTCCCACAAATTTTCCCCGCCGTTTTAAAAAAGACACCCCGGCTAAATTTGTTTAATAACCCTCCTAGATGACAAATCCATTGAGAAACGGACCTTCGCTCTCCGCGGTCACGGAAGTGCCATAAATGACCCAACTATATAAGAGTGAGCTCAAGATGATTATTTCTTCTTTTTTTCCTTTCAATTTTTTTGCTATATTGTCTTTGTACAGTAAATCCGAATATGAGTCAAGGACAGGGACAACACCAAAAGTAAAAATAAAAAATACCTCATTGTCCCAGAACTAACACTTTTGACAATAGGCTCTATCACACTCACATTAAATAAATGATTCAGAGGTGATATCGATGTTTTCCGCAGTATATAAGTATACCTCTACTGTATGTGTGCAATGCACTGATATCTATTCTGGGCGAATCAGATATGATACAGATAACTCTTGGTTTGTATTACATAGAGATGCTATTATTGAATACAGTGTTGCAGCATCTTGCTGCTCTGTCTGCCTACAAGCACCTGGCTTCTCTCCAGCTGAGATGCAGAACTCATAGTAACCCAAGCCTGCAAGGCCAGCATCGGAGGAAGCTACTACTCTCTTAATGGGAGCCTCCAAAGTCCAAGTTTTCTTCCTTCAGAGCGTTATAAAAATAATGCCACTGCCTGACTAAACAATGGCAGAGAGCGGTTGTCTTGGTAACAGCTGACAGCAGGGCAGCATGGCAAAAATAATACCTTCATTCCCGGAGTTGGCGGACAAGCCTTCGTTTGCTTCATTACTGTGTTTGTACAGTGATATCATTAGCCTGCCAAAGGAGAAAATATGCATTAAAGACCTCAGTGTTGATTTATCCATACTGCGTACAGACTGTGGAAAGGAATGTGTCGGTTACAGTTCAGCACTGCCTGACAAAGTACTTGGCAAAGATCCAATATGGTATGCTGAATAGAGGCATGTTATTGCCAATGGTCATGTTTACTGATTACTGCTGGATATCATAATAATAACACATGGAATTTTATTCCTTGTAGTATTGAATTATGCCGTTTGTCTACATGACACGTCTCTCTGTTGTTAATTGATTTTAGGTGTCATATTTCAATGTTTTTAATTCGAGAAAGTAGCCGGAGACAAGATATATTACCAAAGAAGTGCCAATGATAATTCATTCTCACTTTTTTTCCCTGTATAATAGATTTAGAATACTTCTGCTTTACGAGCAAAACATCTTCATTTTATTTATTCAAATGTACTAGTTTAATTCATCAATACTTGTCATGTTTATAAATGCTCTGCACTCATTTGGTAGAAGAAGAGTTCAGTCAGATACACAAGATGTTTACATGCACGCGCTCCAATATGTTGCTGCTGTGTATATACTGTATGTGTAATCTCCCCTGTGTTTGGGACACTTAGGATAAAATAGGATTCCAGAGCAGCATGCACATGCATATGACAAATCTGCAACACTGAGGTTTAAAGCTGCTGACCAATTTGACAGTCTATTTACGCTCAGCTCATTCACGGTTGGTCCTCTTGCTGTCAGTCCTCTGAAGGTTGGTATGTTTGAAAGTGTTTGTTTGTTAGCTTCCCAGCACCACAAGTGGGCACTGCTTTCATTGGGTTCTGTTTTCCCTTATCTACCAGCTCTTAAATGGTTGTCTTCCAGCAGAGCCTGAATGCCAAGATCAAATGCAATATTCACACTTGTATTTATATTTTTAAGATTTCCATCTATTCATTAGTTCATTAATTCACCTGACTGACATACTAATGAATTCTCTTTGACTCAGATGACGAACCATGAACGAGTCATGATTGACCACATCATCTCATCCCACACTACTGTACATGGTGTTATTGGGATTTCTTTGATGTCAATATATAAATCTTTAAAATGGAACTTCAGAAGTACTTCATAACTAGAATGTACTTTTCCCAGAGATTATGCACAATAAGGTGCATACGTTTTTTAAACAGAAAGGTGACAACAGGGGGAAGGATTGAGAGGTTTCTTGCACAAAATACCCAGTAAGATGGCAGACTTTAGACCTTGCTGCATGACCGTGTTTTATGAAAACCATGGCAATTACACCTTTTTCAATTGAAAATACATAGAATTTACACTTTAGGCTTTTAGCAGACACTTAACCAGAGCGACATACAAAATCTGACTAAATGGCATGAACCCTAGTCAACAAATCAATGACCGGGTAAACAGTCAAGTACATAGAGTGATTTATGGCTGTCCTAGCCATAAAATCAATAGAATAGCAGGTAGATATCAAACCTAGTAACTGTTTGAATAACAAAAATATGCAACCAGTTGTGAAACAAGGAAATAAGGAGTGCAAATGAGGTGGAGTCTGAAGATTTGAGTTTTCGGACTGTGGTGGAAAATGGGAAGTGAGTCTGAATTCCTGATTGGGAGGTGGGGGGTCATTCCACAGCTTGGGTGCCAGGGTGGAGAAGAGTCTAGGACACTCGAAGCTTTAGCCAGGGCGTCGTATGTAGTTTTAGTCATACGAAATGGTTGTGCAACAAAGTATAAATTAGCCTGAAGTCAGTCGACAAAAATGCATGAGCTACTTAGTGATAAAGTGAGGAGCACAATACAGACTGGATACTGGTTGTCAAGCTAAGGCACTCCACAAATGGCTAATGGCTTTGGAGAATTAGCCATTAACCATTATCAGTAGTAGGCTACTTGGAGGCCAGTCTATGACATCAGTCATCTATGACATTGGTTCTCAAAGTGAGTTCCGGGGACCCCCAAGGGTCCTTGGTTGGAAACCAGGAGGTCTCAGCCAAATGAGTTAATATAGCGTCACAATCATTTTAACCACTTTAACCACATTTTATACTTTGGCTATTCAAAAATTGCAGATCTACAAGCTCATGAGCGCTATGAGCTTGTAGATCTGCTATTTTTGAAAAATGTGCGCAAATCTTTGCATATGATTTTTTTAAAGCGAAAATGTTTAGTTGGGGTCTGCGGCCAAATACATATCAATTTAGGGGTCCTTGGCATGAAAAAGTTTGAGAAGCACTGAGCTATGAAGCCCCAACTTGGGAGAGTTCGGGGATCACCATGTATGGGCAAGTGTTTCTACCAATCCGCAAAGCCGATCGAGACCGTCTATCTCTCGATAGACACACACACACGCGCACACACACACACACACACACACACACACCTGGATCTATAGATAGAAGATGTGTTGCGTAACACGTTTACGTTGCACAAAATATGTTATAGTGATTATTTGACTGTTTGCAGTATTGTGTTACAGTTACTTTATCTTCCAGACACAATTTCCTGCAATCACTTGGACCAGCGAGTTTCTGTCACAGCCAAGCGGCAAACTGCCTCAGGTAGCAGAAACCAATCAAGAAAATAGAGGTTGAATTGCAATTTGTAGAGTCATAACCCTGGCGACCTGTAAACACGCTGCTATGGAGAGGTCAGCGGCAGAGGTTATTCTGTTTAATAACATATTAACTGCTGTGGAACCAACCAACCCAGGTACTTATATACAGGTTCAATCATTCAGAGTGGTGTGGAGAGAGTGTGGGCTGGAGGTTGTGTAATCAGACGTCATTGCTGTAGGAATTGTCCCGAAAAGCATCCTTGAATTTGAGTATTTTTTTCACTCCACCCCTCCCTAAAGACAACTGTGATGGAAATGAGCCACATGTTCCATCTGTCAGTGCCTTTTCAGTTTGAGTGGGCATGAAGATGAAGGTAAATACTAAATACCATCTAAACTGTCGCTGATCAAGGCTTTTATTTTATTATTTATTGACTTTTGATCATAATACATACACATCAGTGATCTTTTGTAGATGATTTTAATACTGCTGGTTGGGGGTTTTATTTTATTTTGTTTTACATTACAGTCACATTACAACGTAATTATAGCTTGCCATTACTTTTATTCCGTAAAATGCAATTGTACAAGATTGAAAGAAAGATTGAGACAGAGAGCGAGAGAAGGGGGAGGTATATTGCAGCATGAGCCACACATACACACAACACGTGCACGCGTAACTATTATTCTGCAGAGCAAGCAACGGTATTCATCAAGCAGCGAAAGCGTGTTTCTTGTCTTTATTAGTGGTTTTGGCACCCAATCTGGGCACTGTGTGACAGTGATGGAGCAGTCTATCTCAGACAGTAAAATCCTCAGGGTTAATTTCACCCTTACAAGATCCATTTAGGTCCACTTTTACACTCTCAGAGTTAAATGAACACTGAGCGTTTTACTGTGTGCGTTATGCAGTGAAGGAGTGGACCGAGCCATGTCCCGTGACTGCGTTTTATAACAAGAACTCAACAGAGAGAGGGGGGGTGGGGGGAGTCTGATAGAAAGCGAGGGAACAGAAGAATAGATTCATTGCATTACAGAACACGAGAAAGAGAAAGAAAGTGAGAGAGATTTCTTTCATTAAAGAATACTGGAGCAGAAATCAGTTCCCACAGTGACGGATCACCACGACAACCATTTCTGATGTTCCATGTGAAAGGCTCTATGAGGTACCTACCCAACTTAGTCATATACTGTATTCATGTATGCTGCCCGGCTATCTTACTCACGTGAGCAACTTGGAACTCGTGAACTCACACACGCACACACGCGCACGCACACACACACACACACACACACACACACACACACACACACACACACACACACACACACACACACACACACACACACACACACACACACACACACACACACACACACACACACACACACACACACACACACACACACACACACACACACACACACACCTGGATCTATAGATAGACGATGTGTTGCGTATTCATTATGTTAATAAACCCTTGGCCACACACAATTCTGTGTTTATCTGACTCTCTCTTTCACTGTCTGTCTTGTCCCTCTGTTTTTGCCAATTCATAGCCCAGATGCGGATATTTTTCATATGATAAACATATGCAATTAAACAATATGCAATCAAAAAACAAAACCTTCATTGTTACGAGTGTGAGTATGCAGTAGAGTTGTGTGTCAGTGTGTGTGGGGTTTATGTCAGAGTATGTGTGGGGATTGTGTGAGTTGAGTGTTCACTTCCAGGTGCTGAGCATTTCCTGATTGCTGGCTGCCAATCACCCTTGCTTCTGGTGATTGGGTGGAGAAGACTGGAGAAGACTATTTAAGATCTGTGAACACCTGTGGTCTCTGGCAGCACTTGCAGTAGTGCTGTCCACCCACACACACTCTCTTTGCGTTTAAGTTACTGCATTTTGAGTTCTTTAGTAAATATGTATTATGTGAAAGCAATGGGCCACGGAAGCCAGCTTTTTGTATAAAGTCATGTTTTGTTAGATTATAGTAGAGTAGAGAATCTAGGACTTTATTGTACTTTATTTTGTGTTTGTCAGGTTAGTGTTTAACACTTAAGATTAGGTTTAGGGCTGTTATGTTTATTTCCCTGATTTGCTCCGTGTGTCCTATGCTTTTGGCTAAAGTGTCGTTAAGTATTTTATTTTCTGTAAATATCTTAAGCTATTAATAAAAATGGGTTTCACTCCCAATTTATGTTGCATCCCTTTTTCCTCTAGACTATAGGGACGTAACATATGGGGGCTCGTCCGGGATCTTTAATGAACTCATTTACATCCGATTGGTGGGTGGAATCTGTTTATAATTAGCAGGGGTTATTGTTTGGCCTGGTGGAGATGAGGTTTCTGGTTTTGCTGACCCGGCCCGATTACGCTTGTGCGAAAGTGTCTGCTGTAGCTGTGCGGGAGTAACACGTTTCGGAGTCGTGAGGAGCGCTCGGGTTGGTTAGGGGGCTGATGCTGGGGCCTAGGCTAGGTGGAAACCCCCCGTATCCATGCTGGAAAAAACGGTTCTCCCCCAGCACAGTGGAGTCTGGAGTTTGGCACAGAGTTGAGGCTCTGATGCTACGGTGCTAATAAGGGTGGCAACTTCTGCTCCCCTCAGTTTCCATCAGGTCAGTCACCCCAATATGTGTCTCCACTCACTGTAATACTCGTCAACCCATTTTGAGACTTTTTTGAGATGTGGTGATCAATACTCAGTTGTGGTGTGATGTGTTGATTTCTACTGAGTTCTGTGTTAAAATGTAGTGATAGGTGCTATTTTGTTATGTAGGAATGTTCATTACTTGGAGGTATTTAATGACATTCGCTACTCTGTTCTGTAGCACTATCACCACTCTGTTGTGTAAAATGTAGTAATAGGTGCTATTTCGTTATGTAGAAATGTTCATTACTTAGAGTTATTTAATGAAATTTGCTACTCTGTGTTCTTTAGCACTATTCTACTTGTATGTGATGTTATCATTTACCCAGTGGTTTCATTACCTGTGTTAAGTGATGTACCACTACTTTGGTGTAGGTTGTGGTCTCATTACTTTAGGAAATGTGGTGATTTTTGTACTTCTCAATTAAGCCTGTGGGTCAGGTAATGCTCGTTTGAGTATATTTTGCCACTTTTCAAATTAAGCCTGTGGGTCAGGTAAACCTTAGTTTTCAGAAGAACACCTGTGTAAAGTGATGTACCACTACTTTGGTGTAGGTTGTGGTTTCATTACTTTAGGAAATGTGGTGATTTTTGCCACTTTTCAATTTAAGCCTGTGGGTCAGGTAAAACTTTGTTTTCAGAAGTGGGTTTATTAACAAACCTAGTTTGTTTTTAAGTGTGGGGGTGTTACGAGTGTGAGTATGCAGTAGAGTTGTGTGTCAGTGTGTGTGGGGTTTATGTCAGAGTATGTGTGGGGATTGTGTGAGTTGAGTGTTCACTTCCAGGTGCTGAGCATTTCCTGATTGCTGGCTGCCAATCACCCTTGCTTCTGGTGATTGGGTGGAGAAGACTGGAGAAGACTATTTAAGATCTGTGAACACCTGTGGTCTCTGGCAGCACTTGCAGTAGTGCTGTCCACCCACACACACTCTCTTTGCGTTTAAGTTACTGCATTTTGAGTTCTTTAGTAAATATGTATTATGTGAAAGCAATGGGCCACGGAAGCCAGCTTTTTGTATAAAGTCATGTTTTGTTAGATTATAGTAGAGTAGAGAATCTAGGACTTTATTGTACTTTATTTTGTGTTTGTCAGGTTAGTGTTTAACACTTAAGATTAGGTTTAGGGCTGTTATGTTTATTTCCCTGATTTGCTCCGTGTGTCCTATGCTTTTGGCTAAAGTGTCGTTAAGTATTTTATTTTCTGTAAATATCTTAAGCTATTAATAAAAATGGGTTTCACTCCCAATTTACGTTGCATCCCTTTTTCCTCTAGACTATAGGGACGTAACATTCATATAACTGTCTTACAGTAATATGTGCCAAAGCAGTTTAAAGGGATAGTTCACCCCCAAAATGACTTTTTGGTCACCCCATGGAGACTAGAAATCATGTTTTGTTTTTTTTGTTTGTCGCGACGCATTCCTAAGCCAATCATTTGATGACCGGCAGCGGTTCCGGTAGGAGACTCTCCTTTGTATCTCCTACCGGAACCGCTGTCTAACCGGTCCACTGGTCATCAAATGATTGGCTTATGACAAACACAAAAAAATATCCATGAAAAGTCTCTATGGGGTGACTAATCTATAGATTGATTTTTTTGGGTGAACTATCCCTTTAAAAGCTATATTTGGACTTACAAAATCTTAATTTAATGTATTTTATATTTCTATTTTCTGTGAACTGTCTCAAAAATAGATATTCCTGTGAATACTTCTAGAGTCCTGTCTTGACACAATTGTAGTGGAGTTTTCTCCACCTCAGCTTAGATTTTGTTGAGTGGAGTAGGGGACTTAATCAATGTCTGAATCTATTCTGTGTTCCATTACTCTATCCCAGCATCCCAGTGACCCACGGAGAGGAGGGACACAAGAAAGACCACGAGAGTGGTAGACAAGGGGGGAAATGACATGGGCAGGAAGGTATGTCATACATCACTGTCTCCAGGACTCACATACTATACAGGCACCACAAAGAAAGACATATGCCACATCTACACATAGGCACACTGTCATATCAAAGATGTATTGATGGAAGTTTGTCTAATAGAAGTGTACAGATAATTACATTTAGTTATTTAGTACATTATGACAGCACTTCTGTTTGTTGTTTAATGAGGGAGTGATGTCTTTGTACACGTCCTCTCCGGTTTGATGGGTTCTAAGCATCCCTACAGGGAAATATTCAGATTCCTTCTGTCCTCCGGAATAGTTTTTCAAGCTAATGTACACACTACACACACATGTATAGGGGTGCACGCCATTTGTTGTGCAGCAGTCGCACCTGTGTTAAAACAGCTCCACGTCCCATTGGCAGTTTGGCCAGTAGAACCTGACATGAAGTCGTTGGAGGGTCGTGCTGATTCTGAAGTGGAATCATGTGGAGCATCTGGAGCACCGTGGGACGCGAGGGGGGGGGGGGGGGGGGGGGGGGAGGCACCAGGAGTTGTCAGGTCTCTTCAGATGCACACCTCTGATACAGCAATCCATCAATAATACGCCTTACTATCCTTATACAATGCTGCCACTGCGGACCATCTGGGGCGTTGAGGGAATATCATGCTACTACTGTGTCTTCAGAGAAACGCTATCATCGTGTCAGTTCTGACTGCAGGGTGGTCGTTTGTGGAGTCAAACGCAGCTTGCTGGACCCTGGTTGACCCACCTAGCACTCTGGACAGCTGGCTGGGTCGATGTAACAGTGTTTTGGCTGACTACTGTCGCGAGTGGCTGCGCCTGCCATGCTTGCAATGGAATGCTGCCATTATCTGCTCCATTGCTACGGCGACACTGAAAAGCTATTGTCACCAAGCCCATATGGAGGCGAGGCGGACACATGGGATGTCCACCAAGGCTCCCCATTGTTGTAGCAAATCCAATCCGATGATGCATCATCCTGGATGTCTACCAGCCTAAACTCATGGTGCAACTTTCAGTCACTGGCCCTGCATCTGTATGCACTCTCCTGTTACAGTCTGTGTGTGCATCATGAGCACATGATGCATGGTGGCTGTCTGGCAGGGTTCCTTTGTTGACCAGGGAGTTGTGAAAAGCTCCCATGTCAATATGGGCCTCGGGAGTCGTGCCTATCTGTAGCCCCTGGAGTTATTAGCGGAGGTCAGTGTCTTCAGCAGCATATTCCAGTACCACTATCCGGCAGCAGCGGTCCTCCTGGTGTCATGTCAGTCTCTTCTTTGAGAGCGTTTCCAGCAGTGTACTGAACTGAATGAGACCCAGGGCGTACTGTGAGCTCCCAGCCTCTAATAGCCCGGGATGCTAGAATATGGATCATGTAGTCCATTGTGAGTATATCATCCTATAGTTCTACAAAGCTCTGTGACTCTGTGTGTGCATCTGTCTGTCTGTGCCCCCAAAATCTATTCTGCTTCCTCAGTGGCTGGATCAATTGATCTGCATTTGCACACAGCCATTGACCATTACCATGTGCACGGAACACCGAAGCCCGTTTTTCGCTTTCACCAAATGTCAGCTGTTTATTAGCGTTTTTGTGTTCGCTGGCTCCCAGGTTGCCAGATCATGTGCGTGAAACAAGCGCCGGTGTTGCCACATCCGTGAAACAAGCGTACCATCCGTGAAACAAGCGGACCATGACGCACGCGTGGATGCTCATATCCCCCGCAGTTTATTCTAATTTGCAAGGCCACAATGCAAACTGGTTTAACAATGAAAGGAGACCACACACAAGTTTTTGGATTAGGACAACTGGCTGAGAGTGTAGCCCTATAGAGCAGCCTTACTGTATATGGTTGTTACATGTTAGAACGTTCACTTTGTGACGACTGTGGATGTCTTGCTAACAAGGCAAATGTATAATTTATTCCAGAATGGTTGTGAACTGAGAGCAAGAAAGGCTTCGTCAGAGTAGTCTGTGAGTTTCGTTTTGGAGTTGTGTTTTGGTAATGAAGAGCCACGATATTATTGTGTAGACGTCCTGATCAATTAACACAAGTCAAGTCAGTGACCATGTGTATCGTATAGCAGAAGTCCACCTAGTTGTCAACCAATTAACAGAGAGGCGTGGAGCTGTTTACTGAGTTGTTCAAGTGGAACTAAATTGATACATCCTGGTTACACAGGCAGAATAAACTCGCCTACTAAAGAGTGAATTACACACTGAGCTAATTGGCTCATCGGGACTCTGTTCTGTAGTAGAACAAAGGTCCCTGCCAACCAGACATCTACCCAGCGACTCATCTCAGTTCATCACTGAAGACTAATGTTTGGTTTCAATTAAGTCATTCAGTAATAGAGACTGAGGTACAGTTGAGTTATTCCTTAGTTATTGTCAATTATGGTGACAGCCTGAGCTGACAACCTGAACAGCCTGAGCCTGTTGATCTGGTGGGTGTGACGGTGGTTAATTACTACTACAGCTGCCTCTGATTGTGACGTTCCTCTTCTTGTATTTAACACGCCTCTTTCATGTAATGTATCAGACCTGATGAAGACCCATAGCCGTCAAAACGTTGTTATACTTATTTGATAAATGTTCTGCTGGGAGCTAATAGTGTGCGGACTTCCCTTCCTTTTATTGTCAATTATGGTGTCACCATTATAAAGTGGATCATTATAGTTCATTGCGTTTGTTTAGATAATAGCAGATGAAATAGATTTTAGATCTAAAGGGCAATTTTAGTATTTTAAATGACTTAACAGTTTAATTGTTTTATCTGTTAGTTAGTAATTACTTAGTTTTTGTTCAAACTGTCACTAAAGTGAACTCATATACTGAGGAAAATCCTTTATTGAAAAAGGAGAACACGTTTATTATTGGGACATTTGGGAAGCATCACCATCCCAATCGCTCAAGGAAAGGTTGCTCAACATTTGCCCCTTACCAGGCAGTGGCATAATCCCCTCTGTTACCCCTAGCCGTAACATTCATTTATTAATCCATTAAAACAGAGAAAGCTTCTGTGTCATTTTAGATTTTAGCGTTGGCTATTCAAGCTCAGATATAGATATATAAGCTCACAGCACGGCACAAGCTTGTACATCTGCTATTTTTTGAAACACTTTGAAATATCTTGAAAGAACTGCTGATTTAGAAGGCATTTGTAGAATCGGCCTCAGGTCTTAATGGGTTAAGGCTCATTAGTTAAAGCCATGCCTTATCTTAACACTGTGGTCGTTGTCTAGGGTGAAATCGCCCATTCGTTCATTCTGAAGGTACACCAACAAGTACAATCGATTCGCTCCGATGACGGTTCCAGCTCTGGGCTAAAATCTCCAGTGGTCATTTAAATTGTAGAGTATAAAAGCTGCACACATAAAATAAATAAATAGATAAAAGCACGGCCTTCCTGTCCAATTTAAGCTATCAATCTTAAATTGGACAGGAAGGCCATGCTTTTATTCGAAAATCACAACAGCTCCAATTCTTAGAATTGGCTGAAGATATTTGGTACGCACAAAAAACATTCTCACTAATGTTTACAGAAGCACTGTTGAAATCATCTTAGCAGGCTTCTTTACAGATTGGTATTGGCAGTCTATAGTGCAGGACCCACAAGGCTGTACAAAAGACAAATTAAAACCTTTGCCACTGATCCTCCACCTACTGAGGACGTCTATCACAGTCACTGCCTTGGCAAGCTAAGGCCCTCAGGATCATTAAGGACTCCTGCCACTCTGCACACACACTGCTCACCAGTGGATGTGCATGAAAAGTGCATGTACTCAAGTACAGTACGTAAGTACAATTTTGAGGTATTTTCGCTTTACTGGAGTATTTCCAGTGTTCAATACTTTTACTTCTACTCCATTACACCTAAGGCAAATATTGTACTTTTTACTCCAGTACAATTATTTGAAAACTTAAGTTACTAGTTACTTTGTCACTGATACATTAACCACTTCAGACCTATATACTTTGGCTATTTTAAAATAGCCGATCTACCAGCTCACAATGCGTCGCAAAGCCACGCTTTGTGAGCACTTGAACCACTTGAACCCTAGCATCCCTTTTCAGAGGGGAACATTAGCCGAAAATAGCAGATCTACAAGCTCACAACGCCTCGCGCTGCATTGTGAGCTTGTAGATCGGCAATTTTCGTCAAAGAGGTTTGGTGTGCAGCCAGGGAAAAAAGAGCAGACCAAGTATGTATTTTCTAAGTATTGAGGGTTTAAGTGGTTAACTGTCTCTATACACGTCAACATGAATCCAACACAACGTTACACATTGATAATGCTGTCAAACAAGTCTTTGAGGCTATCTATGAAATGTATGAAGAAGTGTAATCGTTTTTATACAATATGCAGTGGGGGACCCGCTTCATCTCTCTCTCAGCTAAGGGGTTGTTGTCCTGAAAAACGCTGAAGACAGCTGCTCTACATACACAGTCACACAAGCAAGGTCAGCTTGAAGGCCCTCCACAGGGTTCATAAGGATTTGAATTTGTTATTCAAGGAAAATATGTAAATATATTTGTGTGTCAGTTACCAAACACACAGACCCTGTCATACTGGCCTCTTGAAGAGCCACACCGTAAAAATTCTTCACAATATGACGTGTTTGAAATTGGACATAAAAGAATAGATATGAAAATAGGGCTTATGGTTAAAACAGTGGCCTTCAGTTGGGTTTACAAAGGTACAGGTGCATAATATATGCATGAACAATTATTTCCCTCTTTTTCTTTTACCCTGCATCGTCTCTCTATATAAAAATATATGTATACAGGTACTCACAGACCGAAGTAGTAGTAAAAAGAGAAATAAACATTACTGGGGAGTGTTTACACTGTTGTCAGAAATGAGTTAAATAAGGCAGTTTTAAATAGGGATACGTTCAATTTAACAAAAAAATTAAAAGTAAAATTTAAAAAAATAAAAGCTTAAAAAAAATGGAGAGAGAGTCAGAGAAGACATAAAACACCATAAAACCACCACCGGGGGGCTTAATGAAGTACTATCAACCTCATAGACACATGAAAAACAGTGCAAAAAGTGCAAAAACATGGCACCAGCTCTTTAAATGCACTGTTTTGGGAGTGTAAGGGCCGAGTCGGATGTCATCACCATTGTAAAAACAAATATATTTACATATTTTACATATTTTCCTTGAATAACAAATTAATGTAATGTCCTTATGAACACTGCAGTGGAGGACCTTTACATAATTATCCAAGCTGACCTTGTTTGTGTGACTGTGTACTGTATGTGTGCGTGCGCACTGTTTGTGCCACCTGTACACATGCATGTTACCCCATATAGATAACGGTAATGTATTAGGCACACAGTGTTGGCACAGACAATACGCGCACGCGCACACACACACACACACACACACACACACACACACACACACACACACACACACACACACACACACACACACACACACACACACACACACGGTACCATTCTTCTAGAAGTGACTCTTCAGAGGACAAAGCCATTACAGTTCATCCCTCTGTGAAACACTTATGCTTCCAATGACAGCTCTGTGTGACCTGGCAATAATAAATACTCCCCCCGCGTTGCTTCTTGACCACAATTCCCTTTAATAGCCACGAGACCGTATAGCTCAGAAATATCACTCCAGACATAGCCGCGGCTATTTCCCACCAAAGCACCTATTACACAACTGGATATTAAACTTCTTCCTCTTTCTAATGGACTGTGTCAGAAAGGTCGGGGGGAAACCTGTACTGTACATGCTGGACGTATATTGGCTTAGAGAGACATGGGCTGTCAAGGTGAATGAAGGAGGTACAGAACACTGAAAAAATTCTGTGCCTCAATTTAACTCAGAGAGAATAAACTGGACCCTTACATGTCCATTTGTATGATCCCAGAGTTGAATTAACGGCCAGGATTTTGTTGCGTATAATAGGAGATATATCTGTGTTAACAAGAAGGTGACAGCTCTGTCTATATACAGGAGCAGATTGGTTGGCTCTGTGTACACTATGGAAAAGTATTATTTGACATGGTGGGCCACATAGAGCAGTGGTTCTGAAACTGTGTGCGTGCGTGTGTGCGTTTGTGCATGCGTGCGTGATCAACACGTCATCCGTTTATGGTTTTACTGTATATTAAAGCAGTGGTTCTCAACCATTTTTGAGCTCAGAGTCTGGACCACTAGCACATTTTCAACAAGGACCACCCCACCTCCCCTGTCCCCACAACAATATATATTTAGTTTTTTTTAAAGGCATAACACAGTCATTTCTATGTTATTGAAAAATGATTGTGTTGTTTAACTTGTCAGCCAGATTTATACTTGATTGCGCGTTGGTGTCACTCGCGAAAAATAGACGATCTACTACCTCACAACGTGTGAAATGCTGCGACGCATTGTGAGCTTGCAGATCGGCTGTTTTTGGTGCGCGGCACCGCACACAATTAAGAATACTCGTATATCAAGCCTTAATAGTCAATATTTAATTTCCAACATATTGTTTGATACATTTAACAAAGGCTTTAATGCATTTTTCCATAATCATGCCATGGACCACTAGTGGTCCGTGGTCCACTGGTTGACAAACAGCGTATTAGAGCACAGTGTGCATTCTGTAGAGAACGCTGCTTTTGCTATAAACTCTGTTTTGATTACTGCTCTATTTTCAAATCATTGGGGAGCTGAATGCACTTCTTGTTTACTCTGAATAGAAGTTAAAGTCTGCTCTTCTTTAGCCTACAGGCTGTTTATTTTCTGGCATATTCCGTAGTAGTATTCTGAAAAGTGTGGTGTGTATTTGCATTACTCCTCAGTGTCATTAATCATCTCATACTTGCCTGCTTTTTAAAAAACTTGTTAATTAGAATGAAGCAATGCAGAATCTCTATGCACTCACACAAATACACACACAAAGTCAAAGATGCAATGCAAACAAGTGCCCACAGCTACGAGAAAATTTACATTCCCACATCAGTACTACTACTACTACACACACACACACACACACACGCACACGCACACGCACGCTTGCATCCACATAAAAAATAAATTGAAATTCCCTCAACACCGCACACATACAAACTCAATCACACACCCACATCAACAATGGACACACAAACCAACACAAAAGCATCATAATTCTGTGCGTTTGCTAACTCTGTTTTGTTTGATTTGATCTGTTTTATCTTTTCTTTTTTTTGGGGGGGGGATATTTGTCACTGTACATTTTGCACATACTGTAGATGAAATATGTCCTCTGCATTTAACCATAACCCCATATGGTTGACCGGAGTCCCTCAGTGATCTATACTAGAGTCTTTTCTGTTTTATGTTATTGTGGGGAAAGCTTCCCCACATGCACACACCTGGTATTACACGCACACATCTGGTATTACACAAAGAGTCTCCTTTGTGTCGCCTACCGGAACCGCTGCCCACCGGTTCGCTGGTCATGAAATTATTGGCTTAGGAATGAGACAAAAACAAGAAAATATCCATGAATTCAAGTCTCCATGGGGTGCCTAATCGATAGAAATAAATGGTTTATTTTGGGTGAACTATCCCTTTAACCCATCCTAACTACTCAGAGCAGTTAGAGACATTAATACGGTGCCCAGGGAGCAGTTAGGGGTTAAGTGTCTTGCTCAGGGACACGTCGGCACATGGGTGGACCGCGGGGCCACTAACCTGCAGTGACCTTCTGATTATTACCAGACCAGCCTCTCTACCCACTACAGCTACAGCCGCCTCATCCCTTCTTCTCATTCACTCTGGTTAGACCGTTGGTTCTCAAAGTGGGGTCCGGGGACCCCCAGGGGTCCTTGGGGGGAGGGTTCCAGCAGGGGGTCCCACACAGCAAAAGTAGTTAATGTAGCATCACTTATCATTTAACCCATTAAGACCTGGAACTGTGTCATTTTTAGATTTGAGCTAAAAAGCATTATTTTACACTTTGGCTATTCAAAAATAGCAGATCTACAAGCTCATAGCGCGGCACCGAGTGCCGCGCTATGAGCTTATAGATCTGCTATTTTTGAAAAATCGTGAAAATGTGTGCAAATCTTTGAATATATATATTTCTAAAGCGAACATTTTTAACTCAAATCTTTGCTTCTGGGGGGTCCCTGGAACAACATATTTTGATGGGGGTCCGCGGCCAAATACATAAACATGAGATGGGGGTCTCAATGGGTTAATGTAGCATCACTTATCATTTAATCCATTTAGACGTTCTACATCTACATCTACAAGCTCACAGCGCGTCACTTCCTGCAAGCTTGTACAAAGTTCTGAAAATTGTTTGTCGAAAATGTTTTGGTTTTTAGCAAAGTTTATGAGAACTACTGTGTTAGATATTTACAATTTGCAAATGTAGTCACTTGCTGCTCTCTTATCCTGAGCTATAAAGTAGGATAACTAGATTTTGGGGCTGTACTGTATGTCTCCAACTCACTGCTCCCTGCACACTCTCTCCACCACACACACACACACACACACACACACACACACACACACGTGCGCACACGCACACACACACACACACACACACACACACACACACACACACACACACACACACAGATATGCAGATCCACCCGCGGTAATACACAGACACACACAGATGCATGTGTATGAGGAGGAAGTGCAGCATACTGTGCACAATACCAGGTGTGTGCATACATAAATACATTACACACACACACACACACACACACACACACACACACACACACACACACACACACTTGCATGCACACACACACACACACACACTTGCATGCACACACACACACACACACACACACACACACACACACACACACACACACACACACACACACACACACACACTTTCACTTTCTACTTTCTACCAAACATAGTCTTGTCTCAGACACGATCTCATATACCCACACACACATTCACAAGACGTGTATATCCAAACAAACACACACACACACACACACACACACACACACACACACACACACACACACACACACACACACACACACACACACACACACACACACACACACACACACACACACACACAGACACACACACACACACACACACACACACACACACACACTTCTCCCTTCCAGTCAGCCTGAGTCAGTCTCTAGTGGGCTGACCTGTCCATTCCAGCCAAGGTTGCCATAGCGACATGATGGAAAGCCTTGCTGAAAACATTTAGCCAGCTTCATTACTTCCCCTCCCCAGGTCCTGCGGGTATGTGTCTGTGCGTGCGCACCCCATGTGCACATCTCCAATCCCTGGGAGCAGGGAAGGGCTGTTCCATCAAGTGATTAACAGAAGCCCTCTCGTCAGGGCTATCAGAACAGGACAGCGTCGGAGGGCAGTGGACGGGGTGGAGGAGGAAAGAGACGAGCGAAGGAGAGACAGAGGAGAGGAGAGGAGAGGAGAGAAGGAGAGACAGAGGAGAGGAGAGGAGAGGAGAGAAGGAGAGACAGAGGAGAGGAGAGAAGGAGAGACAGAGGAGAGGAGAGGAGAGAAGGAGAGACAGGGGAGAGGAGAGGAGACGAGAGAAGGGTGGAGAGGAGAGGAGAGGAGAGGAGCGACAGGGGAGAGGAGGAACGGAGAGACAGAGGAGAGATAAAGAGTATGGATAAAAGCCTGTGCAAAAACATGAGCATGTGTCTGCTTCCTTCACGTGTAGTATATATATCGTCGCTGTCGGGCAGAAACCTTGCATCTCCAAGTTTCACATTTGTACGTTTTTGTGTGAATTAAAGCCCTGATTCGTCATACAAGAGTGTCACACAAAAGCAGTGGAAATAGCAGATCTACAAGTACACAAGCTTGTAGATCGGCTAATTTCACTATTTTTAAATGTTTTAGGAACGGTTTCGGACATACAAGGTTTCCACCCAACAGCGACGATATGCTCGTATAGAGTGCCATACAGTACAATGTTAGGGTCACCCTGTGCGTTAGTTACCAAGAGCATGGTGTAGTTAGCCTGGTTCCAGACCATAGACCCCGCTCACTCTCTGAGTGGACTGCCCCTCTTGGTCTGGTGTTGTAATGTGAACCTAGGATTAATTCGGTACAAAAGGTACCGTCCAATGAGAGTCTGAGGTGGGGGGGTGGGTCTAACGACAAGCCAATCAGCGAATATATGCTAAAACAAGCCGTGCGATGACGTCAGATGTAGGCGGATCCGTGGATCTCTTGTGATTGGTTTAGGGAAATTCGAATCCCCTCCCCCTTGTAATCGCCTACGCTGCAGCCAATGTCATACTGAAGCTCCACGCAGCTTCAGTATGATAATCAGGCTATGGTGTAGAGTGGCTGAAAACACTGACTCAAAATGACTGTATCATCTTACAGAAAAGAATCGTGGATATTTCAAACGCTGCAGTGACATTATTGTTTTGTTAATTTTACGTATCTGGTGTTTTCTGCAGTGTGTTGCTGGAATGCATAAGGTGCATAAGGTTACGCTGAAGTTTTTCTTTGCATCCGTTTCAGACATACTGTATTTGCAATAAACCTGACATTGCACTTGGACTTGAACTTTGTCCATGAGTGAGCAGCATACAGATGAAGCTGCAGGTACCTTGGAGGTTAGGAAACGGGGATGCTATGAATTTCTAATTGGGCTTTGCCTACTGATGTTGCATGTGACCCTGGACGAGTGACCAATCTGTCTCAGCCACAGCTCTCTGCTGGGCTGAGGGCAGCAGGTGGCAGAGGGACTCCAATCTGCACAGCTTTCTTAAGCCATTCAGTCCGGGAAACGCGTCTCTATCATTCTTAGATTTATTTGGCTGTGAAAAAATAGCAGATCTACTGTACAAGCTCATAGAGCGGCACCGAGTGCCGCGCTACGAGCTTTTAGATCTGCTATTTTAGAAAAATCGTGAAAATGTGTGCAAATCTTTGAATATATGTATATATTTTTTTAAAGATTTATTTTTGGGCTTTTATGCCTTTATGAATAGGACAGTAGGCTGATATGAAATGGGGAGAGACATGCAACAAAGGCCGTCGGGATCGAGACTCGAACCCGCGGCACGCCGTCAGGCTACACTTAGCCTATGTGCCCGGACCACTTCGCCAGTGGTCCAGGCCTGAATGTATATTTTTTAAAGCGAATATTTGTAGAATGTTTTGTTCCAGGGACCTCCAGAAGCAAAGATTTGAGTAACAAATGTTTTTTTTTAAAATAGCAGATCCACAAGCTTAGCGTTAGCGTGCCATTCGGTGCCGCGCTATACGAGCTTGTACATCTGCTATTTTTGAATAGCCAAAGTATAAAATAATGGTTGTATAGCTCAAATCTAAAATGACACAGATGCGTTCCCGGATTGAATGGGTTAAAGGGAGAACCGCAGTCATCCTTCAAACTCAGCGGGGGCTTAAGGGGCATACAGGGACATGGTGTGATGTGAGGGAGTGCATGTCTATGCGTCCATTGTACGCGCGTGCACGTGTGTGTGTGTGTTAGCTTATGTGTGCGTGCTTATGCATATATTCGGCCATGAGCACATACTGTACTGCATTTGTGTGTGTGTGTGTGTGTGTGTGTGTGTGTGTGTGTGTGTGTGTGTGTGTGTGTGTGTGTGTGTGTGTGTGTGTGTGTGTGTGTGTGTGTGTGTGTGTGTGTGTGTGTGTGTGCGTGCGTGCGTGCGTGCGTACGTACGTGCGTGTGCGTGTGTTAGATGTTTGTGTGTACATAGGATCATATTCTATTTCTGTCCCCGTCTTCAGAGTCTCTCTAATGGAAAGTCCACGTCACAGCCTCCTGGGGATGAGTGCTCGCACACAAAGACTTCACAAGTTCCATGAGCCAATGTTATCTTTTAGCATGACAGAAATAGAGCCCGCGCTACGCTTTTATTTCTGTTCTTGCATTATGTTAAATTTCACAGCGTGTGAACGCTGCAGAAATGGATCATTAACAGAAGATTAGAGGGAAGGAAATGACAAAGAGCGACCGCGAAAACAATTCATTATTTTTCCAACACGTCACTCACTCATTCTCGCAAACTCACGCTAGTCGCTGTCACTCTAGTTTAGCTCACATACGACTGTCAATACTCTACCTAACTCAAACTGGGGCTGACAAAATGTAGGGTGACATTTCCCCCAACGATTCTCTCACCCCATCAAACCTTAAGGTAGCTTATTATACAGCTGGTATCTATTCCTATCTTTGCAGTGCTGTATATATCCGCTTTAACGTCTTTAGTGTACGTAACGGGCAACCCTTGTGACCTTGCAAATGAATATTTTCAAAGCCAATTACCCACAATCCCTCACGGTGTGATTAATCATTATAAACGAGCCGCGCGAGGTAGTGAGATGAGACCTTTCTTGGTTGCATATATAATTTATGCTCGTACATTTCGCTACCTAGGCTAACTTACGTGTTCATTAATCAAGTCAGTTCATCATACGTTTCTCTGTGACTGAATACATTACCTGAGAGGCCATGGAGTTTGAGCATACTGACTTGAACATGCTCCGTGTCATTGAGAAGTCATGGTTGAATATAGCTAATCCCTTATTTCATGTGGTTAACTGTGGGGCATGGCATGTCTAATTAATGGAGTCATCTGCATGTATACCCTGAACATGCTGCAAGCGTGCATGGTTTGTGTTTTACAGGACTGACGTAAGGTAAGGTTGTTCCCTCTTGTGAACCGTGGTTAAAGTGGGACAACGTTTGAATTGATATTATCTACTTTGTAGATAAATATGACGACTGCCGTTTTCATAATCCATGTTCAGTCATCCTGATACACTATTAGTTATTCTCAAGCCCTAGCAAGTGGGATTTATGGTATATTGTGATTCATGCGCATGTCCTTGTCACAGTCAGCTGTTTGCCGTCTCATTCTATCTCCGACTGCAGAACATTGTTGCCTGCTGACGGCAACACCTTGATAAGGATTCTTGATAAGGATTCACAAAAATCTTGAAAGATTATCACAATTTTCAAGGATTCATTTTTCTCTCTCTAAAATCTATTCTTATTTTAATTTCATTTAATGTAATGTTATCTTAATTGCCTTTTCATTTATATCTACAGCACTAAGATACCATGGCCTTTATTGTTAATTCTGATGTTTGGTACTTATTTGAGTTTAATCATTGCTGAAATAATTTGTTTACCAGTGTGCTCTTCCCTGTCTGTCTGTCTTTAAACAGCGCCTTTAACAAATTAATGTTTTCCCTGGCTGATTTACAGAAGTGTGTCACACTAGGATAATGTAGCACCATTGCAGACAGAGTAATGGGAGAAAGACTGATATGGGTTTTATTTGTCTGTCTGTCTGTCTGTCTGTCTGTCTGTCTGTCTGCATCCCTCTCTCTCTCCCTCTCTTTCTCTTCTTCAAACAGAGGCTAATCACCTGCTTTGATCAGGCGTAATGATGCTCATCAGCACTCCTTGGAGGATTGGCCCTGTGCCTACATTGTCATTATTCATTTCATTATTTTATTGTCGTGACATGCACATGACACGTGTTCAACCTTTATGGGTTTGCAAGACACCAAAACTACCGCTGCTGTGGTCAAACCTTTCATTATATTGTACTTAATTACAAAGTTACAAGTTATTTTACAGATTAAACAGTCTTTCTGTCTTCTCTCTCAAGCCAGGGAAATAAAATCTGTTACAAATCTATCCTTTCTGAATTATAGCTAATTTTTTTCATAATCATTCGGCCCAAAAAGATCTGCATACATTTTACTAAAAAGTAGGCTACATCCCTTATGTACTCATAGAGGGGACAATACAACAAAAAAGTTTTTTCTGCCTCTGGAGTAGTATTTAACCTGCCGGTCTCTAGGGCTATTTGGTAATGTACCTGAACGTAACTAACTACCTGTATGCACATAGGGATCTTTGTCTTTTGTTTAAAATATACTTCTCATGAGGTTCTACACTGTAGCTACTCTTTATGAGGCAAATAAGTTCATAATTTGTTTATACCATATATCAGACCTCTGTCTTTGCCTCTGTATATGAGAAGTATGTACAGTACATGTACTCCTAATGAACATCACAAAGTAATCTGTTCAGTCAAATGAATGTCAAATCATTCAAATAAAATAAGGATTTCAACTCATTAGGCCAGTGATGACCATGTGTGAAATGTCCCCAATTAAATATTTTTACTGAGTCTCTGATCAGACATCTTCACAAGTCTTTTTCAAAGCTGAAGCATTTGACATTGATCTCTGATGTTTGGAGGTTGGCAGTAGAGATACCCGCACACCAATGTCCCTGGGCTAGAAGACCTCAAAACACAGTACATGTGACAAGAGATTGATATTGATTCAAAAATGTTGTCTTAAGACGTCAAACACTGCCCAAGTGCATAGTGAATATATAGATATTGAATATAGATGCAGCACTTGAGTGCTGTTTGACAGAGATGTCGCAACAGAATGAAAACAACTTCCAAGGACTTTTTTGTGTTATGCTTTTAAACCCAAGTGTTTTACTGTACTTCTCTCCAATGACTATTGTCTAAAACATACTATTTGTGTTTTGTCTTGATTCATTATCACTATTCCATCATTCCATTTTGCAGCAATGTTCAGAAATGTGTGTGTGTGCGTGTGTGCATGTGTGCATGCGTGCGTGCGTGCGTGTGTGCGTGTAATTTATAGAAGGGTTGAAAAATGTTGAAATCTTTTGAAACCTTTACAAAATCTGACGATGTGGCCAAAATAGGGCCACCAGGTTCAAAGTGGTTAATGAGATGAACCTTCTCTGCCCTAAAGAGAATGTTGAAGACAGGAGGAGAGCTTGACCTCCCTCCATCTGTGTTAAATGCAACATTATGGCCTTGGGCCAAAGTCCCATAAAAAATACCCAAAGCCATTTATGCTGTGTTATATGCTTCAAATGTTCTCTGTGCTATGGTCATGTAGGATCACATTATAATATTGTATTAATATTTAATATATATCATGCATATTGATTATATTACTATTGTACCTATTGTGATGTGACGGTGCATGACACAGATATAGAATGTCCTAATGAGTCTAAATAAATCATCTCAGCAATTTCTACAAAAACAACACAGAGCACCTCATCTTCAATTTTATATCCCAAAATAATGTTCTTCAGTTGAAAGAAAGTCTATACAGCTGCAGCCAGGGTGATTTCAGGGAGAATAATCGTTTATATAACTAGATTTTCAGGGGGAGGTGAGATGGGAATTTATTCCAGCCATAGTGGTCCTTCTACTTGAACAGATTGCTGTCTAACTGTGACTGTTTTTTAAAGGTCTTTTGATGTGTGTCTAATGTGTAATATATTTTGTCCTTCGACGTTGACCTTAGGATTAGCATTAAGCTCTTTTTATTATCATTGCTCATTGGCATGAATCTTTAAGCCCGATTTATACTTCGTTGTATGAAGGTGTCGCTGTCCAGAAATAGCCGATCTACAAGCTCACCAATAGTCACCCTGGCAACTCGTTGTGAGCTTGTAGATCAACAATTTTCGGCATCAGCATTAAGCATTATAGTGTAGGATTAGAATGCGAACACAGCCTGAACCCCCGTGAGTTTACCTACTGTTTTTAGAGGGGAGGTTTATCGACTCTTAATGTGATGTGCTGCATTTATTTTGAAGGTTATATAGAATCAGAGGATTGTGTGTGTGTGTGTGTGTGTGTGTGTGTGTGTGTGTGTGTGTGTGTGTGTGTGTGTGTGTGTGTGTGTGTGTGTGTGTGTGTGTGTGTGCACATCTGTGGTTGTGTGTCTTTGGGTTGCCTCTGCATGCTAAGGTTAAACAGCAGGCATATCAGTAAGGTCCAGAGAGCCCAGCCTCTTATCTCTATCCTGAATTATGCAGCTGACCAGTGGGTTAGCGAACACACATTCAGTTGACCTCGCTTTTTACACACACACACATACACATACACACACACGCACGCACGCACACACACACACACACACACACACACACACACACACACACACACACACACACACACACACACACACACACACACACACACACACACATGTGCATGTACATGCTTGTACATGTGTGAGTGTGAGTGTGTGTGTGTGTGTGTGTGTGTGTGTGTGTGTGTGTGTGTGTGTGTGTGTGTGTGTGTGTGTGTGTGTGTGTGCGCGTGCGTGCGTGCGTGTGTGCATACTCACACACATCTGTCTCTCTGTTGATTACCGTTGCTGTGAAACCCCTAGAGTGAGACACGGACAAGTCAGAGGGAAGAAGTTGTGTACCACCAGAGAGCAACAGCTTTTGCTGGCAACCAAAACAAGGTATTTGTCTGTGCAAATAGCATGTCCTGTAGTTTAAAATGTATAATTAGCATAGTCAAATATTTGGCTAAGACTGGTTTCTGGTGTTCCAACACAGTGACTTCAGAGGGAAGAGATGCACGTATAGAGTCAAGCCTCTAGTCTAGATGCTTTGAGTTCAAAAATGATGTTGGCCAGAATGGCTTGAATTGTTCACGCTGGGAGAGTCATTCATTTTGTGCTTTTACACAGGTTCATCTTGAAAATGTGCACCTACTAGAGGGAATATCCATGTCGCGGTCGCCCATCTCTAAGGGTTGCATTTTTCACTCTGAACTAGTAGAATATTGTTCCTACTGAGTCTGACAAGTATTTGACCAGACAGCCAGGATCTGGTATTGAGAGGGCTCTATTTCAATACTGTGAACAGCAATCAAACCCAAGGATTTTGACCACTAGCTTAAGTGGCCAAAATCCATAGTTTGATTACATTACAATGAGCTAATAGTGTAGATTAACTTTATACAACTGCATTTGCAAACTAGTTGAGGTCCAGTGTGTCTTCGATTTTACCAACCGTGATTGCCTTGGTTAAAGATTCACTCCATGCATCTGTCAGATCCCAATGGTTCTCCCCCCCCCCCCCTCTCTGTTTAATAAATGGAGGTTGTGATACTCAGCACTCTTTCCATACTGTGTGAGATTTATTAAATTATAAAGACTAAGCCATGCGATAACTTCATATAAAAGGTCACACGTCGCACTACATCTCACAGGGTTCTGAGTTCTGGGCATTCATCTGTCTGCGACCCGCCGTCAGTGTCGCCACAAAATGTAAATAAGGAAGTGAATGTGGTCTCATGCGTCCCCGTGGTAACGGAGCATACTTCATATCCCCAATCAATCAGAGTACGCAACATTTCATGAAGGCGTGTCATTCGACACTTGTCGCGCGAAGCATAAATTGACCGTAACCCTGTCAGTTTCCTTCTCTGATTTATTCTCTCCTAGTTCTGACCCTTGACTGTTTTACTGGAATAAAACCTTCTGAACTTCTTACTGATCGTTTCTGTGTCATGTTTCTGCCTGTGCTAGGTCAGTGAGCATTACAGTGTGTGTGTGTGTGTGTGTGTGTGTGTGTGTGTGTGTGTGTGTGTGTGTGTGTGTGTGTGTGTGTGTGTGTGTGTGTGTGTGTGTGTGTGTGTGTGTGTGTGTGTGTGTGTGTGTGTGTGTGTGTGTGTGTGCACACGTGGCCGTGTGTGTGTGTGTGTGAGAGAGAGAGAGAGAGAGAACTGGCATGCCAAATCACGTACGGGACCGGTTGGCAAACCACACCCCCCGAGTGGAATGAGGAGATTTTAGACTGCAGGAGTAGCTCCGTTAACCCCCGCATCCCTGTGATGTTAATGACATAGAATATAGATGATATATAGAATATATTGAGATAATGATTATTCTGGAATTGGTCGCTTTCATTGCTGTTTCCCCAGCAGAAAACCATCCGTTCCTTTTCTTTATTTCAATGGATTAAGTAACAGCCGTCAGATGGATGGATCATGGATGCTATATTGACAATTCTCATCACCAAATACCTAGTCTCAGTAGTCTGTCATGTCATATATCTAAGTACTGTACTCGACTATTTCGCCAAAAATTAGAACGGTATATACCGCAAACTGTACAGGAAAATAGGGCATGTGAGAACGCCTCTCCTACTGCACAAATGCACAAAAGCTGTCTTTTATATTGTGTTTTTTTAGTAACAGTGTCCTGTCACTAACTGCGTGGCATAACATACAGCAAGGCCCACCTATGTACCTTTCAAGCAGGCGTTATTCAGCCAGTGGAGACAGGAGTCACGCGTGAGTGACACATGGCCAGGCACTGCTGATCTGTATACAGGGATGATTCTGACAACTAATTACACCTCACATAAGTGAATCCATCAGCCACCATGACACTTGATTGAGGGTGTCAGTGCTCTGTGATGAGATGTGATTAAATGTTACCCCCGTCATGAATTCTAATAGCTGTCTGTATGGATCCTGTTCCTCACATGTAAAGTCAATCCTACCCAGCATGTAATCTAGAGGAGGAAATGACCTGCGCTTAACATTAAGCTTCCTCCACCAGACCCTTTTGTGAGACTTAAATGGATATTTGATTCACATTGATACTCTGCATGGCGTGCAATCGATTGCCCACCCTTGTGAGCAGCAATAACCCCAACCACCTGAACCTGGTCTTATCATAATAGGCGAACATTCTGCGAAAATAGCCAATCTACAAGCCCACAACGCGGCGCAAGAGATTTGCTGCAAAGGGAATAAATTAGGGGGCCAAAGATAGAAGTATTGGGTTTTGAATGGATATTTGATTCACATTGTTAGTTTTTCCAAGTTTAAATCCATACCGTGCAGAACACATGGGCACATAGATTCCCTCTCTTTGTCTGGGATGGTGATTATATGGTTCAATAATGTAATGTGAAATGCTGACTTTTCAAACTCCTGTAATCCCTTTAGAGGCAGCCTTATATTGCTTTGATATTAACCAGCACAGCACTATGATTTGAAAGTTGTTGTACACACGGGACATAAACAACACCGGACAGAGAACTGAAAGAAAAAAAACAACATTCTTAAGCCTCACGTGTCAAAACCTAAAAGCCATGAGTTTGCAATTACAGCTGGACTTACAGCCTACTGCAGCTTCACTCATACCAAAATACATCACGTGTGTGTGTGTGTGTGTGTGCGTGTGCGTGTGCGTGTGCGTGTGTGTGCGTGTGCGTGCGCGTGCGTGGGTGGTTGTTGATGTTAAATTGCACACTAACTATAAGTAAACTAAATCTGTGTGTGTGCGTGTGTGTGCGCGTGCGTGCGTGTGTGTGCACAACGGATATTGCATAACTGGGTGTGGCATTCATTTCCAACTTGGATCGTTCCCGACTTGCATCGTTCCTGAGTAGACTGGGGCCCCCCAACACGCACTGGTCTAGTGTATATAATTTGTATTGCCTCTGCATATTTATTGATAATACATATTGCAATGTTAATACAGTAACTTGTTTTTTCCTCAGCTGACTTTGGTCATCTGTGTTGTGATACTGATACTTTGCTTGCAGGGGTGAAAAAAGGACAGGCAAATTTGACTATGCAGGAGGTATGTAAATGTGCCTACATAGACATAAACCCCTAGTCTTAAGGACACCTCCCTGAAGAAGCGTTGCAGTAAGGATAACTCATGTTTTGTTGAACAATGAGTTTGCTCATTGAGACAAAATTATAATATATAATATAACTTTTAGTCTAGGCGAAGAACAGGTCTGCAGTGCTGTAAGCTACTCCCTGACTGCGCATAGAGTGCACACCAACAGCATTAACCACTTTCAACCTGGCCTCCATATTTTGGCCATAGGATGCACTTCTCAAAAGCTTGTGCAGTTTTATATCAGAACTATAGTTAAAACAAAACCAGCAACTCTTTGGGTAATACACTTGATGGAACTGTGTTACAACAACGAGTAAAAGAAAAATCACACCCAGTGTGAAGAGAGTGGTGCCTTTGAAAGTGTAACTGGATGACTGTGAAGAGAGTGGTGCCTTTGAAAGTGTAACTGGTTGCATCCTTGTGTTGCAATCAGCAACAATATGTTGTCACGAGACACGTGACAACATATTGTCACGTGTCATGTGAAGCTTGACCAATCAGCCGTGCTCAAACATACGGACGGACATACGGACGGACGGACATACGGACACACGGACAAAGTCAAATGTAGGAGTGGTTGGCACCACTCAAAAATGCAGACCACAAGCAAGAATCACAAGACGGTTAAAAGCAAAGGAGAAGGCCCAAAGGCCTTGGGCGTTATAGGGGTGATGGACCGTGTGGAGAAGCTCCACTACAGAAGTTCTGACTGCTATAGCATTGTTAAAGTCCAAGCTTCATTCTGAGCTGTCTCTCATTAAAACGTCCATTTTACATTTTTACATGCAAAGGGCCACAATAGTTTTGTCAGTGTGTGGGCTTTTACTTATTACATTCACCTGGCCAACTCCTTGGTATGCCTTGAATGAAGAGCGCAAACATTTCTATATTATTGACTACTAGAAGAAGATCCATCAGTGCAAAGAAGAAATCCACCAGGTGGAAGCTGGAGTGGTTGTGGAAGAGCAAAGTATATACGAAAAGGTGGCTCTCCACCAAAGAAACTACTTCAGACTACTACAGACTGGCAGTCGGGTCCGACGTCGGATGAAGTCGGATTTTCAGGTGTCAGCTTGATGTGCGCATGCCTCAGAGGAAATCAGATGAAACTAGATAAAGTGCTCCTCGGAGCACAGGTCTCCGCCAGGTCAGATACGTTATTGTGGCCTCCTGGTGGCGCTATAATAGGCCAATGTGAAAAGGGTGCCATTTATTCTTAGGTCGTTCACGGCAATCGGACACTGCATTCATGATTTGAAGCATTTTGTTCCAAAAATGTGTTTTGCTAAATTAGACCTGCTGGTGGCGCTATAACAGGCCAATGTGAAAAGGGTGGCATTTCTTCCTCGGCCTAGTGGGAATGTGCGTGTGAAATTTCATGGAAATCGCACGCTGCGTTCATGGTTTGAGGCAGTTTGTTCAAAACGGACCAATCCTGCAAACTTTGGATGGCAACCTTAACCAATAAGGATGGAATATGGGAAATCGGACAGATCAGGGTTGATCACATGACTATAGAGATACTGTGTACCGATTTGCATGACGTTTGGTTAAAAACTGTAGGAATAATGTGAAAAAATGGGTTTTGCACAAATCGGCCTCCTGGTGGCGCTATAACAGGCCCATGTGGCAGAGGTTCTGAATTGGCATCCAGGGAGTGTGTGTGCACAGTTTCTCAGCGACCGGGCCAACGGTGCCGGAGATTTGGTGGTAACACACGGACACACGGACACACGGACGGACGGACACACGGACGGACACACGGACGGAGGGTAAAACATACTCTCTCGCCATGCCTTACGGCCTGGCGGAGACAATAACTTTCCACACCAGGAGGTGGCAGTAGTCTGCAGGAGCCTGCAGTCCTCAGACAGCTTGGAACAAAAGCTTTGGAGTTGATCGGTATAGGAATTGAGAGTTGAGAATATGGTATCTAGTTCAAATATGTGACTGGCAATGTCTCTGGCTTATCTAGGCTTGCTCCTGCACCAGAAGCAGACGAGAGGTCTACTTCCCTACGGAGCCTTTACCATAGACATATAAAGGTAGGCGCCTCCTCCGGCTCTGAAGCGTCTGTATCTCGGGCGCGCACCAGCTTCCGCAGGGCAAGCGGGAAGCTTCCGCGTCTGCGTCACAGAAGGGGACGTTTGGTACGCCAATCAGAGGCAGGTGGGGGCGGGTCTTTTCGTAACCCAGCCCTTAACCCTTTAAGAGGCAGCCGTGCAGCATCTAGTCAGTTAGACGTGCTGGGATTGGCCAGTAGTCAACGCGCTGTGATTGGCCAGTAGTCACTTTGAGTGGAAGCTTGCCTTCTCTAAAATGGCGGCCGAGATACAGGTCGCTCCAACGAACTGCAGAGGCCTTTGAGGTATCTAGGTTTCTATATAATGATAATGATAATGATTTTATTTGTATAGCGCTTTTCTAAACAATGTTCTAAAGTGCTTTACAGACATGTCAAAACAAGTAATAAAAACAACCATATCTTTGGTTTCCCCCCCCCTCTCAACCACCCCTCTGCTACCGACGGGCAGTAGCTGTCGGTAGCCGAGTAATTCTTAGTGCTGCCGTTCACTTTCTATCGATCTGGTGCAAGATAATTGACTTGTGGGTGTAGCCGACCAATGATAATGTCATGAACCAGGTCAAAGTCATGGAAAAACGAGACCACACAATGATCATGGATTAAAGTAAAACAAATTGCTGTGGGATTTGCGGATCAGTTGTATCAGCAATATAGTGAGTGCATGGATGTGAGAAAGTGCAATGTAGGCTGGAGGTTAGGAGAAACGCAAATCTAATAGAACCCAAAACAAAAGCAAACAAACCCTGTTAGCTGGGAGGAGAAAGAGAGAGAGAGAGACAGAGAGAGAGAGAGAGAGAGAGAAAGAGACACACAGAGACAGAGAGAGAGAGCAACAATTATTGCGACCTTTATCAAATAATTGGTTCAGGAAAATAAAAGAAGACGTCACACATAGTTTACTGAACTCTTGTTTTCGAAGTGCACACTATTTATCGATTTTGCAGTGACTGTAGGGTAACTTTTATTCACAATTCACCATATCTGGGACAAATTGTCCCATTGTTCCTTTAAGGGAGTGTTTTCTGGGTAGCCTGCGTGATAACATATCGATACGCTTCTTCTATGCATGTGTTGTTGTGATCAAAATCACTGAAAGAGAGAAGTTGCAGTCACAAAACTCCTGCAATTCCTACAAGGTATCTAAAAAGCACACTTGATTGTCAGTGTCAATGAGCTCTGTGGTGCCAACCGACGCCGTCAAAGGAAGCAAGCTAAACGAAACATTGGTCGATTTCTGTGCATAAATGCCACAAAATGAGCAGACCTATTCTTTTGTGTGTATTGTTTCTAAAATGACCATGTTTTTTTGTATTGTTTTCCTAGGCTAATCTCTGTGTTGACAAGCTGTCAGATATGTACTCTGTGCCCTTTAGGTGCTCAATAAAATTCCATTCCGTATAGTGTGCACATCGAAAAACAGGAGATCAGAAAACCACATCATATGTGTTTCTTAACACTTGTCTACCCAGCTCTCACTGACAAGGTATTCCAGCAAAGCTTCGGAAAGAATCTGTATCTGTCCTTTCCTTATTTACATAGCCTTGCAAAGGAACAGGAAAAACACCAGCAGTTTGGGAGGGGTCATCACAATACACTGTCAGCTAATTTCCTTGCTACACCCATATTTGCATGCTTTTTTACCATGGTTTTACCATGTAATCATGCTTTACATATATGGCTCCTACACAGGAACAGAAAAAATGACCAACAAGAAAAAAAATGACCAACAAGCAGTAGGAGGAGTAATCACAATACGCTGTCAGCAAATTTACTTACTGAATCTGCTATGCCCATATATGTAAAGTTAAACATGCTTTACATATGACAAGAGTGTGAAAAGCCTTTCTGAACCGCCAATAAAAGGAGCAGGAATCCCTCTCCTAGTCAGTGCTCATTGAGGGGTACCATCAGTGAAAATGGAGAGAGCCATCTTCAAGACTGTAATTTTTTCTGCTGTTTGCGGGGTTATTGGAAAGCACGTCTATGTAAGTGAAGTGAAAAGTTGGGACGAAGCTCAGGAACACTGCAGACAACATTTCACTGACCTGTCTCCCATCAGCAGTTACAGAGATGAAAAAAAGCTCAGAGAGCTTATTTTCTCTGAATATAGCTTGAATATAGATGGTTTCTTCTTGGGAGGCTGGATTGGGCTCTACCGAGTACCCCAGAACCTCACTGGCTGGAGGTGGTCTGGTGGGGGATATGCTACGTACCAAAACTGGGGATATGGAGAACCATATAACTTTGATGGCACAGAGTATTATGGAGAATGGACTGGTATTGGAAAGTGGCATGATCATTCCAAGAATGAGCCCAGGCCATTCTTTTGCTTAAAGTGGATTGTGGTGAAAAAGAATAAGACATGGCAGGAGGCTATGTTGTACTGTAAGAAACATCACAATGACCTCATCAGCTTGGTCTCAGAGACCGAGGTTCTTCTGGCCCAGCGGGAGATCCAGGAAGCCCAGACCACTGACCACGTGTGGACTGGCCTGCGTTACTTTGGAGACCGCTGGCTGTGGGTGAATGGTGAACCTCTAGGTTATGAGGCATGGCTCCATGGAGTCCAGGACCACCAGTGTCCGGCTTGGAGTCACCGCTGTGGGGCCCTCAACCAAAACGGACAGTGGCAAAACTATTCCTGTCAAGAAAAACTTAACTTCATCTGCTACTGAGCCAAACTCAAAGGGACTATTATAGCAAGGTACATTTGTTAATTGTAAAAGGAGGTTACTTTTTTGTGTTAATAATACAAAATGTAATCTCACTCTTAAATTCATCCTTTTTTGGTACCTTTTAACATTTTATGATTATCATATAAATTACTACTGCAGTGTGCACACCTAGGATAGGATTGTAAACTAATACTGCCACTAGTTTAGACCTCATAACGCAAGCAACCACCAGTCTCATTCCTAAAGGTTGATTTATACTTCTTCATACGACGGAGTCATACAAAAAATAGCACATTGGCCTTTTCCGGCTCTGGCGTACGTAAAAGTATAAATCGGTCTAAACTCCGGAGATGATTGAGTGAAAACGGGTCAGGTGTGGACGGCTCTATGTATGGCCACTAACAAAGGCAGATGGAACTCACTCAGTCATCAGTGGTTAGAGAGGTGCCCTTGTTCTGACAGCTCTGAATAAAGCAAAAGTCTCTCTCATTGTCATGAATATAATGTGTTTTTTTAGTGTTTGTCTGGCGTTTCTGTTTAACTGAAATCGCTTTACGAATAATACATGGATTGTTCATTGTAAACAGAAAAATGAATGCCACCTTAAAGAGGTCTGTGGTTTTTGTGACATTAAGACACATGATTAAAGGGATTTTTTGTTGTTTTGATATTTGTAATTGTTCTTTAACCACTTCTAGACTTGGTAAACTGGACCTCAGTTGGCTCTTTTAGCTTTTTTTCCTGTCTATACCAAATGTCTTCGTCAAGAATCGCTGATCTACAAGCAACACGTCACGTTGTGAGCTTGTAGATCTTGGGTGTACAGCATACAGTTCAGAAATTCTATGATTCCTAGAAGATACCTTGTAGGAATTGCAATGTCTTCTATCAGTTAACAGTTATTTGATTTCTCCAACAATTATTGACATACTGTATCTCACATATTTGAGAGTTATAGGTTATAAATGGTGCATTTGTATGGTAAATGGTGCATTTGTATAGCGCTTTTATCCAAAGCGCTTTACATATATTGTGCATTACATTCACCCATTCACACACACATTCATACACCGACGCAGCAATTAGGGGTTCAGCGTCTTGCTCAAGGACACTTCGACACTGACTCTGGGGGAGCGCCCCAGCCCGGGATCGAACTGGGAACCTTGCGGTTTCCAGTTCACTCTACCCGGCCGCTCTACCCCTGAGCCACTGCCGCCCCATGTTATAAGGAATTATAATTAAAAGATGTTTATATGGACTGCTTTCCAAAGCTGAATTCAAACAACCACTTTGCTGGAAGGACCCAAAGATGGAAAAGTTGCAGAAAAGTAGTTGCTGTACACATCCAGTGCTTGTGCGCTTTCTACTTGTGATGCAGACATGGTACACGACTCCAGCGCTGAATTGAAATGTCTCAAGGGGGCTCCATCGATTCAAGACATATAAATGCATGGCCCATCTGCCCCCGCAGAGAGCTGACTGACAGTTGTCGGACGAACAATCACCTCACAGCCTGCTTATCTTCCACACACTCAATAGTGTTTCAGTGTCATTTGACACCATCAACACCCAGCCATTACTCTAGTTTTGGTGCGCATCCACCTCTAGTCCCTCTCCCATAAATCTTACATCTGTCTCACAGAGTGAAAGGAAAATTAAGAACTACCTTGGGTTTTCACATTTGTCCTCCCCCACGAAGAAGACCTTGACACCGGGTCAAGCAACAAAGTTTTTGTTGGGTTTCTTGCTTCATGTTAGTATATGAAGCATCGTGCCTGCTTGCTAGTCATTCATCTCATGTTGTTAAATGTTATTACACTCTGTGGCGTGGTGGGAACATACTTTTGATTCCTCTGGTGAGGTGATACATACTGCCGTGTACACACCAGCTGTCTTGTAAAGAGAACAAAAGAATCCACCAATCTGCTTTGCCTCGAGGGCAGCTCAGGGCACCATATCACTTTGTGGACCACTCTCACATAACATATATCTGATTCCTAAAAACATCATCAGCTTTGTCTCTTATCGTTCAACAAAGGAAATAATAAATCTATTCACAAAAACCTGACTGTTTCAATAACATTAAAAGAACCCTTTATAACCATGCAAAACCAGTCGACATCACTGTACTTTTCCATATCTGCTTCCCTCTCCCTCCCCATTATCACTTTCTTATTTTTATACACAAAGCTGGAAGCAAGTGTTCCACCACAAAAGACTGCTCCAGATCTTTCTCTCTCTCTCTCTCTCTTCCTGTCTCTCTCTCACCCCCCAGTATAACTTTGTTATTTTTATACACAAAGCCGGAAGCAAGTGTTCCACCACAAAAGTCTGCTCCACTGCTCTGGTTAGGAAGCCGAATTCAGGAAACCATTGTATCAACATGCAGTGTGTGTGCGTGGACGTGCGTGTGTGCACGCATCTACAGGTATATCCATCTTGTGATGGATGGTGATGAAAAGTCTTTCAGAGTCAGATCAATCGTGATCTCCACTGATCACAAATGCCTACAGTATGTACCCCCATGTAACAACATTAGAATATCATCATGTACTCACTTTGATATGAGATATAAATATGAGGATTTTTTTATAAGCGGTTCTCAAAGTGGGGTCTGGGGACCCCCAGGGGTCCTTGAGGGGGTTCCCCAGTAAAAGTAGTTAATAAAGCAACAAAATCAGTTAGAATACTTTAACCATACTGTACATCAGCTATTTGAAAATAAAGGATCTACAAGCTTAGCCTGGTAAACCCTCCCTCCGGAAATCTCATTTCCATTTGATCTCAGGAGTGAGTCTGGCCTGATCGCCCATTCTGCAATATTGGCTGTGTGGGCTGGAGTTGGGCGGGAGTAATACCGTTGACTGACAACCCCTTCAGCCAATGATCGTTTTTCCCCTTCAGCCAATCAGCAGTTCACCAGACTAATGTGACGCAACGGGACTTTTGAGACGGCCATGCCCAAAATAGGTTGCCTTATTCGGATACATGTGTGTCACTGGCACTGCCCGCACCGGCCGTTTCTCTGAATTTTTATTTTTAAATAGGCTCTGTCATGATTAATTGACCACATATATGAAGTTAAACAACTAAATTCTACCCAAACGATATCTTATAAGTAAATTCCGTGCCTCAAAATAGAAGTTTGAGAGCTTTTTGAAGTAAAAAAACTGCGGAGAAAATAGCGGACAGAAAAGATGGCTGCCGTTCGTGTTTTGTCGGCTGCATTCAGGCTGCACTCGGTGCCATTCGGGCTCACTCGAACTCGCCACCTGATTGGCCAACTGTCGCTGTCAATCACAGAACGATGTGCGACGACGCTGATAGGCTCGTCCGTTTGGTGTAGACAGCCAATATTGCAGAATGGGCGATCAGGCCAGACTCACTCCTGAAATCAAATGGAACTGAGATTTCCGGTTTACCAGGCTACTACAAGCTCACTGCGCGTCACAATGTGATGTGTTGTGAGCTTGCAGATCTGCTATTCTCAAACAATCTTAAAATGTGAAAAAATGTATTATAGTTTTGAAACAACACAAGTCTTGTATGTGGTACCTGATACAAAACATTTTCAGATGGGGGTCCACAGCCAAATACATATTCATTTGCGGGTCCTTGACATGAAAACGTTTGATAAAATGTTGAAGCAAAGGGCATGTGTGATTGTGTGTGTGTATGTACAGTATACTGTATAAGTATGCATTATGATATAAAACAGAGAGCATCTCTATTTAGAACAAACCTCCAGCCTAAAACAGCATTCACACATCACAACACACATCACACAAAAGTGAGTGAGTGTGAATGAATCTGTCCTTACATCTCCACAACCACCCGGCTGATTGACTTCAACCTTGGCAGCGTATCGGCGAGGGCTGAAGGAGTGCAGTGCCCAGTGTCAAATCGGTCGGCTCAGCGGGTGTACAGAACAGACAATCTGACCAATATGCTAATAAATGGGCATATACTGATGACATCAGGGATCTCCATAAATGGACATAAAAGGGACAAGGACAGATACAAATATCTCCATATATGGGCATAAAGGGGACTTAGACAGACAGACAGATACAAAGACAGATAGGTACAATGAGTTCTCTGATAATGGGTACAATGGGTTAAACCAATATTGCATAACCGGGAGGGGCATGTGTTCCATGTTTTTTTGTATTGTTGTCCTAGGCTAATCTCTGTGTTGACAGGCTGTCACACAGCCCATTCGGCCCAATCAGAAAACTCTGTGCTCTTTAGGTGCTCAATAAAATTCCATTCCGTATAGTGTGCACATCGAAAAACAGGAGATCAGAAAACCACATCATATGTGTTTCTTAACGTTTGTCTACCCAGCTCTCATTGACTTCAATGTATTCCAGCAAAGCTTCGGAAAGAATCTGTATCTGTCCTTTCCTTATTTACATAGCCTTGCAAAGGAACAGGAAAAACACAAGCAGTGTGGGAGGGGTCATCACAATACACTGTCAGCTAATTTCCTTGCTACATACGTATTTGCATGCATATGTTTTTACCATGTAAACATGCTTTACATATATGGCTCCTACACAGGAACAGAAAAAATGCACAGAAGGACCAACAAGCAGTAGGAGGAGTCATCACAATACGCTGTCAGCAAATCTACTTACTGAATCTGCTATGCCCATATATGTAAAGTTAAACATGCTTTACATATGACAAGAGCGTGAAAAGACTTTCTGAGCGGCCAATAAGAGGAGCAGGAATCCCTCTCCCAGTCAGTGCTCATTGAGGGGTACCATCAGTGAAAATGGAGAGAGCCATCTTCAAGACTGTAATTTTTTCTGCTGTTTGTGTGGTTATTGGAAAGCACGTCTATGTAAGGGAAGTGAAAACTTGGGACGAAGCTCAAGAACACTGCAGACAAAATTTCACTGACCTGTCTCCCATCAGCAGTTACAGAGATGAAAATAAGCTCAGGGAGCTTTCTTTTCTTGAATTCGATGGTTTCTTTTTGGGAGGCTGGATTGGGCTCTACCGAGTACCCCAGAACCTCACTGGCTGGAGGTGGTCCGGTGGGGGATATGCTACGTACCAAAACTGGCGATATGGAGAACCAAATAACTATGGTGGCAAAGAGTATTATGGAGAATGGACTGGTATTGGAAAGTGGAATGATCATTCCAAGAAGACGACCAGGCCATTCTTTTGCTTAAAGTGGATTGTGGTGAAAAATAATAAGACATGGGAGGAGGCTATGAATTACTGTAAGAAACAACACACTGGCCTCATCAGCTTGGTCTCAGAGACCGAGGTTCTTCTGGCCCGGAGGGAGATCCAGGAAGCCCAGACCACTGACCACGTGTGGACTGGCCTGCGTTACTTTGGAGACCGCTGGCTGTGGGTGAATGGTGACCCTCTAGGTTATGAGGCATGGCTCCATGGAGTCCAGGACCACCAGTGTCCGGCTTGGAGTCACCGCTGTGGGGCTCTCAACAAAGACGGACAGTGGCAAAACTATTCCTGTCAAGAAAAACTTAACTTCATCTGCTACTGAGCCAAACTCAAAGGGACTATTAAAGCAAGGTACATTTGTTAATTGTAAAAGGAGGTTACTTTTTTGTGTTAATAATACAAAATATAATCTCATTCTTAAATTCATCCTTTTTTGGCACCTTTTAACATTTTATGATTATCATCTAAATTAAATCGTATAGCTCAACTAGTGTAGTGTGCATGCCTAACATCAAAACATACCTGAAATAGGATTGTAAACTAACACTGCCATTAGTTTAGATGAATAATGAAACACTGTTGGTTCCTCTGTGCCACTTGTGAGAATCTCGCACGCACGCACGCACGCACGCACGCATGAACAAACTTAACCTCATAACGCAAGCAACCACCAGTCTCATTCCTAAAGGTTGATTTATACTTCTTCATACGACGGAGTCATACAAAAAATAGCACATTGGCCTTTTCCGGCTCTGGCGTACGTAAAAGTATAAATCGGTCTAAACTCCGGAGATGATTGAGTGAAAACGGGTCAGGTGTGGACGGCTCTATGTATGGCCACTAACAAAGGCAGATGGAACTCACTCAGTCATCAGTGGTTAGAGAGGTGCCCTTGTTCTGACAGCTCCCTCCACACTCTGAATAAAGCAAAAGTCTCTCTCATTGTCATGAATATAATGTGGTCTTTGAGTGTTTGTCTGGCGTTTCTGTTTAACTGAAATCACTTTACGGATAATACATGGATTGTTAATTGTAAACAGAAAAATGAATGCCACCTTAAAGAGGTCTGTGGTTTTTGTGACATTAAGACACATGATTAAAGGGAGTTTTTGTTGTTTTGATCTTTGTAATTGTTCCTTAACCACTTGAACCCTCTAGACTTGGTAAACTGGACCTCAGTTGGCTCTTTTAGCATTTTTTCCCGTCGATACCAAATCTCTTTGCCAAAATAGCTGATCTACAACCATTTTATAGGGAATTATAATTAAAAAATGTGTATATGGACTGCTTTCCAAACAACCACTTGGCTGAAAGGACCTGACAAAGATGGAAAAGTTGCGGCAAAGCAGTTGCTGTACACATCCAGTGCTTGTGCGCTTTCTACTTGTGATGCAGACATGGTACACGATTCCAGCGCTGAATTGAAATGTCTCAAGGGGGCTCCATCGATTCAAGACATATAAATGCATGGCCCATCTGCCCCCGCAGAGAGCTGACTGACAGTTGTCGGACGAACAATCACCTCACAGCCTGCTTATCTTCCACACACTCAATAGTGTTTCAGTGTCATTTGACACCATCAACTCCCAGCCATTACTCTAGTTTTGGTGCACATCCACCTCTAGTCCCTCTCCCATAAATCTTACATCTGTCTCACGGAGTGAAAGGAAAATGAAGAACTACCTTGGGTTTTCACATTTGTCCTCCCCCACGAAGAAGACCTTGACACCGGGTCAAGCAACAAAGTTTTTGCTGGGTTTCTTGCTTCATGTTAGTATGAAGCATCGTACCTGCTTGCAAGTCATGCATCTCATGTTGTTAAATGTTATTACACTCTGTGGCGTGGTGGGAACATACTTTTACACCAGCTGTCTTGTAAAGACAACAAAAGAATCCATCAATCTGCTTTGCCTCGAGGGCAGCTCAGGGCACCATATCACTTTGTGGACCACTCTCACATACCGTATACTGATCCCTAAAAACATGCAAAATCAGCTTTGCCTCTAATCGTTCAACAAAGGAAATAATAAATCTATTCACAAAAACCTGACTGTTTCAATAACATTAAAAGAACCCTTTATAACCATGCAGAACCAGTCGACATCACTGTACTTTTCCATATCTGCTTCCCTCTCCCTCCCCATTATCACTTTCTTATTTTTATACACAAAGCTAGAAGCAAGTGTTCCACCACAAAAGACTGCTCCAGATCTCTCTCTCTCTCTCTGTCTGTCCCCCCCCTTCTCCCTGTCTCTCTCTCACCCCCCAGTATAACTTTGTTATTTTTATACACAAAGCCGGAAGCAAGTGTTCCACCACAAAAGTCTGCTCCACTGCTCTGGTTAGGAAGCCGAATTCAGGAAACCATTGTATCAACATGCCGTGTGTGTGCGTGCACGCGTGTGTGTGTGCACACGTTATCGTTCCACATCTACAGGTATATCCATCTTGTGATGGATGGTGATGAAAAGCCTTTCAGAGCCAGATCAATCGTGATCTCCACTGATCACAAATGCCTACAGTATGTACCCCCATGTAACAACATTAGAACATCACCATGTACTCACTTTTATATGAGATATAGATATGAGGATTTTTTTTAATAAGCGGTTCTCAAAGTGGGGTCTGGGGACCCCCAGGGGTCCTTCAGGGGGTTCCCCAGTAAAAGTAGTTAATAAAGCAACAAAATCAGTTAAACCACTTTAACCAATGTGATGTGTTGTGAGCTTGTAGATCTGTATTATGATATAGAACAGAGAGCATCTCTATGTAGAACAAACCTCCAGCCTAAAACAGCATTCACACATCACAATACACATCACACTATAGTGAGTGAGTGTGAGAGTGTGAATGAATCTGTCCTTACATCTCCACAACCACCCGGCTGATTGACTTCAACCTTGGCAGCGTATCGGCGAGGGCTGAAGGAGTGCAGTGCCCAGTGTCAAATCGGTCGGCTCAGCAGGTGTACAGAACTGACAATCTGACCAATATGCTAATAAATGGGCATATACTGATGACATAAGGGATCTCTATAAATGGACATAAAAGGGACAAGGACAGATAGATACAAAGATCTCCATATATGGGCATAAAGGGTACTTAGACAGACAGACAGATACAAAGACAGATAGGTACAATGAGTACTCTGATAATGGGTACAATGGGTTAAACCAATATTGCATAACCGGGAGGGGCATGTGTTCCTAACTTGCATCGTTCCCGAGTAGGCCCCTGTGTCTGTCTTGTGCATATTACCGCATAACATGAGCGCCAACCGATCAATCGACTTCCAACTTGTGTGTACCATCTGACGGTGTGTTGCCCCCTATGGAAATCTGGTTGGACCATCAGTTGTCCAGAGCTGAAACTACAAATACTCTGTCTGTCTGTCTGTCTGTCTGTCTGTCTGTCTGTCTGTCTGTCTGTCTGTCTGTCTGTCTGTCTGTTTGTGGCCCATGTAATGGCCATCTATGGAGATTTCTCTGTCTGTCTGTCTGTCTGTCGGTCTGTGTCCCAATTTTATGCCCATGATTGGAGATTCCTATGGGTACAACAGGTATTAGATAAGTGGATGGGGCATGTGTGCACTAGAAAACTGGTGCTGACTGGATTAGCTCCGGACACACACACGCACGCAAGCACACAAGCAGGGCTAGCCTCCTGCAGAGCCGTATAAAGAGCTGCTTCAATTATTTTTGGTTTCCAAGTGTTCACAAATCCAGACACTCCCAGACCAGGCAGGGATTCGTGTGAATTCGGTTTTGTGATTGGATTCCTCATCTAACCCCCCCCCATGTCATCTGAGAGGCATAAAGCCAGAATAACCTCCAGTAACAATGAAGTTAAATGGGCCTCTTTAGAGTGACGCTTCATTTCCTCCGCAATTTAAATCTGATGAGCTTTGGGGCTTTGGCTTCGCCACGATGCCAGCCCAACGTCTCACTCTCATTCCAGGCGACAATGCAATGTTCCTCCTCTGTTCTTAAAACAAAATAAAACCCTGTCCTGGGCCTGTCGGCCGTGACAAACCGAAGCTGGGGAGCATTCCAAGGGAATTCCAGCTACAGCCTATGCGGCAGAGAGGCAAGCAAATGGGAGCCCGGGTGAGGAAGCTGAGAGGTGTCATTTGTCTTCATAAGATCCTCACGCATAAGAGCCAGAGTGAGCGGAGGGAAGGGAAGGGAATGTTGTGGGGAAAGATGGAGAGAGAGAGAGAGTGAGAGGGGCGACGATGAGGAATGGAGGGAGGCAGGAGAAGAAAGAGATGTGGGTTATCTGTAAATGTTGCAGACCCAAGATAGCTGTGTTAACGCACCAGCTGTCGGCGGCGGCGGCGGGTTGGAATGGTTGTCGGCCCCCACCAATCACCGGGGTGCATCGCCACAAACGACCCGGAGACTGGAGAGAGATGGGAGCGATCAGCGGGGTGGAGGGGGGAGGGGAGGGGGGGTGGATGGAGAAAAAGAGGGATGGAAGAATGGGTGAGATGGAAGGATTGTATAGAGGGGGAGAAAAAAGTGATGTAGTGATGTAAGTGATGTAAAGTAACTAAGTACATTTACTCAAGTACTGTACTTAAGTACAATTTTGAGGTAGTTTGACTTTACTGGAGTATATAGGCTATTTCTAATTTTTAATACTTTTACTTCTACTCCACTACATCTCAGAGGCAAATATTATATTTTTACTCCACTACAATTATTTGAAAACTTTAGTTACTAGTTACTTTTCAAAACAAAACATACATTAATCACTTCAGCCCTATATACATTTCGGCCATTTGAAAATAGACGATCTACAAGCTCACAATGCAACGCAATGCATGCATTATGAGCTTGTAGATCTGCTATTTTCAAATGATTCTTATACATTTGAAAAGTTGTGAAATGGGACATGCATAATGAGTACTCTGTACTTTTGGTACTTTAAATACATTTTGAAACCAATACTTTTGTACTTTTACTCAAGTACATTTTGAATTCCCGACTTTTACTTGTAACAGAGTATTTGTACATTACAGTATTGATACTTTTACTTCAGTAAGAAATGTGAGTACTTTTTTCCACCACTGGGGGAGAGCATATAGCTGAGAGGGCAGCAAGGAGGGAGGTTGTGGAGAGGAGGGGGAGGACATGGGGTGATTGACTGGGTATAAGGGAAGAGTGGGGCAGTTGATAGAAAATAGGTAAATGATGGATGGAAGGGAGACGGTAAATAGAGTGATTACTTAATCATCCCTGAATGTTTTGTCTTATAGCTTTGCTCTTAAATCCTGGACTGCCTCCTTGATCTTTTTTCTTTTTTTGCTGTTCCCTCCCTCCAGCATAATGAACAACAGATAACAAAAAAAGAAAGATAACAAAGGGAATGTCTATTGTGTGCACATAATTGCATAATCACAATGCTGGAGATGTTTCAATAAAACAAGGCTGTAAATAATGCATTCATTAATTCATGACAGATTAATACACTTGAAAGGCAGATGCTTTGAATTGCTAAAGCAGCAAACCTGTCCAAGTCATACATGGGATACATAATCCTCTATATTTGCATGGAGCTGTCTGTACATACACTTGTATGTGTGCACGCCTGCGTGTGTGTGTGTGTGTGTGTGTGTGTGTGTGTGTGTGTGTGTGTGTGTGTGTGTGTGTGTGTGTGTGTGTGTGTGTGTGTGTGTGTGTGTGTGTGTGTGTGTGTGTGTGTGTGTGTGTGTGTGTGTGTGTGTGTGTGTGTGTGTGTGTGTGTGTGTGCGTGCGTGCGTGCGTGCGTGCGTGCGTGCGTGCGTGCGTGCGTGCATGCGCGCGCGTGTGTGCATGCCTTTAGCATTGTGATGCATCATCCATCCAACTAAGAAGTAAAAAGAGGAATATTTATAAAGAGTGGTCAGTAGAGAAATGGACAGAGTATATATTCTATTCCAAATCAAAGCAAAGTTTTCACTCACTCACCATCCATACATTCAATAATAAGAATTCAATTAAAGATCAGGGAGTAGGACAAGGTCACCAAGAATTGACGCTGCTGTGTAGTGATTGACATTCTCAAAAACATAGTTGCTATTGACGTGACCACTTAACACTAAATTGCTTTCTGACCAGTGTCAAGGCAAAACCTCCTCCTGTCAGGAAGGCTGAGCATGTGCACCGCTCAACTTCAGGGTTCATTCATCGGGTTGAACTGCTAAATGTCATGCTCATGTGGTAAAGATTGGCTGAGATACAAACAGACGAATGTCTTTCCAACGTGTAGTGGTATGTGGCTCCATCTTGTGGATATTTAAAGAAAGTACAGTATAGATAAGAAAGGCCACCAATTCTGAGCTTCCATTTTGGTGAATAAGAAGAGACTTTCAGCAATTGAATGGATACTTTATATTTAACAGCAATAAATATTTCTGAAATCCATATATCCCATTTCAAGTGAATGGCCCTAAAAAGGTGAGTTTTTTTCCAGTTCTTTGAATTGACACTAGGGGGAGAAACTGTCCCAGAAAAATTATCCAACGTTCTTGTTGTGTGCAAGACCCCTCTCTTCTTTCCAGCAGTAAGCTCTGCAGGCCTGCACACTTAAATAACTTGCAGAGCTCTGTGAGTTTGAACTGTGTCAACACAAGTCCTATATGTCAATGCCATATTTAGTGTCTATGGTTTTACACATTATTTGAGGTAGTGTTTTGTTTACTGTATGAAGTGTCCATTCTGCAAAGGCACAAAGATAGACATATATACACACACATGTATACACACAAATATGTGCAGGGAAGGGTGATATTGTCACTAATGCATGTACTCCTACAGGCTGGGGCGACACCTGTCAGCAGGGAGTGTTGGGCGGGAGGAGTAGGTGGACAGAGGTGCTACGCTCTCCCGGTGGGGGCTCCTCACTGGCAGGTGAGCCAGCCAGTAGGGTACAACAGCAGTGACAACACACAGAAATGTTTGTGGGGAGGAATTATTTGGCCTAATGACTAAATTGTGGAGAAAAGGGTCTAAAAAGCTCAAAATAAAATTGCGCACACGCACACACACACACACACACACACACACACACACACACACACACACACACACACACACACACACCATTTTCTTCTCCCATTATCTTTCCACTGTAGGAACAGAAATAATTTCAAATGTTCCATTCACTCTTTTCTCCATCCCTCTCAGGACCCACAAACCAATATAATTGGATAATTGCATTGAAATTATGTTATGCAACATGTATTTCCTTACATCTAAGTATGTATTTCTGAAGTATATGACCTTAGAATTTAGTAATTAAGTATGTGTGACCTTAAAAGCACAAGTGGTTCAGTTTGAAATACCTGGGGTCTATGTTTTTGTGTGAAATACCTCAGACTGCCAGAGCCCCATTGGGACAGAACAGACCTCACTCCTCCCTTTGAAAAAACAAATTATTTCCATGAAACACCTGTCATCCACCTCTCTCTGGTTCTCACTCTATGCCTCGCTTTCCCCTTCTCTCCACACTTGGACACCACATGCATCTTAATCTTTACTGTATGTTGGACATTGTTGCAATTACCTCTCTTCGTCAGAAGGAGACAAACAGACACAAAACTTAACTATACTGTACTTACAATAATAATCAGAGTAAATATTTCTGGATATGATGCATGGAAGTGTTTTGACTCCTGGCTGACATGATTCATCCATTTTTCAAATACAAACTTGCCACACCTTAAACTAACATCAACCATTATAAATGCTGCAGCAGTGATTTTCCATTTAGAAATATGCTGTACTGTGAGGCAAAATTCCATGTGTTGAAGGACATTCTCGACTGACTTGTGTTGTTCCAAAAACAGCATCAAACAACATAGTCCACTTCTTTATTTGTGATGTTCTATGCCAAAACAAAGGGAATGAATGGAAGACATCCGCGTTTTACTGGTAGAACTCTAAACATTAAATTAAAGACATTCCTTAAGAGACAAATGTTTCTTTTTGTCAGTCTGACTGTTGTACTTCACCATCAAAGTTTTCTAAAACTTTGAGACAAGAATGTCTTGACATGGTCCCAGTGCTACTGTTTCCCCTCGTTCAGGAACAATGAATAGATAAAAACAGTACCACTTGAACGTTCGCCAAAAATTGCAGATTTATACGCTCACAATGTGTTACACTGCAGCGCATTGTGAGCGTGTAGATCAGCTATTTTCGGAGAAGAGATTTGGTATAGAGGGGGGGGGGGGGGGGGGGTGGACCAAGTACAAAGCTGACCCCGGTCAATTAAGTAGTTTACTACGTTTAGAGGATTTAAGGGGTTAAGATACTCACCTCTGCAGCCATACAGTACTTACCCTTGCTTATAGGGCTGAATCCCACCAGAGCTATCCTCCTGTGACTCCCGTACAATGCCTCGGTTTCAGCTTTCCTGTTTGTCTGTTAAACAAAAAATGCAAAGGAGAAAGTGACTCACATTTAGCTGGTGGTTTAGTTCTACAAATGGCTTGAAGAGGAAGGATGGCAGATATAAACAAAACAGAGATGACACACTGTACTGTAAGAGACAGACTAGAGCGTTAAAAGGAGCCAACCATCAATCAGCCATGAGGTCAGACGTGGTATGGAAGTGGGTACCTGAATCATCTCGCCTCCTCTTGGGATAGTCTGCCTGCCTGCCTGCCTGCCTGCCTTCATTTAGGTCAAAACACTGTTTCACAGACAACTGCATCCTGCCAAGGGACAATTTGGAAAGAGTTAGCCGGGAGCAAAACCAGCTCAGTGGGTATCGCTGCATGGCTTATGACTCACAGCCAAAGGACGGCAAATATACCTTGTCAAAGGTGTCGCACATTTTTACAGCCACAAGTTACACCTGTCTGGGAAAAGGCCTCGCTGGAGACACATGAGCAAGCATGAGCGGTTTGAGATGTTTTGTGTTGTTTGTTCGACATGCTCAACTGTCTCCAAAAACATGTTGGCAGGATTTGAACACCATAAATGCAATCTATTGTCAGAGGAGCCAAGAAGGGGAATAGGAAAGCATATGTCTGGTTACCACTCTGTAACACACATTCTGAAAGATCTCTGAATTGTCTGAGTTGCTGATTATACTAGAAACCAACACATGTTCAACAATTTACAATTTATTCAATTTCTGCTTTCATATTTATCTGTTTGCAGATGTATTTGTCTGTTTGTTTGTCACAGTGATAACTTTGATCGTTTTTATCAGATTTGGATCAAACTGGGCAGATGCGGCCTGGGCGGCTGGCATAGTGCTCCAGGCACCTAGGCTCAATGTAGCCTGACAGCGCGTCGCGGGTTCGAGTCCCGAGCCCGACGGCCTTTGCTGCATTGTCACTCCCCATCTCCCATCTCCCTCTCTCTCCCAATTTCCTGTCAGCCTACTGTCCTATCAATAAAGGCATAAAAAAGCCCAAAAATAAATCTTAAAGAAAAACTGGACAGATGCGTAGAGTAGTGCACTACTGAGATATACAGTATACTTTTACAGAATTGTTTTTTTCCCTTTCCTTTTTTTATATCGGTCAAAGTTCAAGGTCAAAGCAGCAACTTCCATGGATGACCCTGTAATAATGACCCAGTTCAGCCGGTAACTTACTAATACTATTGTATAGGCTATTGTTTTAACACACCAGTGACACCACAAGCCAGGTTCTCTAAATCAATTTAGCATTAATCACTGAAACCCCAGCATCGGTATTGTGGTGGAAGCTTTCGCTGAAAATAGCCGATCGCTTGTCGATCGGCTATTTTCAGCAGAAACATAAAAGACACCAGTACTGAGCCCTGAGGGACTGAGGGTCCATTGGATTGCACAAACAACTCCCTTAGCGTGAAGATGTTTTATGAGGCAGAGGCATGAGCTCTGCTCTGGGCTCTCCGTAGGCTGGCAGAGGGAGTGTAGCCCCCAGGATTACGTAGACAATTGGCACTGGGTGAAAAAATGGGGTTGCAAAATCATGGGATAAAAAAAAGAAGGGAAAAAAAGATGTTTTATGAAACCAATCCAGATGTAAACCTGACTCTCCCCTCGTGAGAAACAACACATCATCCTGCCAACTGAAGAAGAACCAGTCCTATACATGGGAGACGTTGTTGAACTTTGTAAATGTCTCATCTATATATATATACAACTACACCTCTGACAAATCTGACATTCAGACCTTTCATATCACATTTCATACATTCTTTCATCAAAGGAAGTCTCTGTGTTAGGGTAGGTGGGCTGGAAAACCTGGTGGTTAAAGAGGAAGCAGTCAGGGGGGAAGGAACAGTCAGTAGGTTTTTTGTAGAATAGTCTGAGCCATGCCCTTGTAACAATAAGCTTGTTTTTACCCTGACCTTTAACCATTCTTTCCACATCCTCGTATCCTCATCATCCCCATGTCAGCACCATGTGGTTAGAAATAATGATCAGAAACGGCTAGCCCATGAAAAATGGAGATGGAACATTCAAATAAAACAATCAAAGCCCATGTTAAAAGAATGTAAATGAAGGCTATATAATGGACATGTGTCATCAAAAATTAAAGTTTTTGATGTATCTCAGGCCACTTCCAATGGGCTACCTTAAAGGGATAGGGAAAAAATACTTTTTTTCAATTAGTCACCCCATGGAGACTTGAATTCATGGGGAATAAATTGTTTATGTCGCATTCCTAAGCCAATAATTTGATGACCAGAGGACTGGTAGGCAGCGGTTCTGGTAGGAGACACAAAGGAGACGCTTTGTGTCTCCATCAAATTATTGGCTTAGGAATGCGACAAAAACAAAAAAATATCCATGAATTAAAGTCTCCATGGGGTGAGAAATCGATAGGAAAAAAAGTCATTTTGGGGTGAACTATCCCTTTAAGTTAATTGTTGGCTTAATGCTATTCTCAAAGTGGGTCCAGGGTAGCCTGACATTGGCCAGACTCATAACGAGTGAATCCACATTATCAGTATGGCAATGCCAGGCTAGGTCCAGGGACCCTCTGGGTTCTTTGAAAGGGTTCTAAATGGACCCCTACAATGTAAGGGCCCTTTTGGAACCAATCAAAGAAGACCTGTAAGGCTTACTGTACAGGTCTGTAACTCTGAAAGTGCACAAATGGAACCAAATGGACGGGTCATTTGGTGTAAAGTAACTAAGTACATTTACTCAAGTACCATACTTAAGTAAAATGTTTAGGTATTTTTACTTAATTGGAGTATCTCCAGTTTCCAGTACTTATACTTCTACTCCACTACATCTCAGAGGCAAATATTGTATGTATACTCCACAACAATGTAACTTTAGTTAGTTTGTAGATTTTGATTATTATTACAAAACATACATTAACCACTTAAGGCCTATTGGCCATTTGAAAATAGCAAATCTACAAGCTCACAAGCTTGTAGATTTTTATACATTTCATATATTTGAAAACGCGAGAAATGGAACATTCTGCATCATGAGTACTTTCTACTTTGGTACATTACGTGCCGCCCTGTCGTACAGTGACAGTCAAACGATGGACTCACACAGGCAGTCTTCAGGCGTGCTGTATTTCCAATTAATCGTTTATTAGTAATAGTTGTTGTTGTTTGTTACAGAGTTCTCGGCGCGCCAACTGGGAGCTTCACCGTTGCCCGCACACACACAGTAAATGTGCCCTTTCTACTTCCTGTGTGTCTTTATATTCAGCCCGCTTCCACCTATACCATGGCATTGGTTCTCAAAGTGGGGTACGGGGACCGCAGGGGTACTTGAGGCGGTTCCTCAAGTACCCTGGGGTACTTGAGAAACCACTTTTGTTCCATTTGTACACTCTCAGAGTTAAATTAACATTGATTTTATAATATAAATTCGGGTCCCAGAGGTATAAATGCCATTAAATGGGGGTCCGTAGCCTAATACATATCAAACTGGGGGTCCTTGACATTAAAATGGTCGAGAATCACTGCTAGAAAGCCGTATAAACCTTCTCTTATTGGGGTCCCTGGCTTATCTTTTCAAATGGGGGTCCGCGGGCTAATAAGTGTCAATTTGGGGGTCCTTGACATGAAAAAGTTTGAGAACCACTGCTCTATGGCTTCTTCCACAGGTAATAATGTTAGGCTGGGCAACACACATTACATTTCTACATGGAGGTATCGGTAAAGTAAGAATTGTGAGTACCTTTTCCACCACTGCTCGTCTGCAAAACAGACTGAATCTCCCCCCTCGCCCCTTCTTTTCCTTCCTGAGGTGGAGGTCTTATTAATGTTACCGTGCCGTCTGGCTCACTCAGCGACCAGCTGAGTATATTTACTTGGTGTTAAAGGAGCGGCGGCCACAAAGGCTGGAATGTGTGTAAGTGTGACTTGAAAGCACCAGGTTACATTTGAGTTTTTAACCCATAAAATAAATAGAGTGTGTCCCGACAAATCTTTATGAATGGCCGTATTCATGCCCAGGCGCCACGCCCCCCTAATCAACTCCTATAACTTCGCTCCTGTTCTTAACTCCACCCATTAAGAATGTTGTCTCTGGATTGGTGGAAGAAGTACACACATTTTTGTACTTGAGTAAAAGAAGAGTACCAATACCACAATGTGGAAATACTCTGTTACAAATAAAAGTCAGGTATTCAAAATATACAATAAGTATTCACATTAGAATGTACTAAGTAGCCTATACTCATTTTGCACAATGTCCAATTTCACAAGTTTCCAAATGCTTTGTAAATAGCAGATCTACAAGCTCACAATGTGTCGCAAAGCGTAGCCTAAGTATGCATGGGCCTGAAGTGGTTAATGCACGTTTTGTAATAATAATCAAAATCATAATTAGTAACTCAAGTTTTCAAATAATTGTAGTGGAGTAAAAAGTATTATATTTGCCTCTGAGATATAGTGGAGTAGAAATAAAAGTACTGAACATTGGATATACTCCAGTAAAGTAAAAAATACCTCAAAACTGTGCTTAAGTACAGTACTTGAGTACATGTACTTAGTTACTTTACACCACTGGTCTCTGGATAGCTGCCCGCATGTTAATTGGGTAGACATATGGTGAGGGGCGGAGCCTGTCTCGCTAGTAGGGTCTATAAATTAGGAAACAGTTGCAGAGCACTAAACCCTGGAATAAGGGGAAGGAGTCAAACTTTAATACACTTGGACAATTTCTTGATTTAATTCAAGGAAAACTTACCTAGTGACGGTGCTGACATTCTCTCTTCAAGTTGTCTTTGGACTAAAACTCAGTGTAGGCTGTAGTTTTTTGTATTCATTTTTTGTTTGTTTGTTTGTTTATTGTCATAATCATGGCGTTTATGCTGTATCTTGCTCTCTCGACAATGACAGTCATCAACCAGGTAAGATATTTAGATATTTGTTATAACTATATTATTACATAATCACATTATTACAGAGAAAGTGCTATTTATTATAATCACATTATTACATAATCACATTATTACAGAGAAAGTGCTATTTATAATCACATTATTACATAATCATATTATTACAGAGGAAGTGCTATTTATAATCACATTTGTACATAATCACATTATTACAGAGAAAGTGCTATTTAGGGAGTGCTATTTAGTCTTAAGTGTCTGACTCTCTCATGTCAGATTGTAGGTTAAAGACTTAGTTACTGTCTATTAAACTAGGATTTATTCCAACACTAGACAGGTTAATGCTTGTTGACCATGATTGCTTTGATTCCTGGAAGAACTTGGCAGTGTTACAGTGCAGTGCTGCATGACTCAAATCATAAGTCAGGAGGAGATTCATTGGGCATAAAAACCTAAGCTGTCTAGACACCAAGGTCCAGAACTGACTTGTCTTTGGCTACTGTTATCCACACACACCACACATGATTGCCACACTATATTCAGTGATAAGAGCCAGTTTCATTGTCGGGAGTTCAAAAACAGTCACCAACCTATTTACTGTACCAACCGAGATTGTGTTGATTTAGTGTTGATTTCTACCACCTGAACACTGTTCCTCGCCGAGAGCTGGCGAAAACTTCTGGGAACTCAGATTACCTGAACACTAATTGAAATTTAAACTAATAAACTTTTGCTTAACTACTACTGGACTACCCCCACACACACACACACACACACACACACACACACACACACACACACACACACACACACACACACACACACACACACACACACACACACACACACACACACACACACACACACACACACACACACACACACACACACACACACACGCACACACACACACACACTTTACTGACTGAGATTTTGGTTTTCTTGGTGCAATGGCCTTCATTAACCTTATATTTGACAGCTGAAAATTTCTCTGTGGCAACTTCAACAATATTTCAGCAAATCAATTGAAATGCAAAGTGAAATTCTAAAGAATCAATCAAAGAAGCAATAGCAACTTCAGTTAGAGTTATTATTCAATGAATGTTTTCACAGTTATTCTCAATTTGCGTTGAGCCATCGTGTAGAACTACCATTTCCGTTAGGAGGCTGAAGAAACTCTCCCCCTATTTTTTCTCGTTATTCCTCCAGGTGACTGCCAGCTGCCCAGCGGTGTGTGAGTGCCCTGCACAGCCCTTGGCATGTCCGCCTGGGGTGAGCACCATGCCAGACAGCTGCGGGTGCTGCAAGGTGTGCGCCGCACAGCTTAACCAAGACTGCAGTCCCATGATGCCTTGTGACCACCACAAGGGCCTGGAGTGTAACTATGGCAATGACGTGACCACGGCCTGGGGCATCTGTCGAGGTGAGGAGCGAAGGAAATGTAATGTGTGCGGGCAGAGAGGGCTGTGGGTGGGTGGCCACATTCCTCTAGTAGTTAAAACAATGTGAATCCCTATAAGTAAACACTAATAAACTTCCCTTAGTACTATTTACGTTTAAAGTAAATAGCACCTGGTGACGAAATGACTTTATAGCTCTGCCATGTTAATCATTATAACACAGTACATTCTCTCTCTGTCGTTTGGGTTAGGTGATTTCTCTCCACTCCTTTTACCACCCCGTCCTTGGGGCTGGGGGTTTCCCCCGGGCTATATTTCTGTACATTGAAGTGTGCTTACAACTACAGGGCAGAAACACATTGTGAAGATGTAGTCTAAATTTGAATTGAATGTGATGGTTGAAGCATGCTGTATAGTTATGTGACACTGCAGGCACACAGCCTTTTGAGGCCATGTAGATAGGTAACTCTGAACAAAAAGTAATTTCCATATATTTGTTTCTTTGTCAGGGATTTGTATTTTATTTGTTTATGCCTATGCCTTAAGAGAAACATGGAGGGAGGCGATATGGCCAGCATAGTGCTGTACTGCATGGTGTTACATGTGACCCTGTCACCCAAGGTTCAACCATGTGTTGAAAGTCACCAGAGCACCCCAACATTTGACACACCGTACAACTGCCCAGCTGGATGGCGGTAGGGGTATTTTAATGTGTAGTGAATGTCTGATGTAGGGGGATTAGAGTTAAAAATACACTTTCCCTCCATGCCATGTGAAGACAGCTCCATGAATAGCAGTTTATTTTCAAAGCTTTGGTGACAAGGAGTCTGTCTCTACTTCCTGTGATATTTCCCTGACCCGTACCGCTCCACATCCTAGCTTTCTACCGTGTGAGTTTCTGTGTGCTCGTGCGGTATCACGTTATTCTGTGTTTGTTTGTCACGAGGCAGGGAAAACATTGCGCAAGATGACTGGTCTCCACCGTTGAAACAAGAGAATGCGACAAATTCCCTTCAGACATACCCAGGATTGTCAGAGGAGGTTCTGTCAAAAGATCCCTTTCAGATTTCAAAGCACAGCCTTGTCTTTAGAATCTGACAGACATGCTAAAAATCATGTGGACATCTTTGAGATACCAAACATTGCATGGATGATTCCCAAGAATCCTAAAATATCCCTATTGCTCATAATTTTATTTGGTGGCATGAATGTGCAAAAGAGACCTTATTGATACGGTTGCGATACGGGTTGGAAATGTGAAACACCATAGGTCAGGGGTGTCAAACTCATTTTGGGGCAAGGGCCGCATTGGGCGAAAGGTGATTTGATGAGGGCCGCGACGAGGGGCGCGATGCCACGTGCGTTCACTTACACAGTTGTCACTTGGCTTTGTTTTTCAGCCTGTTGCCTCAGTCACTGCTATTAACGATGACGTGATAAACAATAATAGAATATTCAGAAAATATCAATGAATCACAATAATATGATTAATGCTTCAAATGAAATCAGGCTCATGTGGTTAAACACCTATGGAATAGGTGTTTAAGCACTTACGTCTGATTTATACTTCATAGTAGGATGGTGTCGCATGGCAAAAATAGCCAATCTACGAGCTACAAGGCATTGCATATTCGGATTATTTTGTATTTGTTGAATTTCTTTGAAAAAACTTTTCAAACGTCACGCCTATGATATGCTTTATTACAAGATGTGCCTTCACCATGTCTTCACAGCAAAATTGGAGGGCCGGACTTGTGAGTACAATGGCAGAATGTACCAGAATGGCGAGAGCTTCCAGGCTGGCTGCAAGCATCAGTGCACCTGCATTGATGGTGCTGTGGGTTGTGCCCCTCTCTGTGACAACCGTCTGCCCCCAGCATCTCTCTCCTGTCCTTACCCACGGCTGATCAAGGTTCCAGGGCAGTGTTGCTTCAATGTTGACTGTCATAAGGACATCTGGCGCCTGCCACCTAAACATAAGGTTTGATCAACTATTAACTTAATGGCCCGGATACAATCTCTATTTTACATGATATTTTACATGATATTTTTCATCTGTATCATAACAAACATAGTTCCAAACATTCTGTGTAAGTTATTGAGACCTACAGAGTACCATGATTGAAGGCAAGGCACGTTTATTTGTATATTAGTCAGGGTTCAATTATGGTTGCATTTTTTCTCATGGTATGAGATTCATCAGCAGTATCACATTGCATAAGAGCATTTTATACTTAAATCCATGAATAAAAGGGACAGTCCGATTTATAGTATTTGTTCAGGGGCTTATGTGCATTAACTAATGGTGGTGGTTTAATGATATGGGTAGTATCATTAATCATGTAAAGGGATTGGTGTATACTGATAATTTGTTGTATAATCAGATCATATTGTAATACTCCCTGAATGACATTAAGTTCGTATGAAAGGCACATTTTAATGAGCCAGTTCAGAAAAGAAAAATCTGCCTTTACAACAAGCCTTCTTTGAAAAGATAAACACTTTTTCATAGGAGCAAAGGATTTTCATTCAAGTGAATGCACAACATGTAATCATAACTGCAGGATTCATAAATCACTGATAGAATTTCTGTTGTATCTTATTATTGTCCCTACAACAGGTGCCTCTAATACGGCAACACCAGTCCAAATCTCACCTTCCTGTGCCATACCAGCCTGGTAATGAGCTGGCACTGGGCAATGAGTTGGCCCAACACAACCCTGAGGGCTGGGAAAACAAACGAGGCTATAAACAGTGGCCTGGTAAGATAGAGAGTGTGTATATTATTCATTGTCTCTGTTTGGTTTATTCTGTGATAGTGGGAAGTTTTTTCAGAGGGGTAATTTTGAGTGGGTACATCAGTTTTACTGACACCGACACGTACTTCCCCTTAAAATCTTATATTAAGCAAGAAGTGTACTTGCATTCGATCATTTGTGTTATCAGGGGGAATGCTGTCCCCTAAATGCCCTGGCCCTACAGCCCATATACAGTATGTCATCATAGCATGTCTCTGTTTTGTTTTCACCAGTGGTGTACTTAAGTACAATTTTGAGGTATTTTTTACTTAACTGGAGCACTCCACTACAATTATTTGAAAACTTTAGTTACTAGTTACTTTGTAGATTTTGAATATTATTACAAAACATACATTACCCACTTCAGCCCTATATACATTTCGGCCATTTGAAAATAGCCACTCTACAAGTGAGCTTACATACATTTGAAAATTTGACATGGGACCTTCTGCATAATGAGTACTTTCTACTTTTATACCTTCACTCAAGTTCATTTTGAATTCTGGATTTTTTTCTTGTAACAGAGTATTTCTACATTGCAGTATTGATACTTTTACATAAGTAAAAGATGTGAGTACTTCCACCACTGGTTTTCACCTTATCACTTTCTTTGTTTTCTGCCCCTCTACCTCTACCTCTACCTCTACCTCCATCTGTCTGTCTGTCTGTCTGTCTGTCTGTCTGTCTGTCTGTCTGTCTGTCTGTCTGTCTGTCTGTCTGTCTGTCTGTCTGTCTGTCTATCTGTCTGTATGTCTGTCTGTCTCTCTCTCCTCTGTGTCTCTCTCTCTCTCTCTCTCTCTCTCTCTCTCTCTCTCTCTCTCTCTCTCTCTCCTTCACTCCAGTATGGAACCATCTCCAGTGTGTGGCCCAGACCACTGCCTGGTCTCCATGCTCACGGAGGTGTGGGATGGGTGTGTCATCACGCATCACCAACAACAACCCCCAGTGTAAGCTGGAGAGAGAGACAAGAATATGTACCGTACGCCCATGTGAGGGCATGATGACCCTCCCAACAAAGGTGAGTGTAAGAGCCGAGGCAGAGACTGTCCCTGAGGGCGAACTACTTTATCGCCACTGTTGTGCAGAATCAGAATCACTTTATTTGTCACTTAACCCATGTACTTACATACATACAGAAAATTAAATACTGTTCCCCCTCATAGTCACTTGCAGTGCAACATAAAACATCAAGCCTATCTAAGAAACATAAAAGACCCAGACTAAAAACAGCATAAACAAACATAAAAAAAAAAACAATATGTATGACATGCAATTCATCAAAACAATTACCAACACAGCACATATAGGTAAAGTGCCATGGTGCAATCCTTTAAAAAGGTTACCAGCACAGTCTTAGTAAAGTGCTGTTGTGCATTTCAAAAGTAATTACATCAGAAACCATGTATCTCCATATTTTATGTTTTTATATATTTTTTCAGAAATGAATGCCCTACTTTATTCTTCATCATAATGACAGTGTTGTGCAAAAGAAAATAGCTGATCTACAAGCTTGCAACACGTCATGATGCAACACGCTGTGAGCTTGTAGATTGACTATTTTTAATTATATTATATACTATATTTAATAAATACCCTTTTTTTGCGGTTTTCAAATATTGTTTGACACAGAATCAAATGTTTTATGATTCACCAGGAGCGTGGATGGCTTGGTTGCAGGCTTAAATATATATTTTCAAAAATCTCGATGGGAAAAATGCATCGGCTTTCTATCTGTGGAACCACAAAATGGCCACCACTGCTGTGCCCTATATACTTTGTCATAGGAGGAATAGTGAAAAGATTTATTTATGTATTTACATTTTCACCTATAATAACATGCCCAAAATAGGGGGTTAAGCTGGTTAAACATTAATACTTTACATTATATTTACACATGCACAGAGGTTCTATTAATTATTTTCCATCCCTAACTATGCAGGGACTTGGCCAAAATAAATTATTTTGTACTTGGTACACTTGGAGCATGAAGCAAATTGTGGACCGTCTTGAGGTTAAAAATAACACAGAACTTAGATTTTCCCTGCTTAGATAACAATAATCAGAGGCTTAAAAGACTTCTTGGTTATGTCACTGAATAAATGTGGTCTTTGCACTAACATAATCTTCATTCCAAAGGATAGAGATAATCTAAGATACTTTGTGGAAGCCAGGTTCTACATCCAGTGGGAACTGCATGGCTTGGGCCTTTGGTGTTTTCAGTGGCAGCCAGGCGCCTTTTTAAATATAGTCCCCCACCCCTGGCATTCCTGACAAGCAACTGTCCATAGCTCAACCTTGTCCGTGTATCCAGAACGAGGGGAAGTGGTACATCTATATTAATCCTGTTGGACACAAGCTGTGGACGTTGAATTCGCTCCCTAACTGCTCTTATCTGCTGTTTTTAATGAGTTAAACCTGTTGGTACTAATAAATAATGAGTATATAGGAAGTGAGTATATATAGCCTACTATAATGCATAGGCCTATGTTTAATTGTCAGCTTTCACTAATGTCAAATGAGTTCAAGTCTACACTATTAATGTGAAATTACGGCTGTTATGAAAAGGTTCAATGCTCATTTGATGTTTTTTCACTGAAATCCATTAAATGCGTGTTTTACAGGATGTGATGTTTGTTTATGCTGTTTTTAGTTTGGGTCTTTATATGTTTCTTAGATAGGCTTGATGTGACTGAGGGGGAACGGTATTTCATTTTCTGTATGTACATGTACTGTAAGAACATGGGGAAAGTGACAAATGAATGTGATTCTGATTCTGCTTCTGATTTTCCTATCCATGTTGAAGTCATACAAATTTTGCATAGTGATGTTCATCTTTTCGTCAGCTGACCAGAGGTCATTGAAGTGTCGTCTTATTCTATCTTATCTTAGAAAGGGAAGAAGTGCTCTCCAACCCTCAAAGCACCGGAACCCATACGACTGTCCTACGGAGAATGCCTGAGCATCCGGCTCTACCGACCCAACTACTGCGGTGGGTGTGCAGATGGGCGGTGCTGCTCCCCACGCCGTACGCGCACTGTGCCGCTGAGCTTCGTCTGCCCCGATGGCGAGCGCTTCCAGAGGTCCGCCATGTTCATCCAGTCCTGTAAATGCAGTGACGACTGTGGCCATCTCAATGAAGTAGCACTCCCACCGCAGCATTGGATGTATGGTGACACACACAAGTTCATTGACTAAATGTGTGGGGAATTTTGGCTGGTTGAACCAATTCATTTCTTTCTTGATGAAGGAAGATGTTTATGACAAAGAGCCTTTTTGCTCAACTGGGTGAAGGCCCTGACTACAGGGTGTTAACCTGACCTGTCATGACTACAGGCAGGAAGGGCCTGCGACTGTGACAGGTTTGTTCACTATAATATAGGCAAACTAAACTGTAATATGTGTGGTTGAAGTGGATTGAAATGTATACCAGTCCACTCCTGTACAAACAGACATGGGTCCTAAAATAGAGCCTTGAAGTACCCTCGACTTCTAGAACGCTGGACCAATTGCTGGGCCAGATGTTAAGGGATATTTTCAGGTCCTCAGCCTAACCTGTATGGAGGAACAAGACAACAGGAACACAGTAGCGTGTCCTGTACTGAAACTTATGAATTTGTTTGGGCAGCAGCGCACATATTACTGCAATATGCAATTTCACCTACAGTACATCAGTAGCTCCGTAGGGATTGTCTGTTGTGATATTAGTGATGACATATCTCACATTGTGAGAGTAGTGACTAAGATTTGACAAGCCAGAACAGGCAGAAAGAAAAACAGAATCGCATTATGTGGAAGAGTCCCAAAAGGAGCATGCATGAAGCAAAAAGCACAAAAAAATATTTTATTTATTACTTTTTATTCACAGAAACCAATTTCTTACTCAAGTACACAGTGTACCGATGTTGGGAGTTGTTTACAGTGTGCTGAAATGACAAGCCATCTAAAAGTAGATTTACGGATGGTAATGAATGATAGCCCTGCTCCTTTTAGCCTACGGACTGTTTAACTAAAAGGAACGCTATCTGGAAACGAGACAAGTGTCCAGCTGAGACTGGACTAGTACCAGGTCCTTGGAACATTTCTTTCTTCTTTTTCCAATTTCTTTCTTTGCATCAAATGCATTTCTTTATATGAGCCTTTTAAAGACGGATGGATGATCGTGTCTGGATGAATAAACTATTTCAATCCAACAATTGTGTCCTTGACTTTTATGTTCCACACCTCACACACGTTCATAGATAAAGGCATTCAGGCTTTATATCTGTCCCAAGTTAGTGTGGGTAAAGCCATGTGAACCTGTGCTCAGGTTTCAGTTGAGTTTTATTTTAACTCTACTTGCAGTTTCAAATTATCTCAATTGGCAATGCATGTCAGTACACAGCAGGTAGACATGCTATAGTAGATATTCATGCCACGGTGATACTGCCACCTGCAGTAAGGATCATTTTGTATTTCATATAAGACCACTCTAATATTTACTATTAGTAGTAGTAGTAGGGTTAGGTTATATATATTGTATATATTGTATATATACAATTATATATACACCATTTAAAAAGGTAGGGTAAGTGATATTTTTTGGTTAAAACAAAAGGTTTTGTGTTAAAAGATAAAGCACTGTATTCTGATAGTAATCATTGCTATAGTGTGTGTGTTTAGTAACAGGAGCCTCCATGTCTCTCCAGCTCTTTAATAAACAGAACATACATTTTCAGGTTGGTGACAAAATCTCAGCCAATCAGGAGGGAATACCCATTTATCAGCTAAATTTTTATATTGTTCCAGTTCAGATTTTAACTCCTCATTTATTTGTGTCATCACTTCCAATTTCACTTGTTTAATATGTATCCCGAGTTCTCCATCCTGATTGGATAAAATTGATATCCTGACCTGAAAATGTATTTTCTGCTTAATAAAGAGCTGGAGAGACATGGAGACTCCCGTTACTGAACAAACACTCTATAGCAAGGAGTACAAAATAAAATAGAACTATTTAACACTTATTTTAACCAAAGAAAATCACTTACCCTACGTTTAAAGGTTTATTGATTAAGTAAATCAACACAGTAAAATAATATGATATAAAAAGTTTTTATTTCATTAACCAAAAAAATACAACCACGTTATAACAAGGATTTTAACAACCCTCCAGAGACAGGATCAAATAAAAAAAAAAGTTGCATGATTATAAACGTCGAAAGGGAGACTGGGGTGGGGGACTTTAAAATGAACACACATTTTCTGTGTCAACAAATACACACTGAGAATGAGGGCCACACATGGATCTTCAATGGGGAAGACTTCAGATTCATCTGGACTGCTCGACTGAAAATGAGGAAAGGAGACAGGTTATTTTTAGCCCAGTAAAACATGTCTAAGACTACTATAATTGGGATTACGCTCCCTTTAGAAGAATGTTTTTCAAACCCAACTATAATGGAAAAGTAATATTGAGCTAGATAACAGCAAGACCTGGATATGCAACCACTCTTAAAATGGCAGTATCATCTCTCCTGCAGGTATAGAAAACAAAACCTTGAGATTACAGTAAAATGGTTTCTCTCTGATCCCAGACTTGATATACTTGTTAACAGTGTAGTAGGAACCCCCTCCATGTCAAAGAAGCAAAGCTTCTGCAATGGTTTGATTACTTATCCGCTATAGCTGTACAGTGAAAGAAAATGGAAATGTTGCTACTTCTGGTTTCTTGCTCATGGAGCACAGAAGCAACAGATAAAGACTGACACCATTAGGCCATATATCAGGCCCCCAGGTTCTTACAAAGTTCAATGTCGCTTTAAGCTTCCATCAAGGGGGACTTACTGTAGGTGGAGATGTCAATCTCCTCTGGTAGCTCTGCTACGTTGACCTCAAAGCGGTCCTGCACATCGTTCAGAGTCTTGGCATCTGTCTCGTCTGACACAAAAGTGATGGCCAGGCCTTTAGTTCCGAATCTGCCAGCACGGGCCACCTGATGGAGAAAGAAGATGGAGGTTAGGGCTCAGCTCAGAACACAAACAAAAACTGGAATGGGAGTAGGAATGTGGGAGGAGAAATGAAGTGACTGTGCAACAAAAAAGGTGGAAAAAAATAAAACCAACAATGTGAAATACAAACAATAAACACTGAGAACACATATAATTAATTGGACAAATGTGCCGTCGGTCTTTAAAGGCATAACATCTACACAGACATAGCCTACATAGGAGGCCATAGAAATGCTGTACTGACTCTGTGAAGGTATGTGTCTGAGTCTTCTGGCATGTCATAGTTGAAGACGATGTTGACGCGCTCGATGTCCATGCCTCTGCCAAATAGATTGGTGGCCACCAGGATACGTCGCTGGAAGTCCTTAAACTGCTGGTACCGGGATAACCTGGGTGTGATAAGTTACATAATCAATAAGAGATAAAGCAAGCCAGTGCAAATCCCAATTCACACAATACTCCGACAGCAGTAATACAAGATACTTTTTTTAAAGATGGTTTGCTTTTATTTAGCTATGAGTGTAGAGGGACAGGAAACAAATGGCAGAGAAAGAAGAGACTTTCGAGACATAACTGCTGTTAGAATTGAGCTCTGGTCCTCATGACTCACAAGGAGCTTGTGGTTAATGCACCAACTAGCTGCATCACCAGGCACCCCACAACACACCATTGTAATTGTTTTGTAACTTATGTAACTTTCAAATATATTTTTATTGCAGATTATGCTGCATACAAAATGTTTGAACCATCCAAGCAATATTCTTTTCCTTTTAACTTGTAATTGACACTTTTATAGCAGCATAAAGAAAAACCAAACAAATCTATAGTACGTTGATCCATAACAGATGCTTTTGATGACGATGAATTAAAAAAAAAACACCAATTCTAATTCTCTATGCACTTCCCAGAACTGGAGTCAATAATGTTGTTTGTCAAATAAATATATAGGACTTCATAAACAGCAACACCAGTATTTTTCAAATATCGAGTTTCTGTTTGGAGAAGATGTGAAACCCTGTGTCCAGCTGTCCATACCTCTCCTCTTGAGCCATGCCTCTGTGGATGGCAATGGCAGGGAAGTTCTGCTCCACCAGCAGCTGGGAAAGGGCCACACAGCGCTGCACTGACTTCACAAAGATCACCACCTAAATAGGACACGCAAACAGTAAAGGTACATCAACCGAGAGCGGTATACATACACTAAAAGGACACAAATATCTCCTTCTAGGGAACGAGCAAAAAAAAGCTTGTTGTACACTTGTGGCTTTGTGAAAACCGTTTCCTTTGAACATCAGGCCAGGAGAAGCGTTTCACCTGGCCAAACCAAATCAGCTACAGAGAAACACCATGACCACTTTTTTAACAGAAGTGGGCTGCAGTGAGGTAAATTGCAAACATTAAATGATAAACTACTGTAGCTGGGTATCCGTACACTGACCTACACAAACTAACATCAAGTACAACATTTGCAGAAGATTACACCCATAGAACCCCCAAAATACAGTCTCATATTTGTTAGTCAACAGTTGCCAGTTGTGTAAGTGTACCTGGTTGAACTCGAGCACATCAAGTAGGTCAAAGAGTTTGCGGTTCTTCTCACTGTCCTTCAATTTGCAGTAGTACTGCTGCAGGCCGTGGAGGGTGAGCTTGGTCTCATCATCCACAAACACCTCCATGGGCTAAAAATGGAGGGGAGCAGTGTATTCTCATTAGGGATGCAAATTTAAAAAGGAATCTTCTTAATCATCATGCAATCCAACAAAACCACAGAACAGACAAAAATGAATAATATGAGATAATGTCCTCCTAATCAAATCCATAGCTAGAAATAATGTAGCCCCAAACAGGTTCTAAATAGGTTAAAGGCAGTACTTTAGGTCAACAGAGGCTTTAACTCACATCTTGCATGAACTTGCGGCAGACCGGACGGATCTCCTTGCTTAGCGTGGCACTGAACATCATGCACTGCTTCTCGTGAGGTGTCAGCCGGAAGATGTCCTGCACATCACTCCTCATGTCTGTGATGGGGTGGCATCCAAAAGGTTGTGAGTCAAAGTAGAACCCCCAATAGGTTCAAATTAAACACAATGTCCCTTAAACTTTATTTATAATTTAGTAGAACGGTGTCACTTGCTGAAAATAACAGATATTTAAGGTAAAACCGGGTCAACACTATCGTACTACAGAGCATAAATTAGACATTGTTCTGCTGAGACTTGTAAACTAGCCTATATCCCCAACTACATCCCCTTAATAAACAATGAAGAGAATCAATCTTTCATAGGCTCCACTCACCCAACTGTTCCAGCATTTTATCACACTCATCAAGAACAAAGTGTTTCACATTCTTCAGGTTGAGGGTCTTATTGCGAATGAGGGCCAGAATTCGGCCTGGTGTTCCTACAACGATGTGGGGGCAGTTCTTCTTCAGGACGTCTTCATCTTTCTTGATGGCCATGCCACCAAAGAATACAGCTGCCTTGACGTTGGACATGTACTTGGAGAAGCGCTCGTACTCTTTACTGATCTGGAATGCCAGCTCTCGTGTGTGACACATGACAAGTACGGATACCTGTTGTGAAGAGATGAGGAGATTAGCCCCTTTATACGTTAAATAAGGGCTATTTAATTACCTTTAATGTTAGTTTATTCTTTTTTTTTAAATGACAAAATTGACCAATAAAAAATATACGCCCTATGTTTAAAATCTAAGATGCTCTGGACAATACAGACAAAACATTAACGTCTTGTCCAATTCTTGACAACCTTGTACAGTAAACATCACAGGGAAACTTTTAAATGGAAATAAAATTGGTTGATGCAATTCTATAGAATTATTTTGCCAAACAGGGCATTCCAAAGACTTTAAGCGCCCAGAAGGAAAACACCCAATCACCTGTCCAGGTCGGGCTAAGATGTCCATGATTCGAGTTTATATGAGGAGAATAAAGGATCTGAGATGTAGCTAGGACTAGACAAAAAAAGTATTTTTATAACATTAGTGTCATGGCCAACTCACCTGACCATCCACAGGTTCTATCTGCTGCAAGGTGGCCAATACAAACACTGCCGTCTTACCCATACCAGACTTGGCCTGGCACAGGATGTCCATTCCCAGGATGGCTTGGGGTATGCATTCATGTTGCACTGAAACACAAAAGTGGCACTGCTTATTTAGTGACAATTTCAAGAAATCGGACAGATTGAAATATTAGGCATGTAATGTAGAAATTAACAGAATGAGTCCTAGTATGTATGCATGTAGAACAAGGAGCTAAGACTAGTTCTCCAGTCCAAACTCTACAGCAGCGGTGTCAAACTGGCAGCCTGCGAAGGAGTCTAATCCAGCCCACAGGATGGTTTTGAGGAATAAAATAAATCCATTTTTGTATCTGTACAACATTCATCCTCACTCTTTCCTGCAGCTCTAGTGTGCTGCACCAACAGATTGTTGTGTATGTACTTAAGAGAATAGACCCCAGCCTGTCTCCAACTATCCGAGACCCTTCTTTACAGTCAATGCGTGTAGCTCACTGACAACATGGACAAAATATTACTGCTGCCAATATTCCCAACTCTCGAAGGACTCTATTTTTAACCCCGTCTCCCGCTGTGCTCCTGATTTGTAATTTCTCCTATTAATCTCCCAATTTCATTTGAAATGCATGTGTCAACTCCGCCTGATGTTCATCACTGTGCTCGCTGAAGTATGCTATTTTTTCTGCATAAAAGTTAAGTGCAAAGTAAAAGCCTCATTGTTAATTGAACTCCAAGAGTAGATGATTCTTGCAGAGATTGGAGTGTGCGGAAAGACTTTTTATTCAGGTTAACTCTGAAAAGTGTACAAATGGAATCATTTGACAATTTTACACACACACACACACACACTAAGATGCCAAAGTCACTGGACTTAACGACAGCCTATGCAATACACAAAAGGCTACAGACTCAATAGATGAATGTGTTGTTTCAAATCCGTTATTGTTGCCACTGACCCATTTTCTCATGAGAAAAAAAAGATGTACAGATTGGACACGCACATCACCAGTGTGTGCGTGTGTAAGAGAGAATAATGCTTGGTTCCACAAAAAGTAAAAAATGTTAGAGTTATAGTAGTAGCGACTGAGACACCTGCAAGCAGGTTTGGGAAAAACCCGTACACAGCTGGTCCGGCGGCCGGCCGTGTGACCTACAATGAGTTCTACGGCCCTGATCTACAATGATAACTATTCACCTTCTGAGGGATGCTCAAAACCACAGTCAACGATTGCGCGGAGAAGTTCAGGTTTGAGCAGGAAGTCTCTGAAACCAGAGCTGTGGATGGAGACGTAGGAGCCCTTCACCTCCTTCTTGCCTGCTGGGGCTGCGGTCTCAGCAACTCCCTGTGGCTCCTCGTCTTCTTCATAATCGAGCAGCTCGTTGTCGACATCGTTCTCAGCCATGCTGTCAGGGACGACAAAGAATAAAAAAATAATTAATATTTTGCCATATGAGAGAGTGTTGCTCACTGAAGTGAAAATGTGTGATTTTCAAACAAAGTGATATGGTCAGGTTGGGACTCCCAGAAAGGCCCAACTTTACAAGCATTTAAATTACCAGGCACAAAATGAAACGGCAGCTACAGAGTGAAATCTTCCATTCATTTAATTTGGTGTATTAAAAAAAAGGTTAATTGTGCACACTCTGGGTAGTTAAATTAATACCCAGGAGAGTAGGCTAAGTTATTTGAGGTAATAAAAAAAAAAGGTTTATTTTATATACTCTTGGGTAATTCAATTAATAACAAGGAGAGTACAGTTTAAGTTATATGAGGTAATGACATTAGAGATGTGCATTTGAGGAAGGTCATGCAGTTACAGAGGTGTAGAGTAACAGCTGAGGATCGCTCTCTCTCTCTCAGACACACACACACACACACACACACACACACACACACACACACACACACACCACTTCATCTGGTGAACAAACAACTTGGCCTGGCAGGCCGCAGACGAGACTCATCCATCAACATGTCCAAATGTTCTTACGCTGATTAAAACACGTTGACGGCGAGATGTAATCAATTAAACAGTGATTAATAATACCATGGTACGCACGGCTACAGCCTGAAACCCCAGCAGAGCCTTTCTCTCTCCCTTCATAAACAATGGACTCCAGGCGTTCTTCTCCCCCTAATTCAAACTCACACCGCTAGCAGTGTTGCCATGTTTTGTGAGAGAGATAAGCAGCCAGGTCTAGGAAAACAAGCCCAAAAGCAGCAACTAGGCCACATAAACCCTTTAAACCAATTTGCATTGGCTATTTTCAAAAGCTCTTGCAATAAAATGTGGAATATTTGGAATACTTTCTTTAAACATTTTAACACCACAAATGCTCACTGAACCCTGGCACAAAATATTTCTGAAAATATTTGAGACCCACTGGTTTAAATAAATAATGAAAAAAGCAAGCCTAAATAAGCAACTACACTTTAGAAACGAGCCTAGAAACGAGCCAAAAAAAAACGCAACGACCAATTTTTACAAGCAACTTTACAGAAAAACAAACCCAAAGTAGCTTATAATAAGCCGCCGTGGCAACACTGGCTGCTAGTCGGCTAGTTAGCAAGCTAGCACATAAAGAGCCAGCTTCATTCACTCGTCAAACAATTAATTACACATGAGAAATACTATCTTATATCATGTTATATGCGGTCCGTTAAATGTTCGGTCAATTGCATGACGCAACCAGTAATCTGCAAACACACACTCTAGATCACACTCATTAACCCATTTCAATACAACTGCGACGTGACAACGGCAAACTGAAGGTACATGCTAATGTTAGCCGCCGACATATTCTCTACCTCACGTTCATTAGTTGTTGTTGCTTCTTAAAACGCAGCTTTCTTCACCGTGTGGTGAGACCAAATGTTAGGTACGTGTTTACAACGAGTAGCGGTAAAGAAAAGTACATAAAGTAATCGTTACCTTGAAGAGTTTTCTGTATATCTTGGTCGTTACGTTACACGCTGAATGATGTCGCTAGCTAGCTCCTTGTTCTTCTGCCTTTGTAGTAGGATGTAAGCGCTACACTAACTGGCTCATTACCGCCTCTCACTGGTTTAAAGGTGTATTGCGGCTATGACCGCAATACACCTTTAAACCTTAAAGTGGTTCTTCTCAGCGGTGGAAAAAGTACTATATGTTTTTTTACTTAAGTAAAAGTATCAATACTGCAATGTAGAAATACTCTGTTACAAGTAAAAGTCCGGAATTCAAAATGTACTGGAGTAAAAGTACAAAATGTCATGCAGAATGTTCCATTTCACAAGTTTTCTAATGTATAAAATGTGTAAAAATATTTAGAAAATAGCAGATCTACAAGCTCACAATGCCTCGTGATGTGATGCATTGTGAGCTTGTAGATTGGCTATTTTCAAATAATAGTTAAAGTTTGTATATATCAAATTATTGTAATGGAGTAAAAAGTACAATATTTGCCTCTGAGATGTAGTGGAGAAGAAGTAAAAGTAACGTAACACCTGGCACATGACACACTCACACATTAAAACCAGGGAACCAACCAGTGGTGTAAAGTAACAAGTAGGCAACATATGTACGACCTCAAGACCTCAAGTAAAGTAAAAAAAAAAAAATAGGTTGCCTATTTTTACTTTACTGGATTATTTCCAATGTTCAGTACTTTTATTTCTACTCCACTACATCTCTGAGGCAAATATTGTGCTTTTACTCCACTACAATTATTTGAAAACTTACTTTGTAGATTATTTTTGCATAAAACAAACATACATTAACTCACTTTTTCCAACACAGGAGCTAACTATCTCATAAAAGCTGCAGTATCAACATATGACCATCTGATGGCAACAAAGTAAACAGAATAAAAACGTCAAGCTTTGAACTTGAAACGTCAGAGATTGTGTTGATTTTTAAACACTTTTGAGCCGGTTTCATAATAGGATTTAGTTTAGATTTACACCTGGCCGATTGTTTACACACTCAAGTCAAGTCATTGGTTATTGTTAATAATCTCCGCAAATTATTTTTGTGGTTTGTTCTTTCACATGAATTACTGTTTTTAATGTTCTCATATGTTTCTTTGGGAAGTCAAAGTCCTCCTATTTAAAACATAGGCCTTACTTAAATTGTCTAATAAAACGATTCTGATAGACAGTGGTGGAAAAACTACACATTTTGTTTACTTAAGTAAAAGTATCAATACTGCAATGTAGATTACAAAAAAGATATAACAAATAGGCAAATATTGTACTTTCACTCCACAACAATTATTTGAAAACTTTATTTACTAGTTACTCTGTAGTTTAACAATATTGTTATTACACAAAACATGCATTAACCACTTTGGCCCTATTTACATTTCGGCCATTTGAAAATAGCAGATCTACAAGCTAGCTCACAATGCGTTGCAATGCTACACATTGTGAGCTTGTAGATCTACTATTTTCAAAAGATGTTAATACATTTGAAAACTTGAAATGGAACATTCTGCATAATGAGTAATTTGTCTTTTACTCAGGTATATTTTGAATTCCGGACTTTTACTTGTAACAGAGTATATCTATATTGCAGTATTGATACTTTTACTTGAGTAAAAAATGTGAGTACTTTTTCCACCACTGATTTTATTATTGTGTTGCTATACAAATGGACAAGAATACCACCGCTGTATGTGACACCTGTCTATGTCCCGCCTTCCAGCAGAATAAAGCTGAGCAGTGATTGGTCCATTTTGTTGTCGTTCACCAGGGTTGCCAGATTATACGATAGAAATAAGCAATCAGGTCTATGAAAACAAGCCCAAATAAAACGACACATGAGCACTCTAACCTATAAGAAAAATCTTGGAAAAAAACGTTAAAATTTAAGAATATTTTCAAATCCACAAAATCTTGTATGAGAGTCTCTGGCACAAAATATGTTCAGAAGGTTGGGTCTACAAATGTATATTCATTTAGGGGTCCTCGACATGAAAATGTCTGAGAACCAATGGTTTAAACAACATCAGGAAACAAGCCCAAATAAGCAACTGTACTTTAGAAACAAGCCCCAAAAAACCGCAACCCGCAACCACCAACATTTACAAGCAACTTTACAGAAAAACAAGCCCAAAGTCGCCTATAATAAACCGACGTGGCAACGCTGACGTTCACTTGCGGTTGTGTATTCAGGGCACCCCATTGGTCACTGACACGCCAATCGTGTCTAACCTCGCAACGTGATTGGTTGAGCCCCACCTCGTATTGAATAGACAACCTAAAAAACGCCATTCTGTGTGATTCTCTATTAATGATTGATACTGCCTTCTATATATAAACTGGATGACTTTTTAACCGTCTTGCTGCTGGATATCATGATATGCAGGAAACATCTGGACAAATATTTGCATGCGTTGATTGAATGCTCGGACAGATGTTCCATCATCCAGTCCAACAGAACAGAACAGATGTCTGGCTGGACGTTGTAGTATCATCATCCTCTGTGTGTGCGTGTGTGTCACACTGTGTGTGTGCGGCATGAAGGGCTGTAGAGTCTATTAAGATCGGTATTAGCTGATAATAACCAGCATTCATTCATTCACTGCCTGGGTAACCTACCCGGCCCGGCGAGGAGTAACGACTTTAATATGGAAAGGACATGGATGCAGGTACGTGTTGTGATTAGATTTTTTTATTTACACGGACATAATAATGGTTTCTGTGAATGTTTATGTTGGAATGTCTTCTCCGGGCCGGGTAGCCTATCTATGCAGACCTATATGTCATGATACGTCGCCGTACGGCGGGCGGCGTCGCTCTCCGAAAAATTGCCGGTCTGCAAGCTCACAACGCTCCATGAAGTGAGGCGTTGTGAGCTTGTAGATCCGCTATTTTCGGCGAGCGACACCGTCGTACGATGGGGTGTATACATCGAGCGTTATAATACAACGGGAGAACAAAAAAAGGCCTACAGCATAAAGCTAAAGCACCAACAACAGTGGTCCTTTAATAATAATAATAATAATAATAATAATAATAATAATAATAATAATAATAATAATAATAATAATAATAATAATATAATAGTTTATGTAATAATATATAATACAACAATAATAATATTATATACTAATATGAATAGTGGCTTATTCAGCCGATTGTCAGTACAGGAGTAGCCTATGTAAAATTCCACTGGTCTTCATTGCCACGAGATACACGGCGCGACATTATATCCATATAAATGTATTTTAGGTTCCGTTATATCTCTGAAGCAATGATGCGGTCGTTGCGGCTCATATCATTCATGACGGCCTCGTTTAACGTTTTACACAATCACGTTGTGAAAAGCCTGGACATGTTAGTTATAGGGTCTAGTTAAAGGGATGTCATTGTTGTTAAAGCCATGGTCCCCCCTGCCTCAGTGACTGCAGCGGCTGTAGGCCTGTTGTTCAGGACAGACAGGTAGCTATACATGCATCAGCATTTTGGCCTGACTACACTAGGGCAATGTGCTATAGCTATACACAGTACACACTGTAAGTGTGTGTGTGTGTGTGTGTGTGTGTGTGTGTGTGTGTGTGTGTGTGTGTGTGTGTGTGTGTGTGTGTGTGTGTGTGTGTGTGTGTGTGTGTGTGTGTGTGCGCGTGCGTGCGTGCGTGTGTGTGTGTGCCCATGAACTGTCTAACCCTGGCTGTTACGTTTGTTTTCCAATTTGTGGATTCAAATAAAGAATTCAAATGTGTGTGTGTGTGTGTGTGTGTGTGTGTGTGTGTGTGTGTGTGTGTGTGTGTGTGTGTGTGTGTGTGTGTGTGTGTGTGTGTGTGTGTGTGTGCGCGTGCGTGCGTGCGTGCGTGCGTGCGTGTGTGTGTATGTTACATGTATATACACACAACAATTCAGCCAATAGGAACCATTAATCATTATTAGGCTATTTTGCATGCCATTTTGTGTGCCCCACAATATGGGCCACCCTCAGCTACATTATTTGGCTATCCTCCAATATTATATTCCTTAATCCAGAGCCATAATTCTTCACTGTAAGTGAAAAATTGGATTCCACTCTAGCATTTGGGTTTAATAGATTGCTGAATATAGTCAAAGGTGGGAGATGTAATGTGCCCCAGGACTCCTTGGTTCATCAGTTTTAAGGAGGGGAGTACTGAAGCAATTAATTACCTGACTCTTATCTGACCCTTATCTGACTACAATGAAAGGCCCCATGACCAACATGACTGAGTGCTGAGTGGTGGCTGATGATACCATTGGGTGAGACAGATTGAAAGGTAAACAGGTTCATTTCAGAGACATCATTGAAATTCACTCACTACTGTATGTAGAATGGATACATACAGGCAATTCAGTTTTGAAAGCATCTGTGTACTTTCAGATTTTAGCGAGCTTGTACATGTGCTATTTTTGAACATTTCTGAAAAATCTTGAAAGTGTGAGAACTACTGATTTAGAAGGCATTTGTAGAATCAGCCTCAGGTCTTAATGGGTTAAGGAAATCACAATGATCTTGTTTTGGAAGTGCTGCATCATACTGGATCAATGCAGTCTTCCTATGTAGGCTGTGTCTTTTACACTTGAAACATTCTCTGTCATTCTCTCTCTCACACTCACTCACACACACACACACACACACACACACACACACACACACACACACACACACACACACACACACACACACACACACACACACACACACACACACACACACACACACACACACACACACACACACACACACACCAGGTGACACACATTTAGAGGCATACTGTAACATCATGGCAGCCTTGTTGTAATGCACTGGAGAGCTGTGTGAGTGAGATGTAAGCTAATAGCCCTGGACAAAATGTCAAGACAAACAGTTGTGTGTTATGTGTGTGTGTGTGTGTGTGTGTGTGTGTGTGTGTGTGTGTGTGTGTGTGTGTGTGTGTGTGTGTGTGTGTGTGTGTGTGTGTGTGTGTGTGTGTGTGTGTGTGTGTGTGTGTGTGTGTGTGTGTGTGTGTGTGTGTGTGTGTGTGTGTGTGTGTGTGTGTGTGTGTGTGTGTGTGTGTGTGTGTGAGAGAGAGAGAGAGAGAGAGAGAGAGAGAGAGAGAGAGATGCCCATGTATGTGCATGACTGTGTTTGGCACTAAACTACTGACTATCTCAGCAAGGACAGAGAGTTGTAGGAGCAGGGCTATCACTTACCAGCCTCATTCTTGTTCTGTAGTCTGTATAGTATCACTGTTGCAGTTCAGGTTTGTTGTGGTTTGGCACACTGGGCTGTTGGCTATTGGTCTGGCTGTATATTAGTTTGTTGTCACTGTTGCCCTGAACGTTTCTAGGATGGCTTTAATAATCTGTGTGAACAAAGGGGATCGCTACACCCTTGTTTATCACCCTCAAATGGTCCTAGAGATGTAGTTGCTGCCACATCCGTACAGGTTATGGAGCGATAGACAACGGATTATATACCGTATATGATTCATGTCAAACTGGGGGTCCTTGAAATTGAAAAGGTTGAGAATGACACTTAACTAGAGGTGTGCATTGGCACTGCCCTCACAATTCAATTCGATTACGATTCACCAGGTAACGATTCGATTCAACAATGCATCGTGATGCATCTTGATGCATCACACTTTTCTATATTACTGCACAACATGACAAACTTTTTCATCAGTCAATACATGCAGTCAGATATACTGAACAACATATACATCTGGCTGCTGCTCTGTGCAATATGATAACAAATACTTATATTTAAGGAAAGCAATAATAATAAATTAATCGATTTTTTACATTTGTGAATCGATTCATAATCGTCCATGTCTGCATCGCGATTAATCTATGAATCGATCATTTTTGACACCACTACACTTAACCCTCAACTGCTCCCCCCCTGCACTCAAGTCTGACCACTTGGGCAGTAATCAGCTGGGTGAAGATAAAAATAGAATTTCACTTGTGGGATCATATACAGTAGGTCTAATTGTTTATTTGTTATTAGTTGTTCTCTAGAGACATACACTACTAGACGCACATGCACTATTTTCAGAGGTCATATGATCTGCATTTGCATTTCACATATAAACAAGTTTAGACTTTGTACATCCATGGAAAAAATTACAAGCATTGTTGTGGTATTGTAAGCTTTGTAATATGAGACAGAGGGAATGATTTACAATGTGGTGTGCATGGAGACTGTCTCTTCAGGAGTATGATTAACCACATGAACCCTATCATCCCTATTCTGAGCATGTCATAATAGGCGAACAATCGGCAAAAATAAACGAGCACTCTGCAAAAATAGCAGATCTACAACCAGGCATCATGTTGTGAGTTTTCCTTGTAGATTGTCTATTCTCTCTATTTGGCGTACAACAAAGTATACAGTATATGGGTTTAAGTGGTTAACAACGTGTAATAATACCGTTTTTATTTTTTACCAAGGCAGGTTTGAAAACCGGTTGTGAAATCCATTGAGGAACTTGCCTGTTGTGATATCAGGTTTAATGGACACTGACACCCTCAAATAATCATCTGGTAACATGCTGTCCCCTGGCCTGCACTATACTTCACCAATGTCAAAGGTATTGCAAAATTATGGGAGTAAACAGTATCAGTTTCTCAGCTCTATTTCAGTCTGTAACAGGCCATAACATTGCCACCCTGCATAACAAGGGGTAGTGTTGATTTAGAGTCACATATCAGCTTCCCCTTTTCAGCTTCATTTATCATTAAATGTTTTATCATTCAAAATATCTCTGTAATTTCAACTTATTTTATTAATATTGACCCATGGTAAATTCAGAATCAAGTTTTATTGGCCAAGTATATTCACATACAAGGAATTTGACTTGGTGCATTGATTGCTCTCAGATAGGCTACATAGAGAAATATATACAGTAGGCTACAGTAGATATGAGTAGATTACAGTAGATTTGTATGATTAAAAAGGCTGTATGTATAATAGTAAAAATAGATATATAGCATCAATTCTAATTATGTGTAGCTAAATTACACTTGCTTTTCCTGACAGTTTGATTAATTTGTATTCATGAGATAAAAATAAAACAATCAATACAGTAAATAAATTAAGAAATCTGCAGCAGCCACGGTCTGGTCACCTTTAAGAAGGTCCAATTATTTTGTTGTCTAGTCCTAGAATGTATTTATTTATTTATTTTACCATTATCTCAGCCTTTTGGTAAATATAGACCTTGAATTAATGAAACAATAATTTATAATCAAAATGCAAGTGATTACATCCACTATTCAGTGTTTATGGCAGGGTGCCGTATATCTTCATTCTGTATGAAATGTCAAGATGAGATTATGGGTACTCTGCGGAAAAAGTGATGTCAGTTATTACATTAAGGTCCTGTGGAGCAGTGATGATGATGCTGCAAATAAATACTATCAAGTTATCCTCACCAGCACTGTGATGTAATCCTTTTGAGAGATTAGAGAGTGATTAATGTGTATCATTGTTTTGTACTGTACTGTGTAATGGGTTTCACTGGTATAATCTGATCTGCCAGGATTCCCTCTTCCGTGGTCGAATTGAGTGAAACCACTCTCAACCTGACATCCGTTTTTTGTTTTTTTTTGGCGAAAAGTTTCAAAAACTGTGAAAATAGCAGATCTCCAAGCTCACAATGTGTTGCGATGTGATGCGTTGTGAGCTTTTAGATTGTCTATTTTCGCTATTCGTCATACAACAAAGTATATAGGCCATAAGTGGTTAAACGCAATGGGTTGTGGAGATGTGTGTTTCAAAACACCATGGAAGAACTCTATTTCAAGACAGTTTCCAGTAAGAGGGGCAGCAAATCATCTGCTGAAGGATTTGCACCCAAATTAAGAACAGGAAAGTCTTAGTCATATACACAGTTCATATGGTTAGTCCATTCAGGGAACTTGGACCATCTGGGGAACATTTGTCGGCAATGCCATTCCAATTGCCCTAAATGCATCTCCTCTTCATTCAGGCTTAGTGACTGGGAACATTCTCATTGGATATGTCCCAGAAAACATCTGCTGTATTAGAGAACAGAGATCTGCCAATTAAATTACAATAATGTATACAAATCGCTTATAGTAGCGGAAGGTTGTTTGGAGAACAGATGGACTGTAGTTGCTATAATGGCAACGTGGGCTAATAAATTGCAGGCCCAACATTCTCACAGACCTCACAGAATTAATGGGCAACTGTTTCCATCGCAAAGACACATGAACATAAACCACAGAGTTATTTGTGCCCTGTCACATTCAACAAAGTATGACTCAGGCAAGATGTTGCGTAACCTCTTGGAGGTCAGCTTTCATCCTACATACATTGTGTAAATGTCAAGACATCACAAAGGGTGTGCAGGCTACACAATGTATCATGGGTGGTACTGCATGAATAGCTTGCTTGCCTGTCATATCACTTCTGGTGGTGGTTGTTGTTAGTTTTTCAGTTTGCCTCCAGCGATTTAAAAAAGTATCTAAAGCATCAGGAAAATACATAGCTCGTGCTCAAGGGGGTGAATTAAGTCATGATAGCCCGGCCAGTTCATACAGCACATATGTGGTGTTGAAAGAAGAGGCTCAGTGTCAATGCACAGACAGACAGTCATGAGATCATGAGTTGCAACAACGGGGAAGCCAGAGGAGTTGCCCTTGATGTCAGTGGTGGAATGGTCTAATAAGGGCAAGACACAATTTCGGTGTGTGTGTGGGGGGGGGGACTTCGGAATAAATAATAGCTTACATCTGGTATTCATTTTTATTTTCCCAGATATCATTAAAAACGAACAACTAATATTTCCCCCCTCTCTTGTGATTTTACAGGTTTAATAAGATTATCTTTGGTTAGACAAAAGGTTATCGGGGATATATGGGTGTTTTGACCAGCTCAGTGGCCTTGCAGTTAGAGTGTACGCCCTGAGATTGGGAGGTCGGGGTTTGATCCCCGGCCGGTTTGACCCAATGCCCCCCTGCTTGGCACTCAGCATCAAGGGTTGGGGGTAAGTCCCTGTGACATTCTAGCATCATGTCCAGTGGGTGTACTTGTACATCAAGCTGCCTCACACTACAGAAACAGGAGATAGGCTCCTGCCCTATGGGCCTCATGGCTCGGCAAGGCTTACTTATGGTTGTTTTGAGGATGGAAAATTACTTGTATTTTGGTCCAGTGACCTAATGAATAGGATTGCCCAGCTGGTGAACATGAAAAGTATATCAATTCTAGTCGATGGTATTTTGTAAATAAAACACACTTTCTGCATGCATACATACTGCAGTGGAGCATGCATACCATTGCCAGGGTATAGAGGGAAGGGGTGTTGGTAATGTTTATGTGGACTGAGTGTTTTTGTTTTTTTCTTGTGGGGGGAGGGGATATTCAGAGGGTGCACTGCATACAGTACAATAGTGCTGTCTGTTCTTGTGGACAGTGAGAGCTTGGATGCACTTGGGCAAAGCCTCTGCACAATGCAATAACTGTGTTGTACATCGATACCAGTTTAGAAGAGACCAGAAAATGCACACATCGTGGTAATTGCCACAGATGTGACTCACTGTACTTTAAGGTGAATTTGACCCTTTTCACAACCAAGGACACACTCACAAATCCATTTCACATCCTGCAGTGTGCTGCACATATGCTCTGAAGCACAATCGAGACGGACACAATGGGTTCATGATGAAGCCACCATGTTGTGCTGCTAGCTCTGGGAAAGGCTGCATCTCTCTCTCTCTCCCCCATATCTCATTTGATAACATGACATATGACATAACTTTAAGACGTATGACCTTTTCCTTTGACTTCAGTCCTCACTCGTATACGATTAAGTGCATGTGGGTGTCCCTGTCTGAGTGTCTGAGTGGGAGAACCATTACATCTGTACCAGTCTCCTTGCATGACTCACCTTTTTGGAGCCTGGCCTGCATTCAGTGACGTTGCACTTGTTCTCTTAAATGACATCACTTAAATCCTCTACAATATAAAGTTGACCCGAGTTGGCTCTGTACTTGATGTGCTCTTTTTCCCTCTACACCAAATCTCTTTGCCGAAAATACCCTACAAGCTAGCATTTTCTCCGTCAGACTAGGGACGCTAGGATTCATGTGGTTAAGGCTGCTATTAGAATGATGAACCCAAAGGACATTCTGTTTTGATAAATATTGTTGTAATAAAGAACATTGCTAACTATTTTAGGTATTGTACCAGGTGATAAGAAGCTTCCTTGCAAATTTTCTGCCGTAATCTGAAGACTCCACCTTAGCCCATAGCACTTGCCCTAGCCTTGACGACCATGCAGTCTATAACAAAGGTTAAAATGTAATTTAGATTGCACGCTATTTCGACAGATACCAGGTTCATTTGTTGACCTGGCATCCATAGTTTGTATAGTTTCTGCTAAATGCCTACATTGTAAATTGTAAATCGTCACACAAATATTGATACATCTGAAAATCCCTATATATGGAGTACCATCAATATTTGTGATGTCATGTCATAGACTCGTCTGGACACCATATTTGAGCATGGCTGGCACAAATCACCACATGGGCATAAAAGGGACACACTCAGACAGACAGACATACATATATCTCCATATATGAAGATATACAGATGCAGACAGACGGGTACAACGAGATTGCATAACTGGAGGGTCATGTGTTTCCAATGGTCATCCCACCAGTGTAGTTCCAGCAAATTCAGGAAAATAAAAATACATTTACCTTCATCACATTAGTGTTACTGATTAACTTCTGTTTACACCATCTGCATCTTATTATATTGGTCAAGTCAATACTAGTGTGTTTGATAGGCCAGGCAGGGCGTTACTATGTTGTGACAGTGCTTCTGATTGGCTGATTTGACCAAGCCGTTGCTCTGAAGTGTTTGGTCTCATGTGGACTTCTTAATGGTTCTTTTGATTGGGCTGGTTTCTGTGTATGAATGCAGCGCTTGTGCCTTCTCCAGTGTCATCCCCATTCAGACTGGTTTCATGCCCTATCCTCTCTCTCTCTCTCTCTCTCTCTCTCTCTCTCTCTCTCTCTCTCTCTCTCTCTCTCTCTCTCTCTCTCTCTCTCTCTCTGCCCCCCCTGTCTCTCTCTCTCTTCTCCTCTCCTCTCTGCTCACCTCACCCATTCTCACCCTCTTCTCTTCTCTCTCTCTCTCTCTCTCTCTCTCTCTTTCTCTCTCTCTCTCTCTCTCTTTCTCTCTGCCCCCCTGTCTCTCTGTTCTCCTCTCTGCTCACCTCACCCATTCTCACCCATATCTCACCCCCCTTTCCGAAGACATGGGAAAGAGCATGTACAAGAGCAAGAGCCTTAACTCTTCTTCAGAGGTGGACAGTTCCTCTTTTTTTTTTTTTTTAAAGTTATGCCTCTTTGTCAACTTTGCTTTGAAGTATTCTGTAAGTCAAGTGCATGTCTGTGTGTACAAGTACAATTGTGTGTGTGTGTGTGTGTGTGTGTGTGTGTGTGTGTGTGTGTGTGTGTGTGTGTGTGTGTGTGTGTGTGTGTGTGTGTGTGTGTGTGTGTGTGTGCGTGTGCGTGCGTGCACATACTTTATGTAGTGTATGTACAGCAGTCAGCTCCACAGGGTTCTCCCATTATCAGAGCTGTCATCCATAATGCAGAGTGAACAGACACATGATTATGGCTCAGCTCGGCATCTCTCCCCCAGAGCAACAGTATTGCCACTGGCTTCCTACCGAGAGGAAGAGGGGCAAAACGGGGATGGAGGGAGGGATGGAGAGAGAGAGGGGTAAGGACTCAAGGAGAGAAAGATTGGGGGGAGGGGATATGAAGGGAGAGACTGAGGAAGATGGAGAAAGACACGAGAGAGACACACAAGGAGATGTTTACCTAATGTTTATCCATGTAGATGGAGAGAGCTGGTGGAAAGCTCTGCCTTTCGAGGCCTTAGCTTGCTATCTAGCATTAGCTGGTAGAATGTTGCACGTTGAGCAGGAGAACCCGCTGACACACCATACACATAGCCTGTTTAAATGTCTCACAATCCTCCCATGCATATAGTGATCAGTCAAACACTTCCCTCGCTCCATTTATCTTTTCCAGACCCCATAAATAGGCTATGCTTTCATGCGTGCACACACACGCGCAGTCACACACCCACGCACACACGCACGCGCACGCACAGCACACATGCACACACACTCCTTCACTTTGCTTTATCAGAAAATTCAATTATAGTTTTTTTTTTTTTTTAAACTGCTGTTGTAGCCAGTGGCTCATATAATGGTTTAAGTCTCACCAAAGATACCTTCTACGCAATTCTTGACTAATTTCACGATATTACTATAACTATTGAATCAATAAATGTTTTTTAATTAACTGGCTGCCATGAGATCAAGAGCAGTGATGACTTAAAGAACCATGACTTAAAGAACCAATACATATGTTCACAGGTTTGACCATATATCGTACATAAACATTCCCAAACCCTAGCGGCCCTATTCTGGGGCCGGTAGAATAGGGCTATTTTTGGTGAACAGATTTGGTGTAGTCTAGAGGGGAAAAAGAGGGAACCAAGTAGTCCCCTGGGGGACCCTGGTGTATGAAGTATATAGAGTTTAAGTGGTTAATGACTTTGCTTTTGTTGACATTTTATCCAAAGTCATTTAAGTGTTACCGTACTTACCAGAATATTTAGTGAGTCAATGTTGAAGATGTCACAGGCATTTAAAGTCACTGCCAGTTGGTTTTCATAATGTACTGAAATTATTCAGTCTTTCTTGAAAATAAAACAACCCACAGTATGGTGTGGAAAATGGTAGTCAGTGATGTTGAGTTTACCATGATGAGTTGTAGACAATGGGCTGAATCTAAACAGAACACCAGTATGATCCTTTTTATTTTGGCATGTCACTACTATAGGCAAAACGTTTTCAAAAGTTGGTTAAGTTGTTTGAATAAAAGTCATTATTGGACCACATCGGTGCAACATGTTGCAGAGAAATGGCAACGGACTGAATTGCCCTGTTGCAGGCAGGTGCATTTTGGGGATTCTAAGTGGTTGCAAGTTGCAAGTTTAAAAGAAGACACTGTTGTTTAACCCAGTTTAAAAAAACAAATAAATTCCTTATGAGAGTGGATCCTCAGGGCTATAATAGAATAGCATGATCTACTCTTTCTCCTAAGATTACATCATTTCAGTGACTCCTGACCATTCAACTCACTGCATATATTTGAGAGAAGAAGTCGTTTTTTGTATCACTGTTGGACTAACTGTATAACTATGTTATATATCAATTAAGTGCTGCACAATCCTTTTTGTTAAGTATACATCTTACATCTGTATTTCTATGAGGCATTTTTCACATCACTAAGAATTATAAACAAACAAAACTTCCACCAGCCTAAATGATAATTTGTTGCCATACGGTATTGCTTGCTGAAAATAACTAGATTTGAGTCAATCTAATTCTCTTCATCAACTTTTATCTCTGTGACAGGTTTGAGGATCTCTAATCCGGTTGGCTCCGAGGCCAGCACGGCGGCCTGCTAATCAAAGCAACAGCCAGCCTCACTGAGGGGGTGGCGGGTTACAGGAGACCCCCCTGCAAACCTCCCATCACACCGCTAGTGCTTCGCGCCTCCCTCCACCAGCGACCGCGTCGCTATGTCTACACCGAGCGCCAGTCCAGAAAGAGAGGGTTCTATCGGGGCTCCCACTCAGTTGAGCTGCCCATCCTCATCGTCCCCCGGCATGGACCAAGACCCCCCTTCGATTGGTAGCCCCGTGCTCAGCCCGGACTCATCTTCCCACGATGCACTGCTCTCGGCACCTGCGGCCTCCCCGGCAGACTCGGAGAACCTGAGTCCGGATGAACTGGAGCTGCTAGCCAAACTGGAGGAGCAGAACAGGTGAGAGGGGTCCCGCTGTTGTGGGGTGGCTAAGGCTCGGGTGAGGATTCTGTTCTGTTTACACAATGGCACCAATGAAAATGCCAGGTTGAATGAAATACCACAATAGTAGACTAGTGCTCAGCGACTAGTTGTCTAAAAAACAGGTAAAATTGTGTTATTAGGCAGAACAATAGGCAAAAGATTTCTTCTGAAAATACTTCCCCATCAGACAGGGATGTCACCCAAATAATATAGAAAGAATAGTAAGAAATGTAAAATACCCTGCATATTTTAACTTGAACTATTATTGCTTAAAAGTTGGACAAAGAAGTGCAGAGAAAGTCAAATAGACCTTGACATTATCTAAGTAGCTTTGTAGCGGAGGCAAAACATTGTGGCATACATAGCAACCATTAACTATGTCCTTCATTTAATTACCAGCCATACACAGAGCACCCAGTGTACAATCATGAAAGAGAGCCTCTCATGCCATCTGCAGGCAGAGCATGACCTTTTCGTGTACTTCTGCACCTGATTATAAGAAGCATAAAATACGTTGAAATGAAAAGCGTGTCTAATCAGTCTAATCAATCTTTTAAATGAGTAGACAGAAGTCAATGCAATAAAACATTGGTGAATATATCTATGATCACAATATATCTGATACATAATATCTCACACATAAGAATTTACTACACACATATTAGCTAGTCACAGTTTCCTAAAACCATATCCTACAAACCCATTTCCTTTTTGGAACCCAGTGTATTAAGTGGAAATACAGGCCATGGTTCTGCAGGATCCTAGTCTATAAGTGTCTGTGCACACCGCCAGTATGCCAAATAAATATTTTACTCAAATGTCATCTAATTATTGGCTCAGGAATACGACAAAAACTAAATTCTCCATGAATTCAAGGCGTGTAATTATAGATAGAAAATACGTTTTTTTGGGGGGGGTGAACTACACCTTTAAACCAAACACAGGATGTCTGGTTTGTTAACTGCAACAGTTAACAAAAAAATAATGTTATTGATTATTATTATATATATTTGTGATTACAGCCACTTTGCTCTGTGGAAAAAAGTAATAGATAGAATAATTGCTAAGAAAAGAATCGATAGTTGCATCCCTGTCTGGCTAATTGCTTGGTGTTTATAAGGACAGACAGAGAGAGAGAGAGAGAGATAGAGAGAGAGAGAGAGAGAGAGAGAGAGAGAGAGAGAGAGAGAGAAAGAAGAGGAAAAGGCCATATGAGGGTCCATCTGTTATTATGTGGGATAGACATACACACAGACACATTTATTATCAGTTAAGATTGTTGTGCAGGCTTGTGAGTGTGCACTGTGCATGAAGGCTTGTAGACTTTGTGGAAGAATTTTAAATTATATTTTGCTGTGTCATTTAGAGAGGTTAAAAGAAATAGCTTCTGGCATTAAAAATGAGTCAGTAATGAAGGTACAATATGTAGGAGCAGTTGAGTATGCAGGCTCTATTTAATTCTTTTACATTTTTAAGTAAAGTTTTTTTTTCTAAATGAGAAGAAAATAAACAGGCTGAAATGTACATGGCTGGCCTGTGTATACACTTAATACATTGGGTCCTAAAAAGGAAATGGATTTGTAGGTTATGGTTTCAATGCGTTGTAAATTCTCATGTGAGGTCCAGATGCAGTAAACAGGTGTCAGCGGTCTAGACTGTGGGTGACACAGGTGCAAGGACAGAACTCACACAGAGCTGCACCATCAGCCAGGATATATGTGATCCAAGAAGTGGTTACATATTTTAGTCAGAGGAGGTGGGCCAAAAGAGAAAGACATTTTACACCATTACTAGTAGTATGAATAGGATTTAAAACATGTGGACTTTGGGTAACATGCTCTTTCAAGAAGCATGCTGCATAGCATGCTACTTATTTGTCACTCACTCAAGTATTTATTATTGTACCTAACCTACTACTGAACCCAACTGGTGTGAAGTCAATCTGAACAAAATTTCAACATTAATTTTGACCAGAGGTGAAATGAGGAGGTTCACTGCCCCTTCAGACACCCACATTAGAAACAGTAGGCAGATGATTAGATACATATTTAGTATCTGTAACATCTGAAGCAATTGGTGAAAAGTAGTTAAGTATTTGTGACAGGCATACTTATAAATTGACCAGCTAACCACTGGGGCAGCAGTGGCTCAGGGGTAGAGTGGCTGGTAGAGCTGCCGGATGGCTAGAGTTAGTGTTGAAGTGTCCTTGAGCAAGACATTGAACCCCTAATTGCTCCCAATGAGCAGGTTGGTGCCTTGCATGGTTTCAACTGTCATCCGTGTATGAATGTGCGTGTGAATGGGTGAATGTAATGCACAATCTATGTAAAGCGCTTTGGATAAAAGCGCCATATAAATGCACCATTTAACCACAGACTTATGTTACAGCCCAGCCATACTTTCTTTAGCAAAACCGGGACATGCTGACCTGTGATTGGTCCCTCACTAGATTGGAGGACATAAAGGCAGTGGGTACGTGAGACTACAGTGGGACATCGCCTCTTATAAGTTGTAACTTCCTCCTCACTCAGGTTGCTGGAGGCGGACTCCAAGTCCTTGCGCTCGATGAGCGGCTCGCGGCGAAACAGCAGCGGCTCTCTGGTGTCCAGCTCCTCGGCCTCCTCCAACCTGTCCCACCTGGAGGAGGACACCTGGATCCTCTGGGGACGCATCGTCAACGAGTGGGAGGAGTGGAGACGCAAGAAGGACAAACTGCTCAAGGTGAGTGTGACAGAATGGGGGTTAGTTAGATTACTGGTGTTGGATTGAGGGGAAACGTGCTTAATGTGATGATAGGAGGGATTATTGACAGAGCCATTCATCATGAGACCAACCTATCAATACTTCATTCACCCTTTTCTTATATTACTTCCTTACTGGACAGCAGTGTTGCCAGATGTGAAATGTTGAATTGTCGTACCGGAGGCTTAAAATTATCGTATTTGAAAGAAAACCATGGTACACAGCCAAAAAAGAGAAATCACACGTGTAAATATGTAATAAAAGGCAACTTCCTGGACCTTACACAAATAAAAGCCTGAAACTGGACTGGAAAGACGCGACCGGTGTTTTTAATGCCTCCAAGTGCAGATCTAGGGTCAGATTTACTGATTTCCTGACTTATTTTGAAAAGCCAAATTGGATCCCGAATCAGCAGCCAGGGAATTGATTAAATTCACAAACTTTTTTGTTATATGGTGAAATTATCGTACATTTGGGCATTTTTGGAATTATTGATCGTACATCGTACAGAGGGTAAAATTATCACACAAGTACAAGTACGATAATTATCGTACATCTGGCAACACTGCTCGAAAGGGGGGCCTGTGAAAAGTGATGGTAGGTCTGGGCCGCTGGCGTAGCGTCCAGGCACCTAGGCTCAGTGTAGCCTGACAGTGTGTCGCGGGTTCGAGTCCCAATCCCGATGGCCTTTGCTGCATGTCACTCCCCATCTCTCTCCCCATTTCCTGTCAGCCTACTGTCCTGTCAAATAAAGCATAAAAGACAAAAAAATGATTTAAAAAAAAAAGTGATGGTAAAGAAAGGAGAGTATTTCTATTTGAACAGTACATGTGAAATAGAGATTGTTTCCAGGCATTGTTCTTTTAGCACACTGCCATGCAGAGGTTTGGATGTCTCTGTGTGACCACCAGCTACACTGAGGGGTTACTATCTGCATTGGACAAAGTATTACCTGGCTGGTCTGGTACCAAAAGGAAGTACAGTCGAGTTGAGTTGAGCTGGTGCAATGCAGTGGAAAAGCACCTATAGTGATACGTTTTCGCTCAGTCAAAGGAGAATCCCTCCTTAGCCAAGGGAGATATTAGGCGTCTGGTCTTCAGGCAGGACTACTCTGCTACACATGCGAACTTGACCGGACAGATCTACAAACAGTAGATAGTTGAATTTAGAATTGATTTAGCAAAGTAATGTTAGTCCTTGATGAAACAAGCAAGGCAATAACCAAATAATATTGTTTCTATATTTAAAAATGTGACCAGCCTCTATTAAATAGAGGCTGGTAGCTGGTACATTTCTAAATATAGAATTATTATTTATTTCATTGATTTATTATTTATTTCAGAATTGCAATGATTTACACCCACTGTCTTACTTTCTTTAGGAACCGATCACAAGGGCTATTGTTCACCATAGAACCAGTATTTATCAATTGATTATCGATACATTTTGCTCACACTCTCTCCTTCATCCTTTCGTCTTCTCTCTCTCTCTCTCTCTCTCTCTCTCTCTCTCTCTCTCTCTCTCTCTCTCTCTCTCTCTCTCTCTCTCTCACTCCCTCACTCTCCCACTCCCTCACTCTCTCTCTCTCTCTCTCTCTCTCTCTCTCTCTCTCTCTCTCTCTCTCTCTCTCTCTCTCTCTCTCTCTTCCACCACCAGGAGTTGATTAGGAAGGGGATTCCCCACCACTTCCGGGCCATAGTGTGGCAGCTGCTGGGCAACGCCACGGACATGCCAGTGAAGAATCAGTACTCAGAGCTGCTGAAGATGTCGTCCCCCTGTGAGAAGCTCATCCGCAGGGACATAGCCCGCACCTACCCAGAGCATGAGTTCTTTAAAGGTCAAGACAGCCTTGGCCAGGAAGTACTGTTCAATGTCATGAAGGTGAGAAAGTAGGACCTTGAATGTTGAATATTCATCATTGAGCTTTGAGTCTTGGTTGAAAAGTTTTCTGAAAAGTCAAAAGTGTGTGTGCATGTGTGCTTGCATGCATGCGTGTGTTGGGGCAATTTTAAGGAGTAGACTGAATTCAATTGTTTATTAATTGAATACCAAGGACCTCAATGGAAACAAGACCGCAAGGACTTTTTTTGGACAGACCTTTTAGACAAAATGTTTTAACTGTACTTGTGCTGTTTTGCATTTATGCCTAATAAAATATTCAATAAAAAAATGCAGGAATGATTACAAATGTCACCCTTGTCGTTTCCTATTCACATGAAGTGAAACCAACCTAACGTGTTTGTGTGGGTTTTCTTTCAGGCATATTCACTGGTTGATCGGGAGGTGGGATACTGCCAAGGCAGCGCATTCATCGTCGGCCTGCTGCTAATGCAGGTAAGATGGTCAACTAAATTCACTATAGGAATGATGAGGATATTTCATTGAGATGGTTTTGTATCTTGCCATGGAGACCATAATGTGGTGCGTTTAACCAGATCCAATTCCTGTATATCCTATATACTATATAGTGTGAGTAGTGAGTCACCAACTATAACACTGTAACCAGACTGACTGGCTTCATGCCGCGCTGTGATTGTAAAGACAGAAATGTATATTCTTTACATAATGAATATACTGTCTGCCTTCCTTACCAGATGCCAGAGGAGGAGGCCTTCTGTGTGTTTGTACGTCTGATGCAGGAGTACCGGCTAAGGGAACTATTCAAACCCAGCATGGCGGAGCTGGGCCTGTGTATTTACCAGTTTGAGTACCTACTACAGGTAAGAGACTGCGGCTGTGTAGGAGGGCATTCGATTTTGATGCGAATATTATCCACAAGGGGGCAGCAAGTATCCGGCTTCATAAACTAAACCAGGGGTTTTCAACCCTTTTCATATCAAGGTCCATAATTTATACCATTTGATGAGATTTATCCTCTCAGACCCAAAACTTAGAATATTTTGTTATCGTTGGATATGATTTTATTCACAATTCCATGCTGTATTGATGTTGGTACCATAGGAGAAATAACAAGCAAACGTTGATCAAAATAACAATTCTTTATTTAAGTAATGCAGATGCAACCTGCAGTTTATTTAAGTAATGCAGATGCAACCAGCAGTTGAAACCAAATGGACCCGGGTCCATTTGGTTTCATTTTACGCTCTCAAGAATTAAAGATCTATCAAATAAGGGTCCATTTGGTTACCAACTCTCCATCATTTAGCTGGGGACCACCTGGAACCCCCTCAAGGACCACTGGTGGTCCCCGGACCACTGGTTGAGAACCACTGATCTAAACGTGCTTGTGTGCCTTGGTTTATTCATTGGTTCAGTCATTGTGTGGCTCAGGTGTTGATCGGCCATGCCTCTTTCTTTTGCTCGTTATTTCTCTTGCGTGCTGTCTTTCTCCCTCTGTGTTTTTGTCTTTCTCTCACTTTATCTTCTGCCCTCCTTTTCCATCATTCCATCCTTACAGGAGCAGCTTCCAGAGCTAAATCTCCATTTCCGCTCCCAGAGTTTCCTCACCTCCATGTACGCCTCCTCCTGGTTCCTCACCCTCTTCCTCACCTTCCTCCCAATGCCTGTTGCCACACGGATCTTTGACATTTTCATGTATGAGGTACGAGACACACACACACACACACTCTCTTTTCTTATTTTTTTGACAGTTTTACCACTTGAAATCTAACTTCCCTATTCTTTGAGGAGCGTTCGCAGAAAATAGTTGGATCTACAAGCTCACAACGTGTCTCAGTCTGACACTTTGTGAGCTTGTAGATCGTCTATTTTCGGTGAAGATATTTAATGTTGTGGTAAAAAAACACCAGACCAAATACGTCTCCGGTAGGTAGTGTAGTGGCTTAGGAATTCGACAAAAACAAAAAAAATCCCCATGAATTCAAGGCTTCATGGAGTGTGTAATCGATAGAAACTACTCCTTTAAGTCTATTTTATGTGTTAGAATATGTTTTTTCTTTTTTTTAACGTGTCATGTCGTCTGTGCATCACATCCCTATAGGGTCTAGAGATCATCTTCCGTGTTGGTATGGCCATCCTGCAGTACAACCAGACTGACCTCATCCAGTTGGATATGGAAGGCATGTCACAGGTAAACCACACCAGTTGCTGTAGCCTTGCACAAGGTTGTGGTCATCATGGCCACGGATTCACGGTTATGGTCATGGCCAAGGCTTCACGCCGCGCTGTGAGCTTGTAGATCTGCTATTTTCAGTACTTCTTAAACTCTTTTTTTGTATTTATTCTATTATCTATTTATTAAATTGAATTGTTTTAATTGATGAAAAGTTGTGATTTATTTTGTTTAAACCTTTTTTTATGTTTTCAAATATTATATTTTCTTTTAAATGTGGGAAACGGAAAAAAGGGGATATTTACTTGCGTCTCGTGACCCATAGAAATTGGTCCTAGACCCAAAGATCGGTCCCAACCCACTGTTTGGGAAACAGTCCTTTAGACTCCTTAGAAATTATCCAGAATAACCAGGCCCCCACACTGTGTTTGTTTATGGGCAAACACATTACAAACCCTGAGCAAGGAATTTCCCTTGAGGACAATAAAGGACATCTAATATAATCTAATTTAATCTTGCCAAAGCGTAACATCATGAGAGGGATTTTCTATGATAGCTAAGCGTTTGGTCCTCATCCTCCTATTGGCCACCTCCGTTTACATATCTTCGTGAAGTAGGTGGCCGCCTTTTTAGGAGACCGGAAGCAGGTTGGAGTCTATTATTTCCAATGGAAGAGTGAACGTGAACTCAGCTTCTGAACCATTCTTTATTCCCATCGTCATTGAACAAAATATTGGACCCAATATTCACAAGCGACACAATCTTCCCAAGATTTTCGTTCTAAAATTGGCTTTTTTCAGAGAGACAAATCAGGAGAATATCAACTTTATTATCGACCTTTCTTTGTCCCGCGGGATCTACAGTAGCACCAGTAAACATAGGACCTTCGAGATCTGCCGTCGGCCACTTAGGAGACTCATACCGCGGCGAGTTTGTAGATCTGTCATTTTTGAAAAAATAAATCGTGAAAATGTGTGCAAATCTTTGAATATATATATACATTTTAACTCAAATCTTTGCTTCTGGGGGTCCCTGGAACAAAATACTTTTAGATGGGGGGGTCCGGGGCCAAATACATATCATTTTGGGTGGTCCTTGACATGAAAAAGTTTGAGAACCATTGATATTATAGCAACATACGTTTTTTTTTACTGTTAGGATTTAGAAGACATTTGTAGAATCCCCAGAAGCTAATATTGTTCCATGGACCCCAGAAGCAAATATTGCAGTTAAAAATGTTCACTTTAGATTTGCAGAAATTGTCAAGATTTTTCAAAATCTACAAGCTCATAGCAAGCTTGTATACCTGCAATGTCATATATCATATATATGTCTTAATGGATTAAATAGATACTACAGTATATGCCACACAGACACTTTGAGCACCCTCCGTCTCACAACATCAGCCTTCCTGGTGGGTAGTTTCCCCAGCTCTTTCTTCTCTCTAACCTTGCAAACTGCAAGAAACTAGCTTACCAACTGTGCTTTCCTTTTGTACCATTCCTTCAGTTCACCTCTAGATGTCACCTTTGGTTTAGTTTTTGGCTCTCTAGTTATTAGTTTGATGATCTTCATCTTTGTTGATTATGTCATTGAGTTCACCTGTTTCTCTGTGTATTTTGATATCCTAGTTTACTCAGTTCCTTGCGTAGACTTGAGCTGCATCCCTTTGCTTTTTGTGCAAACCTTGAGCCCTCAGAGCAAACGAAAGCTAGATAAACTTTTAATCATCATCGCTTCGAGGGTCACCTTGTGTGCTTTGACAAACTGGATTGCGACAGCCTTAGATATTCCCCTGAGACTAAGTTACACACCACTTCCTGCTGGTCAAATCATCAGCATGCAAACGAAATGGAGCTTGTAGAAAATCGAGCAGTTAGTTCACAGCAAACGCATTTATATTTGTATGATGAATTAAATGTCTTTGCACTCTGCTGCACATGCAAATACGAAATCACTCACTTTGAGGGTGTGCTGTAGTGAAGCTGACCTGCATAATTTATGAATTGGAGCAACATTTTGTGATGCGAGACAAACTATATCAGGTTTTGTTGGGGGCAGCCCTGAGGGCTGAGGGGTAACCTTGCCCTTATTCTTACCTTTAAATCCTTCAGTAAAAACTTGCAATGTTTACCTTCAAACCTGCATCCTGTTGAGCATCTATTTCTTGCCATTGTCCCAAGCAAGTGTTGTTTGGAAGACCCACTTCCAAACAACACTTGCTTGGGAAGATTCACTTTCAAATTCAATATTTGAAAACATACATTAAAATCTAGTAGTGATTCAAAATAAATTCTCAATTGTGTCCTAATGATTTAGATAAGTCACCCTACTTTTGGCAATGTTTTTCACTATTTGAAGAACATGACCTGTGATTTGAGGTAAATCAACCAAAGATGTGGTATACTTCCAGGAAAGAAAAAGAAGAAGTATGACTTTGAATTGCAAAATTCTATTTGACCTGTACAATGTTTACAAAAGGGAACAACCTTGGTTAGTAAAGTACCACTTATTGTTTTTTTCGTGGCAGCCGCCAGTCTGTACATAAAACATGAATAACGTGCTTTGTCTCTCTAATCCCATCTGTGCCTCTCTTTGTGTCTCTGTCTCCTCTGTGTCTCTGTAGCATTTCCAGAAGGTGATCCCCCACCAGTTCGACAGTTGCCCAGACAAGCTGATCCTTAGGGCATACCAGATCAAATATAACCCCAAGAGGATGAAGAAGTGAGACTGTTTATTATTCAACCGACAGCTAATAAGGCCTGCTTTAGGGGAGAAAATGCTTAATGTAGCCCAATGGGACGTGATGCTATTGTACTTGTATTGATTGAGGTTTGTGGTCTTTGCTACTGTATGATACTGATGGCCATTTTGGAAACACATGCTTTTGTGATTTAGCATCTGGGTTGATGAAACGTCTGTTTCCTTAAATGACAGTGTACTTGTCACTTTTGACTTGAAGAAATAATGAACGATTCTGTACAGCTATAGATCTTTACATTTTGTTTATTTTTATATTGCAAAATACAACACTGAATTACTGTTTTAAATTTACACTACTCTGCTTAATTCTCCAGGCTTGAGAAAGAATATACCACAATTAAGAACAAAGAAATGGAAGAGCAAATTGAGATCAAGGTGGGCTGCATTCAAATGTTGATGTATGTGTTTGTGCACTTTAAATAAAAGAGCCATAAGTTTTACACTTTTGGGAGAATCGATCAAATGCATACACTGTATGAAATGACTGACTGATGCATAATTCTCTCTCTCTCATGCACATTTCAGAGGTTGCGTTCAGAGAACAGGCTTCTGAAGCAGAGGATCGAGACTTTGGAGAAGGTAAGAGATGGGCATTGACTCTATGTAAAATGCTCACATAAAACAGGTTTATGGAGGACATATTGGACTGAAACGACTAGAGTGGATACCAGAATGCTCTTCACATTGGTACAGGCCAATCTGAAAGCTTTGTGTGTTTAGTAATTAGATCATGTCGCATTGCTTTAAGATTTGAATTGATGGAACTCATTCTGTTCAGAGTCGTTTGTGCCGAAGAGCTTGTCTGTCTGTTGTGTATGTTTGTGTGGGAATGGTTGTACATCTGCTAATAAATGAGCCCATTTGTAGAATACAGCCTGCTTCTTCCGTTCTGTACTGAAGCACTTAAGAGTCAAAGCACTTTGTCCTATTTTTCAACCTGGTGTATGTTTTCATGCAACTTGAAATAACATATTTTCAACGTGTTGACGTTAAACGTTGGCACTTTTTCAGTTTAAAAAACATGTTTTTCTTTTGTCGCTAAAGCATAAATCAGGCTTCCCTCTCCTATTCACTTGGAAATACTTTTATCTGTCTTTTCTCTGTGATTTGATGCTCCTTGCTTTTTCACAAACTTCCAGTGGTTGTTACATGCTCTCTTATTGAGTAAAACTCCCTCTCCCTTCAATATCCTCTTTGGCTTCCTTGTGGTTCATCCTCCCCGGGGTGCCACAACCTTTCTGTCACTTTCTTCATCTGTTATTCATCTTCCTCTTCCTCTCCTTCGTGGTCTTGTAGGAGAGCGCTGCTCTGGCAGACAGACTGATACAGGTAGAGTACTGACTGATCTTCCTGTCTATTTCTCCTCTCACTCCATTCTTTTCTTTTTTTCTCCCCCCTGCACTGCTGTTTGTCCGTGCCTCTCTCTTCTTAACAGTAACCAACAAAGTCTGCATGAGAGAATGAGTTTTGTTTTGCTTCTTTATCTTTGCTCATCCTTTCCCTCTGTAAGACCCATCACCAATCCCTGGCTGCATGATGGAAATGTGAACATGCAGCACAATGCTGCATGTACAGTACAGTAGCATGCAAAGGTTCAGAAGCTCAGCACTGAGAAATATCTCAGTTTTGAGGATGAACCCATTCAATCCAGGGAAGAATCTGTGTCATTTTAGATTTATTTGGCTATTTTTGAAAAATCGTGAAAATTTGTGCAAATCTTTGAATATATATATGGGGGGGGTCCCACATATAGAAACATATGTTTTTTTCAGAAACCTGTTTGAAGACATTTGAAGAATCCCCAGAAGCAAGGTTTTGAGTTACAAATGTTCGCTTTAAAAATATATATTCAAACTAAAGATTTGCACAAATATTCATGATTTTAAAAAAAATGGCAGATCTACAAGCTCATAGCACTTGGTGCCGCGCTATGAGCTTGCATATCTGCTATTTTTGAATAGCTAAAGAAATAAAAAATAATTACACAGATGCGTTCCAGTCTTAATGGGTTAAGCCATATTCATAGTTATGTAACATAACAATTGAGATTTTTGACATAACATAGCATAAAGGGCATATTATGCGTTTACATCTAGTAACTTATAACACAATGTAACTATTAACTATATTGAAATCATCCTGGTGCCTGGTTGCTCAACCGGTGCACAAACCATGCTCCTTGAGAGTTCCTGTCCTGTCTCTCAACTCTCTTACAGAATCTACATAAAGCATAAAAATACACTAATAAATAAATTAAAGGATCATAGCGCGGCACCGAGTGCCGCGCTACAAGCTTGTAGATCTGCTATTTTTGAAAAATCGTGAATTCTTTTTTTAAATATTTTTTTCAAAAACTGTTAGGATTTAGATTTTTTTAAAGAATCGCCTCAGGTCTTAATGGGTTAAAGGAGCATACTGGCATCATGACATCATTGTCCATTCACAGCTTCTGCCATATATTGCAAATAAAGAGAGACAATTTTCCTGTTAATATTCCCCTTTAGTGATAGATTATACATTTGTTTGTCATTAACAGAACTTACCTGAATAATTGAGTCAACGTAACCTAAATATCATTGCATGGTTAATAAGCCATGGATGTTTTAATATAGTTCATAATTCAATCTTTTCTACAGGGACTATTTGGGGCTAAAATGTTCTAATCAATCCACTGACTAAAATACATTGAAACACAACGATAACAGAAACCGCACAACAATATTTAATGTGTTGGATTACCTACCTCAAACAAGTTTCAAGTCTCTGCAAGTTGATTTTCTTACTGTACTGAAATGTATGTAATCCAAAATCTAACAAACCATTTTTACTTCACCAGCACCAACACTCTTTTCTTAAACCAGTATGGCAGTACACTACAGTTCCAAGTGTCAAGTATAGCATGAGTCGTAGACCATGGGCTAAACGTGACAGATGACCAGTATGATCCTTTAAAGACCTTTTAAAACAAACAATAACGCTAATGACACAATGCACAGAAACAAGCTCAACATTTTGTTGTTACCTGAATAGTTACAGTAGCATGTTCTCCAGCCTTTAATCCATAAGGACCGGGAACGTATCTGCGTCATTTAAGATTCCTTTGGCCATTCAAAAATAGCAGATATACAAGCTCATATGAGCTTGTTGATATGCTGCTATTTTTGAAAAATCGTGAAAATGTGTGCAAAATAATCTTTTCATATATATTTTTTATTGCGAACATTTGTAAAATATTTTGTTCCAGAGAGCTCCAGAAGCAAATATTAGAGTAAAAAAAGTGTTTAAAAAATATATATGCATTCAAAGATTTGCACAAAAAGTTCATGATTTTTCACAAATAGCAGATCTACAAGCTTGTAGCGCGGCACTCGCTCTTAATGGCTTAATGGGTCACGGTAAAAATATGATTAGTAGAGTAAGAAAACTACTCTGACCCCTGTTGTTGTGTCATCGTACTGTTCCAGGGTCAGGTGACACGGGCGCAGGAGGCAGAGGAGAACTATGTGATCAAGCGTGAGCTGGCGGTGGTCCGGCAGCAGTGCAACGCGGCCAACGAGAATCTGGAGAAAGCACAGGACACCATCCGAGAGCTGCAGGAGCACAAGGTAAATGCTGCTGACCCACAGAGACAACACAGTACACAATACAATATGTTCATTAAAAGGGATAGTTCACCCAAAGAAGAAGAAGCCTAGGCTTTGAAGAAGCCTAATACTTAAATTGAACCCGAGTGGATAACGAGATGATAGGCATTCATAATATTGTCACGTATGGATTTTCAAAATCTCTTATCTTTATTATTTTCACATGACTGTATAGTAGTATCATGTCTTTGCTTTGTCCAAATCATTTTTTTCCCGTTTTTGTCTCTTCTACCCAGTTTGAGCCTTTAGCCTGATAGATAGCGGTCTTCAAACCAAAGTTTGTTGTTTTAAAGTTTGAACTCGCTTGAACTGTGTCTGATGGGAAGTGCTTCCTGCTATGATTCTCACAAATCACTACACCACATTGGTTTGCGAGAAAAGGGAAGGGTTTATGTTAAGACATTCATAATGTTTGGAAATGTCATTCAAACATTTCGAGTGCGAGTTGTCACAAAGTGTGTTGCTTCATGTGATTTGTGTGTTTTGTGTGAGTTCAATGAATTCAATCTCTATCATCTGGCACTGAACTAGTGTAGATTTTGTTTCAAGTCTAAAGGAAAGACTATTTCATACTTTATTCTGGCCAAACATGTTGAGCTTTGAATCAGTGGCTTTATTCATCAATAAAGGACATAACACTGTTCTGTCTTGAGAAATTGCTCTCAAAGTCTCTGGAAAAACTGCTCACCATGGACCACATGTTAATTCATTGTGTAAGACCACTGTCCATCCCATCTGTAGACTGTCTTAAAGTCACACTTCAGCATTTTCATCCTTATGTTCATATAATTGGTCCTCACTATTAGGGCTGTCACAATTACAGATTTAAGTTGACGAGTAATTATCACTCAAATAATTGCGATTAACGATTTAATTGTGTATAATTAATGGAACATTATGAATAAAAATTACATTTCTGTTTGGCTTTTAGCTTTCGTAAACAAAAGTTGCACTGGTCAGATTTGACAAATAACACATATTTAATTACTTTATACTTAAAATTAAACATTAATAGTGGAAATAGCCGATCTATAAGCTCAAAACGCGTCACATCGCATTTTAAGCTTATATATCTGTTATTTCCACTATTTTTGCCTTTTTTTTTTTTAAATTATTATTTTTTTACATGGAATTGATTATGACGATTATGCAAAAAATAACTGCAATCATATGAAATAATTGCGATTAGACGATTATGTAATAGTTGTGACAGGCCTACTCACTATGCTTATTATAAGATGGCACCATTTCCGTCTACTGGCTCTGTATCTCATAGGTGGGCTGTGGAAAGTTTAGAAAACTGCCTACTTGGGATTCCAAGCTAATGGAAACTACAGCCCGTCTCTTCCTGGAAAGTTAGCATTCTGAAATAGAACCCGCTAGCCTGGCTCCAGGCAGCCCCTGAAACGCTAGCCTCGCAGTCAGGGTCTGGTGACGCTGTAGAAGGCGGGGTTTTCTTTGTTGGAAATCTAACCGGCGGCCTAGCCTCGTTCCCAGCCTTACTCATCTGCGAAGAGAAAAGCCTGGTCACGACCGAATGCAGACAGTGTCTATAGGAGCGGGACTTTCGCCGTACGCATTTCCCCCGGAAACTATCTTTTTCAACCAATCACAACACTCGTTTCATTCATGTTGGAAAAAAGGCTAAATGTTCCCCGATGTTTCTATTCACATTTACCAGAAGAGCTTTGGATTTACTTTGGGAAATGTATATAATAACATCCCTCGCAGGAAATGCATAGATAAACCATATAGATGTACCATCCCACTGGGAAATGTACACATATATATTTACTGTTTTCTTTTTCATTTACCATAACATATACAATGTTTTTCCTCTCACAATACATACACGCCACGGAAATACGCTCCCAGAGTTAAATTAACACTCAGCTTTACTGTGTGGATGACTCACAGATACACATGAGTTCACACGCCCACTGTCACTCCCAGTGTGGTTTGGGGTTGAGACTGAGATGATCTGTCAAGATTTTACACACGCAATCATATTGTATTTCACCTCGTAGTGTTTTTCCTCTTTCTAACCGACTGTCTCTATTGTTCGCATTTATGAGTGAGCATTATATAAATTATATTCTTGGTTTTCATTTTCAGTTCATGTGTCACCAAAATGACACCAACTTTATCTTTATCTGCTACAGCTACAGTACATAAAATCAGGGCCTTCACCACAAGCTTTCTATTGCACTGGTTTTTAAATTGTTTTATAAAGTGTGTGAATAACTAAAATGCCATAAGCCATTTATACCACTTTATTTAATTGGCAGAGCAGTTTTCTGGCAGTAGACTACTTGTGGAATGTGAGTGTTCCTATGGAGAACTGCTGCCCACAACCTAATGTAATCTGTTTTACACATCATGTCCTGCAGAAAAAACATTTCTATAAAAAAAAATGCCTTCTGGGAAATTGAGTAAAATTGAAAGCACATTGGGGCCTAATTTCAGCTGTCAGTTACTGAAATAAAAAGTTCATATAACATTGGAGGTGTTGTTTACTGATAAGGTGTCACTGCTTGGCTTTCTATTATACTTCTTTATCCAGAATATCAATGCAGCTTCTGCAGGTTATTACTTTTGTAAGAGAAAGCAGTGAGAGACCCAGTGTGGCAGCCCCTACCCTCTGGAACTCTCTTCCTATGGAGATTCCTCAAGCGCCAACAATGGACTCTTTTAAGTCCGCACTGAAGAGACACTTGTTTACACAGGCTTTTAGGCTTTTTTAGGCTTTTAGCTTTTAGCAGCCATATAAATTAAAGTTATTATTGTTGTTATTATTATTAGATGTAACACATTTGAGGTCATTAAGTAAATGATGTCAACAAGTACTGAGAAATTACTGTACGCCACACTTTGCAAGGCTATGGGTGAAATATTGGTTGAATAAGCACATTTTTAAGTCTTTTACTGTTGGTTGACAAATCCCACCATCTTACATCAATGGTGTTCCTTTCAGTACACAGATCAATTTGTGAACGATCTTCAGACGCAGCTGGAGCAGTCCAGGCTGCAGGAGGCTGAGCTGCTGGGAGCATTGAAGGAGATGCAGGACAAGGTGCTCGACCTCGAGAAGGTGAGCTCACATAAAAACATATCATCAGCAATCACATACTTAGTGCCTGCTGCACAGAATTAGGCGCACGCAACAGTGTGTCGCTGTGCTGGTGTCGCTGTGCCGGTGTGTGTGAGTGTTTCTGCATTGTTTTAGTTGTACATCTGTAAAATACAGCATCTGCTATGTCTGGGGGAAAATAAAAAATCATATTACTCTCTAATAATATCTTAGACAGAAGCAGAGAGATGCCAAAATGCACACACACTTTAACAGTCACACGCACGCATACGCACGCGCACACACACACACACACACACACACACACACACACACACACACACACACACACACACACACACACACACACACACACACACACACACACACACACACACACACACACACACACACACACACACACACACACACACACACACACACACACAGAGAGGGATAGAAAGAAAGACAGAGAGGTGAGAGCATACATTTTACAGACTGAGAGACAATGACTTTTGCTTATTGATAATTATGCATTTTAAATATCATTTTATTAAAGATATATTACTGTGTGTGTGTGTGTGTGTGTGTGTGTGTGTGTGTGTGTGTGTGTGTGTGTGTGTGTGTGTGTGTGTGTGTGTGTGTGTGTGTGTGTGTGTGTGTGTGTGCGCGTGTGCACACATCCAGAGGAGTAGTTGCCTGCCTGATGAGCACAACGTAGTGGCTCTGCAGGAGGAGGTCAAACAGCTGAAGCTAAGGGAACTGGAGACCCTGCAGTCCTTCAGAGAGATGCAGGACTCCATCACCGAGCTTAACCAGCGCTGGCAGGTAGCAGGCACACACACACACACACACACACACACACACACACACACACACACACACACACACACACACACACACACACACACACACACACACACACACACACACACACACACACACACACACACACACACAGCTGATGCAGTATACATGCAAACGCATGTCCACACGATGACTTGAAGCTGGCTTTTCACAGGCTACAATTACTTTGTGTCAAGATTTTGAATTCTCCGGACTAGAGACAAAATGTGGCTCATGTGGTGACATACCGTTGTACACGTAATTTCAAAACTAGTGTGCAGTCTTGTCGTGCAGTTGCAGTTAAAATGTGTCACTTTGTACCAAAACCAAACATCCTTTCCGGTCAAGTATAATTTGTTTCCTGCATGAAGCACACCACTGCATACATGAGAAAACCACTTGAATTCTGTTTACTGCATGAGGGACTTTTACTGCCCAGGACTGGCTTAACCTATGACGGGCTGTTATTTCTTTGATTTTGTGCCCCACATGCCTGGGGCGAAAAGACACTCTGAAAATGGACTCACTGTTGCCACCTATCTAGCTTACATTTTACACAACAATAAAGAAACCTTAATTCTGTAAAATTTGTGACTATTTAGTCAAATTATGTCAACTATGTTGATCGACGCAATTCTTTTACAAAATAGATTTCAGTCCCATTTTAAACATGCCGTTTTGCTGGCTGCTCCTCACACAGTTCTTGAGGCCGTTGCTTATAGTGGCCACTAGAGGCAGAGGGGAGAATGTTTTGTTCTCTTTTGTTCTCCCAATTTAGTTGTTATGCTTATTCACAATTCCCCCTTGTACTGCAGTCTGTTGTCACTGCTCAAGTAAATGATGTCAACAAGTACTGAGAAATTACTGTATGCCACACTTTGCAAAGCCGGCTGGTTCGTTCATTAGGGAGGATGTAGGCGAGCACATGTCTCGCTGTACAATACATGTGACACCGCCAGTGTGTTAAGTCCTCACGGTGAAACACCTTTTCACCACAAGGACGTTAACACATGCGGAGGAAAGCATTCTTTTTCTCAGTTCAGACTGTAGTTATTGTCTGTGGCGCTTTCAATCTGCTACCTCTAAACCCGGATGTTCCGTGTCCTGACAGATTTAGTTTTACACATCGACCATTAGTCCGACCAATAAACAATTGAGTATTCCTTTATCTTATTTTATTTTATTGCAATTGTTTTTTACAAATGTTTGTTTGTTTGTTATTCTTTGTATCTCTATTTTGTACACAGATACATACATAAACATACTTCTCATACATTCCTCCTATGTTTTTTCCAGCACCACATGTCCCGGGGTGGGGGCACCGGTGGTGGTGGGGGCCATTGGAAGGAATCCCCTAAGAAGAATGCTATGAATGAGTTGCAGGACAAACTGATGACCATCAGACTGAGAGAGGCTCAAGCCCAGGCTGAACTCAGAGAGGTCAAACTCAATGTCTTGCAGCTGGAAAGCCAGGTTAGTGATGACTGTCATTCCCTTGACTTTAGGAACTCAGTAAAACCCTAAAGGTCTTAACAGACGGGGAGCGGTGGACGCGGGCGTTACCGCTCGGATCAGCGGGGATCGCGCCGCGATCATCGTTGTTTTGTCCTTCTACGAGGTACGGGGAAAGGAAAAGCTCACCACAATCCAGCTCTTGCCGCCCCGCGTGCGCGTGCACAAACGAGCATGAGCGTGATAATTTCACGGGGCCGCGCCCGCTCGCCTCACCACCCCTCAACTTCTCCGCGTGTCCCAAATAATCGCCCGCCTCTCATTGAAAATGAATTACATACATAGGCGCGTCGGCCGCTTCCCGTCTGAAATGACCTTAAGTGTTGAAGTGTAAAACTGGACGCAAATGGAGCCCCAGATGTACATCAACACTGAGGATTGTATTGTGTAGGCACAGTATGATGATAGTTGGATCAGAAAATATAAAAAAGACATGCACATCCCAATGTCCAGTAAAATGGGTCATGTATAAAAATAAAAAAGAACTTTGTAGAAGAGAGAGCAGAAGAGAACATGAATGTGCGTCTCTTTCTGTTCTAATCAAGAAGGTAAATTACATACATACTGTACATTAAGGCCTCATCTCTTTCTTCTCTGATTTCGGTGACTTATTCCCTCTCTTTCTACACTATCTCCCTCTCCCATGCTCCATCTCTACCCTCCCACTATTCTCGCATTCTAGAACCAGATCCATAGCAAGCTGATTGGTCGCCACGAACAGGAGCGCTCTGCCCTCCAGGACCGTATCCAGATGGTGTCCAATCAGAACAAAGGCCTACAGACCCAGCTCAGCGAGATGAAGAGGAAACAAGCAGAGTCTGACTGCAAGGTTTGGAATATATTTATTCCCTGGCCAAATCTCTTACTGACGCATGCTTGCATTACATGCTGAAAGGACACACTGTATTGGTGTCATACACAACATAACCAAGCTTATTTTCTACATAAATCAAAAACACTATGGTAAAAAAAAAAAAAAAATCATTGAAAAGGGAACACACTGCAAACTCACTTACAGGTTTTAGGACTACAAACTGAAACAGACTATAAAGCTGAAATGTACAAGCCTGGGTAAAGCCCTCCCTCTGGAAAACTCATTTTCATTTGAAATCAAATGCAAATGAGATTTCCGGAGGGAGGGGGGTTTACCAGGCTAGAAATGTCCTGGAAAAACGTGGAAACATAATTTGTAATCCTATCTCTCTCTGTTTCTTGTGCCCCCTTTACCTTTCTCCTCATACATGCAGAGTAAAGAAGAAGTCATGGCGGTACGATTAAGAGAGGCTGACAGTATGGCTGCGATGGCTGAACTGAGACAGAAGATGGCCGATTTAGAAATACAGGTGTGTGCGTACATCATAGTTAAAAATAATAGAGATGGCAACGGAAATCCCCTCCCATCCACTTGCATTGAGTTGCTCACCCAGCGCATGGGCTGAAATCACCCCTTCTTCCGGGTTGTGAAATGTGACGGACGGAGCCTATTTGGGGCTTCTGTGACACGTTATGCGTCACGGAGGTGACGCGTTTTGCGACACCCCCATGCGCAACCCTGTGCGCAAGCTTGTGAGTCGAGCCCATTGGTCGAAACCGTTTTCGCTCGTTTGTGACAGTGGCCCCAGGCCGTTTTAAGCTGCAGTACCTATGAATGACCAGCATGTCCAATGTGCTTCAATACAACCTCTGGGTTCTGGGGGCTTGGCGTACATGCATACATCCATGTGCTGATGTGTGTTTGTGGGCGTGAACGCATGTATAGGTATGCAGTTCAAATCAAAGGAAAAACATCCGCGCACCATCTTAAAAGCTCCTAAAATACCTTATTAACTCATTCACTGCCAGACTTATTGCCGGCCGCGTTTGCCCACTGCCAGAGATTTTTCATCGAAAAAAAAAAGTCCTCAGGAGCTGAGATACAGAATTTTTAAGCTTTAAGTTAACAAGGAAGTGGATGGGAGTCTTTTCCTTCGAAAAATCATATCTCTTTGGGTCAAATTTTTTTTTTTTTTTTTTTTTTTTTTGAAAAATTAATAATTACGTTTTTTACGTCTGTGGCAGGTTTGGTAAACGGGAATAATTACGTTTATTACGTCAGTGGCAGTGTATGAGTTAATTGCAGCGCAATGTTTCGACCTACAGAAGTCTTCGTCAGGTACAAACATGATGTAGGTCGAAACGATGTACTCCAATTAATGTGTGATTTGTGTGTGTGTGTGCGTGTGTGTTGTGTATCTTGCAGAAGGAAGAAGGGTTAATCAAGGGGCAGCTGAACCATTCAGATTCCAGACAGTATATCACCCAGCTGCGAGACCAGATCGCTGAACTCAAGAATGAGGTATGACACACCCACACAAGGGCACACACTTCATTACTGACCTTTAGTTTATTCACAGTTTACAAGTAGTTGGAAAATAACAATCACATCTTACTATCTGCTGTGTCCCTGATAGAGTTTTTCTAGTGTCTGTGATCAACTGGGCTGAATCAATATGGCTGATTAGTAATATCAATTATAATGGTGATTAATGTCAAGGAACACTAATAAACAAACAACAAAACATAATACTGACATGACATTTAGGGCATTTTACTGTATTCATTTGAACACACACGGTCTGAAACAGAATGTAGTGAAAGTAAAAGTGCATGGCATTAAAGACGCACAAACCACACCAACAGAACTTTATGATGCCTCAAAAGCTGCATATCACTTCAGATTCATTTATCCAAGTGTGCTTCTTGTAAAGAGGGACCAAAGTTCTTGCAGCTCCAACCACGATCACAACGTTCTCACCTCTCACAAACCTGCTGTGAACTAGAGCTCTTCGACATAGTGTGAAAGTTGTTTCACACGTTGAAGTCCCTTGATGCGTGCGAGTAACCACCCACAATACTCACTCATTTAGTGAGTAGCAGTGCGTGACTAGGAGTTGTGCGTGTCAAGGTAATATAATGAGGCTGCCCTGCACTTTGCCATAACCTTCCTCGCTACCTACCGTTCACAATCATAGCAAGATTTTGTTTATGTTTTCCACATAAATGGTATTGAAACTTGCGTGACTACAATAGAGATCAAATCACTGCAGTAGGCCTAATGTAAGTTCTGGATGACACATACTGTCAGTGTTGACGTATAATGAAACAGCTTTGTGATTTAACTTGACTTAGCAAGGCACTGAAACAAAATAAAGAATTACTCCTAATTCATGAGTTTTCAAAATCCCGTGGGTGCATTTTTACACTCATTTGGGTCTAACACTGATAATGTTATTGCGCAGTAAGGTTGTTGTCTAATGAACATTTCTGTGGTGTAAATACAGACAGAGAGAGGAGGAAGACAACAGCATTGTCATAGCAGTTCCAATGGTTTACCACAGAAGATCCCCCCCTTCACACCCCACCCCCACCCAACCTACTCTGTGGGTAGCCTACCCCAATGCATGATGGGAAATTTATGTGCGTACATTATTTGACATGAGTGAGTGAGGAGCATGCAAACCTACCACACCACTCAGAAAAAAAACACCTACATACGCACAGGTGCACAGGAGGCTCAAACTGGTGGCTGTCTGTACACTCATATGAACTTTATGAACACAAAAACGTACATATACCACATATTCACCACACATGTACGTTTTCATTGGACAGAAACGATCTGGTCTGGTTGGTGAGAGACCACATGTGCCCTGATTGAGTTGTAAAAAAGCACTTGCTGTCCTACATACTCATACTACCACCTGATGCAGAGCTAGATCACTGGGTTCCCACAGTTTTCAAGAGACATTTTCTCATCTCCTGATTTTTTTATTCCATCATGTATCATGTATATACGAAAATTATGCAAAGATCTCAAGGAATAGCTCTAACATGCATTCCCTTTAAGGCCAGTCACACCACCTACAACCGTCTCGAAAAACTAAACTGGGGGCGTGGCCAAAGCTGCGGGTGTAGCAACACAGCTTTCAGTAATTGCACTTACTATTCTATGGGTTTATTTCGTCATAGTGCAACATATGGGTTTATATGGGGACGTTGATTCCCTTCCCCTTTTCGCTCATACTAGGACATGACGTATGTGTAGGTGGAGGAATACTTTATGTATATTCTTTAATCTTATTGTTATTCTTTACACCCACTCCTCCTTTGGTGTAAACTTGTGACGTGAAGGATAAGAAAACTTGATTAATTGAGGTATATGATCAAATTTCCATCCCTTCTGTATATCCAGGTCCGAGAACTGCGAGGGCAGAAGGTCGGCCCCGGCGGCGGCGGCGTAACCAACGACTACCAGGACCTGGATTGCTTGGCCAGCCCGGCCTCCGTGGAGGGGGACTACCTGAGCTCGGACGACGACCTCCTCGCCAGCCCGCTGCCGCCCAGCGCCCTGTACCCGGGCACCCTGCCCGGCCCCGGCCGCCACCCCTCGGTCACCCCGCTGGACAGCGAGGGCAGCACGGACAGCGACCCGGAGGAACGGATGGTGGTGCGCGCGCACCAAGACCACCCGCCGCAGCAGCTGTACGGCAGCATGGTCTGTGCCGAGGGCCTGGAGAACTGAACACACTGACACGCGCTGGTCAGCCGCTATTAGGTGTCAGTGTGCACGTACGGACTGAAAGAGAGGTTAGAGGTGCCGGTGTTATATACAGGACTGAGCCGCTATACTTTAACCCATTCAATCCGGGAACGCACCGGTGTCATTTCTTTTTTTATTTCTTTGGCTATTCAAAAATAACATATATACAAGCTCATAGCGCGGCACCGAGTGCCGTGCTATGAGCTTGCAGATCTGCTATTTTTGAAAAATCGTGAAGGTTTGCACAAATGATTGAATGTATATTTTTTTAAAGCGAACATTTGTAACTCAAATCTTTGCTTCTGGGGGGGTCCCTGGAACAAAATATTTTGAGACGGGGGTCCGCGGCCAAATACATATCTAAAATATTTTCTAAATCCTAACAGTATGTTGCTGTATCAGTGGTGCTCCAACTTTTCCATGTCAAGGACCCCCAAAATGATTTGTATTTGGCTGCGGACCCCCATCTCAAAATATGTTGTTCCACGGACCCCCCAGAAGCACAGATTGGAGTTAAAAATGTTCGCTCTAAATATATTCAAAGATCTGCACAAATTTTTCACGATTTTTTCAAAAATAGCAGATCCACAAGCTCATAGCGTGGCACTCGGTGCTTCGCTATGAGCTTGTATATCTGCTATTTTTGAATAGCCAAAGAAATCTTAAAATGACAGATACGTTCCCGGTCTTAATGGATTAAACTGGGACTGTGCTGTATACTGTGTTCTCCTCCTCCTCTCCTTCTTCCCCCTCTCCAGAGATTTTTTTCCTCCCTTCCTCGATGCAGACATAACGTCTGCTGCGATCGGACCTCTTCTAGACTTCGTTACTCGTTGTGTCCTCAGTTGCGTCCCTCTGCTTTCTGTCTTTGTCCGCCCCGCCCCCATCTAAAAGAATCTACAGTTTTTGACCCTGTAACCGCTGAAGGAGGCATGAAGTCAACGCCTCTATTCTTCATTCATATACCCACACACACACACACACACACACATCATACCAGGACAATGACTGAAGCAATGCACACATATTCATCTATCCATAATTACACAATAAATACACAAGTGTAAACAAAGACAAGGTGAGAGGGGCTTGAACTGAACAAACACGGCTGCTCATTTTTCTTTTAGATGTGAAGCTAAAGGACCGCGCGGTTCCCTATAATGCAGGAACTCACTTTAGCCTCTGCAAAGGCTTCGGTGAAAAATGATTATGAGGACGGCGGAATGGATAAGACAGGTGGATGAAATATTTCTCCGTAAACCGTCATAAACTGATCAAATTACGAGACGTCGTCTCCACTCATTTCCTTGTCTCTTTCTTCCATTTTCCCACCTTGAGCAGAACATGCTGTTTGGTTCACAGTGGACTCCCATTTCTTTCTTTCCTCCCTTTCTCCATATCTCGGTTCCATTCATGAAGGATGACACCGCGCGAGCCGCGTGTCTGCTGTCCTCGAGAACAAAGGAATCCCCATCCACTGTCCTCTCGGTACACGCAGGAGAAAAAGATGGACAGAGAGACCGAGATAGGGAGAAGCCAAGAGAAGGAGAGGAGCGCTGTGTGGAAGTGTACACATCAGTATCATAGAGATGTCACTAGACATTTATAAATGACTTTCATAGCAATTTACCATAATTAATATGTGTATCGTCCATGTCTACTGTATGCCTTGAGAATTAAAAAAAAGGCGAGCAAATTATGGTTAAAAGAAAATCCACCAAGACCCAGAAAAACTCATTGTTGCCAAATCTTTTTTTAAATTATTTATATGTTGTAATTTATTTTGGTATTTTTGTTTTTTATTTTTTTATATATCTAGATAAGAACCATATATCTATTGAGATACTGACAGAGGCCAAACTCTCTATTATTGGTAGAGATCCCACCGTCCTTTGTGCCAACATGAGCCCTGCGGCCGTTGTGCCAGGGTTGCTGTGACGAGATGTGTTTGAGAGATGGAGAACGTGCTGCTATCGTTTTAATTTTTACTTCTTCCATTTTGTTTTTGTGTTGTTTTTATGTTGTCAGTGTGAGGTGAACGGGCAACCTCCCTTTACCCTTGGAAAAGATCAGCGTAACGCTTGGAAAAGATTAGTGTGACGATTATTTGAAAACTAATCGCAGTGTAATAGAGCTAATTACTTATATCTTGCTTATGGGTGTCCATATTTGGAGTTCTCCTGGCACAATAATGCCTTTTTTGTTTGTTTTTTTTGATTACTTGATCATTATGATTACAACACCTTTGTTGTTCTGAAACTTAAGACAACTGAACACAATTCAGCAGAAACGGTGAATAATGTGTTTGCCTCAAAACTCAAATGTTATCACGGTATTATGTTAGCCATTATTAGTGCCCTCTGTATTAACAAAGCATTTCATAATAGAATTGCTGATCTAGAATCACCAGTCCAGGTCAGTTTAAAGACAAATGTGATCCCAGATCAATGCTTGGATAATGTTTTGTAGTATGTGCCATTGAAAGCGGTATGGATACCAAGAGAAAACCTATGGTTATTATGAGTGAAGAGTGTATGGGGAAACATACAGTATCAAAGAACACATTCTGACTTCAAGAGTACAGTAAGTCTATCAAGAATTATACAGAAATATGACATGAAATGAAACGTATACAGATACATATATAGCTATATCACAATGAGTTACTTGTGAGAGATTATTCTGAGTGTGTATAGTTTATCAAACAGGGTGTCAAATGTACAGAGAAGCTGCTTTTTTGCACTAGACAAAGAAGACCAGTCTTCTGACTCAGATGTGCTCACAACATTAAACAGGGAGAGTTTTTGCAGAGGTAAAGTGTGGACATTAGAAGGGGATCCAGGGTGAGATCTTGTCTTGTGATCAGTTCTAGAATAAGAATAATTATTAATTATTTATTATTAATTATTCATATTGTATGCTCTAAGCTTAGCCAACCTGACTTGACCAGCTCATTTGACCATGTTGAGAAGAGATGAGTTCTCCAAAGACCTGGAAATTGCTTCATACTCTTCACTGTAAAATTAAGTGTAACTGTTTTTGACCTATGTTGCTAGTAGCTGCAATAGGGTTAAATAAGGAAGGAATATTGCCAACTTCTAAGAAATATACAGACAAGCTAGAATTCTAGCTAAAGAGGATGTTGGTTTACCCCATATAGGAAAGTAAAATAGTCCTTCACCATCTGATGCAATACTTAAAATCTCTACTTTCTATTTCACGTATCAAATCTAATTATTATTGCAAATACTGGCATTAATGTCATTCTAGTGCAGGTCAAAAATGATTGTAAGAGTTCAATGTCTGATCTCCCTACAGTATATTAACTATTAAAAGGTAACTCAGATAATGACAATTAGCTGATGCTTTTGTCTAGAGTAACTAATAGGTTGACATTTATGCCCGGTCAGGGTGGGACCTATACTTGGGTCTTGTTATGGCCAAACTTTGCAGTTGGGCATTTTTGGGTTGGGTTTGATTTCTAAGATAGTTGGAAAAATGCTAGTGTAAATGATAGCTTGGACTGGGGTCACGTGTACAAAAGGTCATTCTCTATCTGTCTCAGTTTGTGTTTGGATAGATTTCCTTGGGTTCAGGTTTGATGGTTTAAAGTTTTACACCTAAGGTCATAAGATCTGATGTGGATGTAAACCCAATGCTATCATGATTCAACGCTAAACTAACACAGCTGTAAACTGCTGTTCAGTGATGGTGCTCCGTACTAGCCACTGTCTAAATACAACTGTATCAACTGTGACAGAAATTTTGATATGTTTGTGAATTCCTTTGGAATATGGTACTGCTTGTCATCATTATTGTTTTTTTTTTATGATTATCGTTTCATTCTCTGAACAGGATTACATGAGATGAATATCATACTGTGCCATAATAGTAGGTAGACGTACACGCAATGCTGCACCGCTACATGTACAGTAACTTTTCATTGACAAGGGAGCCCTCTCATTTCATAGCCAAGTCATTTGAAATGAATTTCAATCATCAATGCCACTTTTGTGCAGAAAGATTCTGAAAACTGAATGCCCCCCCCCCACTCCCCTCACCCCAATCACATACTACAGTACAGGCCGCCCTACTTTCTTCATGGTAAACGATTGAAATGTGATAATACAATGCAAAAACACTGAGAATTCCTCCAGGCTTTGTTCATCCCAGTTCATTATTCAAGGTGTTTAGGACTTCTCTGAAGTACTGTACTGTATGTGACGGCCATTTTGGTAGCCATGCCATCATGTTCCAGAACATTGTCCACTCTCTTGCAATTTTACTGATGTTGTTGTCAAGTATATTAAATGACAGTAAAAAAGACTATATAAATGACATAATATGATTAAAAACGAGACGTTTCAGTGTCCTGTATCCAATGATTGAATGATACAAAATACAACTTGTGACACCGCATATTCGCAGAAGCTCTTTCCAGCAGCTCACTGTTGTTGTCGGTTCACATCAGGGGATTGTAGATGTTGATTTGTGAAAACGCTACTGGTATAGCTTAAAGGAGTAGTTCACCCAAAAAATTACTTATTTTCTATCAATTACATACCCCATGAAGCATTGAATTCATGGAGATTTTTTTGTTTTTATCGCATTCCTAAGCCAATAATTTGATTACCAGCAGAAAGATGCTAATGTAGCCGGTAGGAGACTCAAAGGAGTCTCTTTGAGTACAGCCGGTCATCAAATTATTGGCTTAGGAATGCACCAGAAACAAAAAAAATCTCCATGAATTCAATGCTTTATGGGGTGTTTATTTGATAGAAAATAAGTCATTTTTTGGGTGAACTATTCCTTTAAGATATGCATGTATTTTTCTTAAATACCTTTTCTTTTGGCCTTATGTCTAGATTCAAACTGCATTTTAAATCAATGAAAACTGATGGTTTTAGTCAAACTCCTTCCAGGGTTTTCAGAAAATGTGCTATTGGTGTTGACGTGTAGTCATAGTTAACCGTGTTTTTGTGTTGCCATGTCATGGTGTGTGCTTGAGTTTTTCGTTTTTTTTAAAGGCCTTTTCTGACTGTATTGACATATACAGTAGAGTGACAGGAATTGGGGAGAGAGAGAGACGGGGAGTGACACGCAGCAAAGGTTGTCGGGATCGGGATTCGAACCCGCGACATGCCGTCAGGCTGCATTGCAGCCTATAGGTGCCCGAACCTCTACGCCAGTAGTCCGGACCGTGTGCTTGAGTTTTTGGCTTGTGATGCCATAATGTAAAGTTGGTTGTCCATCCATCTTCATCCGATTATGTGTGGTCGGGTCACAGGGTCATTGGTGGTGTATATTTAAAATCTTCACTTTCTTTCTGTGGAACTTACAATTTGGTAATCCACTACTGTGTCAACATACTATGACAACACCTTACAAAGAATTTTCAGCACCAGTGGCTTCTCTTCTCAATAAATTCAGATTGACCCACAAGGGTTTTTGCATCACTCAACCACTACTAATACAGATACAAGCAGAAAAGTGTAACAATACGAATAATTCAAACTAAGATAAAACTAAGAAGAAGCCTTCAGCAGTAGCAACGTCATCGTAATACGGTAAGGGCGAGAGACAGAAAATGTGTTTGTGTGGCTGCGTGTAAATAAGGCATAACCATATGTGATTTGATTATGGTACACTATAATATTAACCTTTAGGAGGGAAGGTATCTTAAAAGCAGTGGTGGAAAGTAACTAAGTACATTTACTCAAGTACTGTACTTAAATACCATTTTGATGTATTTTTACTTTCCAATTTTAAATTATTTTACTTCCAGTCCACTACAAGGCAAATATTGTGCTTTTACTCTACTACAATTGTTTGAAAATGTGAGCTTGTAGATCTGCTATTTTCAAAGGATTTTATACATTTCCAAACTTGAGAAATGGGACATTCTGCATAATGCATACTTTTACTTTTGGTACTCTAAGTATATTTTGATGCCAATACTTCTGTACTTTTCTCAAGTAAAATTGTAATGCCGCACTTTTACTTGTAACAGAGTATTTCTACATGGTGGTATTGATACTTTGAATCAAAAATCATGAGTAGACTACTTCTTCCACCACTGCTTAATTGAGTGATTGATCGATTGAATACTTTATTAGACAGAAATGTAAACAGTCAGACAGACATTTGAGCTAAAAGGATAACACAAAAAAGTCCAGGGGACTTGATTCCATTGTGGTCCTATGTATTCAATTTATCAACATAGCATAACAATAACACCAAAATACAATATCATCAACACATCATCTACAATATAAAACACTACATGTACTGTACAGAGAAGAAAAAGGAAAAATAAGGGGGAAAGAATTGTAGGCAGTGAATACCATCATTTTTCTATACCTCCCCCTTTGGCCTCATGAAAGATGGACTTTCAGGCCTGTTTTAAAAGTCTACTGACTTCAAAGGTATTGTATTGTCACCTTCCAAATAGTTTTTTGTGCTTCGACTCCGAAGCCTCAGTTGAGTTGATTAAGTTGCTGTGAGGAAGCTGTGTGGTCAAAGTGTCTGCCACAGCGATGAGCCAGATGTCAGATTCAGATACTTCCTTGTCATTGTCATTCTCATCTTTGTAAACGACTATAAGCCCATCAACTGCTCAGAATTTGTCCAACCTCTGATTGGAGATCTGATTGATATACTGTAATAGTTTATCCAACTTATCATAATTGTAACTTTAATAATCGTATATCCTTTTCAAGACAGCGTGTCAGTTTGGCGTCTGAACATTTTAGGTACTTTTTGTGAAGTTAAGTTAAGCTTGATTTGTGATGTTTGTACGTACTTGGAAGAGTGACTAATCTGGTAAGTTTATGCATATTTTCAAACTAAAGTAGCTATATTGTCTATTAGCATTCATAATAAGCTACCTGTTTGTCATGTATTTATCATTTGTTCATTGTATTTGGAGCTGATTTAAATCGTACTGTATCTTCTAACACTGAATTTCTCGTATGAGCTCACTTAATTCTAATTACTTTGAATGATATACGCATTTGTCTTAGTATTAAACGTGTTATTGATTATGTGTTATGTGATATGCAAAAACGTGTTATGAATTAATGATATTAATATATGTCAAGAATCCAAGTGAAAATATTGTGAAGTCAAGAACTTCTGAAAAACCACAGATGGAAATTTCTGGCTGGCATTGTACTTCTTTATATATATATATATATATTTTTTTCATAATAATTCAGAGAGAGGAAGCCCTAGGTGCCTATTCAATGTCTTACTAAATCACTAAATCACTAAATCACTAAATCAAATTGAGTTCAAGTCAGGAATTAAAGAACCACATAGTGAATAGATTGACTATTCAGTGGCAATAAGAAAAAATAACTTTAACTACTGCAACCTGTACAGAATTCTCTGTAGTATTACAACTGCTCTATTCTTCTTGCTGCCCTATTTTAAAATACAATGGGCACATTCAATAATATAACTAATATAAATAAATACGATGATAAGGTATCTATCAAGACTTTACTGATAATAGCTGTAAGTTGTTCATTTAACTGACTTGTGTATAATGTATTTTTATTGAATACATCCAATAAAAAAAGATTGTATTCATTAATTGATAGCTATTGTCACAATATTTGAGCAGTATAAACCAGTACTTGCTGCCCTCTCCTGGGTAATCGTTTTAGTTTCTGCAACAGCTCCCTCATTTTATAGTCTTATTGGCAGAAACAGGATTAGTATTACATTTTGTATAATATTTAATAACACAGATGTCACTCATGTATATCTAGATCTACTTAAGCTTTTAAATCTATTAATTGCATTTTATAATAAAAATAAAATGTGATGTAGTGAACCGATTGATATTGATATTTATTTATTTAATCTCAGAGGTGTCATTTTATGGAGTCTACATTATTTGTGTCCATAGGTTGTTCCATACATCTAAAATATGCCTCGTTCATTCCTGATAAAACGAGTGGGTCTGCATCACCTGCGTCCCACATCAACCAACACCCACCCAGGTACCATAGTAACACTGAGTCAGCTTAAAAAAGAACAGGGTTCCTGGAGTACACCCCTGGAGCATTCCTCAACCAAAACATATACTGATCGTATAACTAACGGATCATTACCTCCGTGTCTTGCAACTGGCTTCCACCCTGATGCAAACACTCAACTTCAGTCATGCAGCACCAGATCACATGGTAGGAGCTTTTTTTTTTTAAATACGTCTTAATATTACTTTGTTTGTTTAAGTACAGTACTGTTAAGCCCTGGAGGAGAGCTAATCTAGGGAAATGTGTTAGTTCACTTGGCCATGGTGTATAGTATCCCCTGTATAACTGAAACTGGAACCCTGTACATGACCTTTGTTGCATGTGATTGGTTTCCTTTATTCCTCAACACTTGCACGTGTAATATTGCTTAAAGAATAAGTACAATAATCATTAAGAGAATGTTTGTAAATATATAAAATATATCAAGTGTCCAAGAATCAGGAAGAGGTGTTGTATTGTAACCAACCAACTTCTTCTTTTTTTAGACCACAGCAGGCGACCTAACCCTGACCCCAACCCTACCTATTGAAATGCCTGCAGTCCTATTGACATAACAACAATCTCCCCCACTCTCCCTAGTGGTATGGTCCAGGCCCACGTTGAGCCCAGAATGTCAGCAAGCACCATCAGTAGTGAGGTGTGAGGTGTTGATGCACCAACCTCAGAGCCTCAGAAAGACCCAAAGCAGTGGCTGCTCTAAGATCAGTGCTCTTCTTGAAGAACAGTGTACTCTCTGTGGCAAAGTATGGCATCATCTCATATTACAGTAGTTATATATTTGATCATGATCCAACTCTGGGACTAACACATACAGTAGCCTTCTTAACTAGAGATGGAGGTGTTTATCGTTTTATTTCATATCTTTCCCATTTTAGATTTTTCCATCCCTGTCCATTTTAAAGTGTCACATCCACAAGTGTCATGGAAGCAGACTGCCCCTGTCACCAACATACACCAAGACTAGCAGACAGCATGGTCAAAGGACAGACACTGGGAAGAAACCATGCAGGAACAAGGTATTCTTCCTTTAAAAAAAAACAAATCATAATTTAACGACTTGACTTAAGCCCTACATAATCCGTTGTACGACACATTTCATAAATAGCCAATCTCCAAGCTCACAATGCTTTAGAGGTGCTATTTTCAAAGAATAACTTTTTTTAAAGTTTGAAGTTTTGAAGATTTCCCCAAAATAGTGATGCCAGAGTTAATGTGGTTAATATGCATAAGCATCTAACTTGTAATTATATTTAAGGACATACAATAAACAAAAAAAAGCGAAACCCCAAAATAAAACAATACAGCACCAGGCGATATAAGATGAATCATTTGAATAACATTATACCCAAAAGGGAACTGGCATCCTCCAAAAATGCATTGTTTGACTCCACACTACGCAGAATGTATTTTTCCGTTTCGATCTAAAATCAAAAAACATATTAGATCTACTATCTGCAGATAAGAAATCATGAGAATGTTATACTCTTACATTTCAGGAAAGGACATTTGACTGTAACGTGTGCGGAAAAACGTTCAAGCGCTCCTCCACCCTGTCTACTCATCTGCTAATACATTCAGATACCAGGCCGTATCCCTGCCAGTACTGTGGCAAGAGGTTCCACCAGAAATCTGACATGAAGAAACACACCTTCATTCATACTGGTGAGTCTAGAAAACAATATTGACTTTTCAGGGCATGGTTGTTGTGACATTGCTGAATTTAATGTTCAGCTGTACGCCATAGGCGCCCTCATGTGCCAGAGCACTGCTATAGATCCTCTGACAGAAGCCATCTCAAAGTCTAGAGACTGTGTACTGAAGACTGTGCAGCCATAGCTGAGTGGGTAGAGAGGTGGTCTGGCAATCACCGATTAGACCCTCGGCTCGCCTATTTACTTTGACCTTAACCTTGTTGGTAACAGTTTCTATGAAGCTATGACTATATTAATTAAATGAAATAGTCATAATACTTTATAACAATAATCATAACACAATATAAAACATTTTACAATTGCATATATATTGTAATACTTTATAATTTCTGGTCACTCACTGAAATCTTTTTTTTTGCAAGGATCATAGTGTATTATAATTCTCATTTTACAATGCATTATACATTAATAACTGTTATAATGCATTAACGTGTGATTACAAGTCACTAAGTGAAATAATATCAGCAAAACTATCCAAGAACAACAAGGGGGAGGCTGAAACAGAAGATAGGTTCCTGAACTATGGACCACATGACTCTGGAACCATTGGTTCCAAAGGCTACTTACTTACTTATAACTAGAATTATACAGTGCTATAAGCAAATTATAATTGATTATAGACATGGGCTTCATAAAAAGTGTTACTGGCTGTTTCCTTTGAGACAACTGAACTGTAAGTGTAGCCTAGACTGTTTGACCAGAGTTATTTCATACCCCTTATTCTTTATTTTAGTTGTTGCATGATTGTACATCAATTATTAAAACTTTGTTTGAAGGCTTTTGAGAAAGCAATTGCATAGCTTTTCTGTATGAGGATCTCATTGGGGATCTTTTGCACTTAATTCATTGCCTCCCGCTGTCTCTTTCAGGTGAGAAGCCTCACGTGTGCCAGGTGTGTGGTAAGGCTTTTAGCCAGAGCTCCAACCTCATCACCCACAGTCGTAAACACAACGGGGTCCGGCCGTACCACTGCCCTCACTGTCTCTATGACTTCCAGCGCAAAGTAGACCTCAGACTACATCAGCAACATCACTGCATGTACCACTGATTTCACTGCGACTGAGTTCAGAGTTGGAATAAATGACCGTTTAACCTAATTTATACTTTGTCATATGACAGTGTTGCTTGCCAAAAATAACTGATTTTCAAGCTTGAATGAGGCCACTCCACTGAGTGGAGTTTGTTAATATGTGTTGTTTTATTGTCTGTCAGACAGCCCTATACCAGAAATATCTGAATGTATCCCTCTTTTATAGACAGAAATAGCCATACATAAGCTTGGTAGTGGCTTATGCTCTGTAATTGTCAAGAAGAAAAGCACCAGTACTGGAGGTTCTCTAGGTTTAAAGCATAAAAAGACAAAAATAACTCATACAGACAGCTCATGTAAATGGTCATTGCTTTTTTTGCCTGGGCATTATGACAGCTGAACAGTAGTGTGACTTAGCATCCAAGTATAATGTGTTGAGTATAATACAATAGTGTAGAGTATAATAATGAGACCATATGAAGCTTGTAAACATGAGAACCCGGGTTCAAATCTTATGATATGAGAGAGAGGAAGGATTATTATGATATATTATATCAATAATAATTTAGTAAAAGTAATTGAGAAATACGTTTATGAGTCCAATAAATCAGGCAATTTGTGTGTTAGCTTTTGTATTATGTTCATTAATTTCACATCAACAGATACATTTTTCCTTCATTGTTATGATTTTCGTCTTCTCACGGCTCGACTACGGTAATGCACTTTTTTTCTGGCCTTCCTAAGAGAAGCACAGCCAGAGTTTTAACAAAAACCAAGATGAGAGAACATATCACTCCAGTTTTACCATCTTTACACTGGCTACCGGTAACTTTTAGGATTGATTTTAAAATCCTTTTAATTGTTATTAAAGCACTTAATTGTTTAGCACCTACCTACCTTTCCGATTGCCTGCCCAAATATGTTCTTATGTTCTTATGTTCAAAAATGAATTATAAAAAACATGGCGAAGCAGCTTTCTACTTGTATGGGGCAACGGCTTGGAACAAGCTCCCATTACATATAAGACAGGCATAGCTTTAAAAGCAAGCTCAAGACCCACTGTTTTACTCTTACTTTTAGATTCCATTTTATTTTTGTTTTGTTCCTGCTATTTTCTTGAATTGTTTTAATTTGTTCTTGATCATGTTTTTGATCTTATTGTTTTTAATCTTGTTTAATATTGTGTTATTTTTCTTTTGTTAATCTTTTTTATGTACATCACTTTGGGCTGCATTTGATGTCATGAAAGGTGCTATACAAATAAAGTTTATTATCGTTATTATTATGATGTTCTAATATCTACGTTGTTTATACCACTGAGCTCTGGCAACAAAGTCATTGGAATAGTCTCCACCTGTAGTGTGAGCATCCACTTGAGGATTTACAGATTCATAGTCATGTACAGTGCAGTAAGATGATTGACTATATGATGGACATATATTTGTTCATTTGACTCACATCAGTCTCAGCCATTTTATGTGATGCATCAATACCTTTGAGAGTGATTGAATGAGAATAATAAAGTGGTTCAACTAAGTGCAATTAATAACATGCCTTTGAGATGATTGACAACCACACATTCCATATATCAAATTATTTCCCAGTGTCTCTTAAAACTTATAATACTGTACCTGAGAAGCCCAAATTGTGTCTCCTAGTTTTATTCAGTTCAATCATTTAATGCAAGTATTTGTGGACTTGGTCAGGGTGAACAATATCACTTTTAGCTTCACTATAAGTGCTTTAACTTAAAGGGTGATGTTGGGTATTGTAGTTCTCTTGATCAAGTAATTATACTTTGTAAATTGATTTAAACACAGTGGTGTGTATATTGTGGATGTGTTAAAGGTTAGTGCATAAAATGCAAGATATACCCAAAAGGCCCGACTGAAGAAAGCCCAATGGTCAAATGAATATATTCTGGACGAAATGAGGAATGACTCAGGTAATAAATTCATGATTTACCAAGATCTTTGATTGTAACTCAACACAATATAATCATAATCACATTGGATAGTACATCATGAATGTATTATGTTAAACACACGTGATCAGCTGAATTATATTCAATAAGGGCTTTGATCTTTTTTGTTCTGTTTGACATATTATGTTGATGTTATTTCTGATGCCCTCTCCAGAAAATACGCTTGAGAATTATTTTGGAACCCCCCTTCCATAACATTTGCAATGAGAGTAGCTGAGTACTACAACTGGTTTTATTTCCCCCACAGCTTGCGAAGTGATCTCTTGAGCCTGTAGAGGGCATTGATACATCAATTAACTAAAACAGTACAGACACCATACTGTTAGTGTCTTGTCATCTATAGGGCTACCGAATACCGATATTTATACTTGGTGATAAGATTACAAAATGGGGGGGTTTGTAGATCTGTTTTTTTTCCGGTGTCTTCTATGCCCAGGACGAGTGCTTATAGGCGGGTAGGATGAGCGAGGAAAGTCTCTGGTTGTTCCAAAGCTTCCATGTGGTGCAATTGCTGTGTGTTAGGCTGACAGGGGTCTCCAAAGTTGGACTGGCTCGCTGGATAGGCCTGATGGTCCCCGGGGGGATAGGGGGGTCCCCAAAATTGTCCATGAATAAACTTGAGAATACACATATTGGCAAAAAAATATGTTTATTCTTTTTTGTCTTTTTTTCATTCTTCTGCTTTTGAAGAGTCTTTTTCCTGAAAAATTATAAGACAGGAAATTAGATGATTATAGTATTACCTATCCTGTATAATGTATGCTGAGTTATTCAAAAGGCTTTTAGTTCAAATATTCAAAGAACCAGTTTCAACCTGATGCACTGGTGAATTTACATGTCACCAGACATATCTGTAGGAGGAGATCTCTGATCGTATGCCAACGCAAGACTGCATTTTACCAAGCAGTGTGCTGTTCAGGTGAGCAAACGCGGGGTGCAATTAGGGGTTAAGTGTCTTGTCCAGAGACACAAGGTACAAAGGATAGAATAGAGGACCCTTTGATTCCAATGCTCTACCTACTGTGTCTGCAATACTTCCCCCCTCAACTTTGTTCTACTGATACCTTATCAGTTTTTAGGAAGCCCAACACACACACTGACGCTCAGTAGTACCATTTATATTATTATGTGCCTAATCATAGATGTAAGCATGATGACCTCCTGTAAAACCTTAGTTTCTATTAGATAGACCTGTTTAAAACCGACAGCTCTATTGAAAGCTGCATTTATTTTTTGTCTTTAGATCTTATGTTGACCTTTTCTTTCAGAAAACACATCCCTGAATGGGGATGAACACCATACTGTCTTCAGTGCCCTTAAAGTAGTATTAAACAACATTTTAAAAGCTGCTACGGTGAAGTCTGACCTTATAGATGTTATGCCACAAATCATCAAAGTCTCACCATGAGGACTGGTGCTCTACTGGTCTACTGGTGCTCTTTCATATGGTACCCACCTGAAACAGGCCCATGACCCCCTATTCACTCCAAGCCATGGTTTCAGAAACTTTGAGACTAATCCTGCTTCAACAGAGGTTTGTTTTCTTAAGAGGTAGTTATGTGTGTAGTCAGGTACTTTAAGATGTATTTTTAGATAAGTTTCTTATTTTCATTTTCCCTCACACTCCCCAATCAATTTAGACATTTTCAATTCCCACTGTGTACTGCGATCCACCGGTCCCTGACACGAACAACCTCCACTGCGGAAGTAGTAGACAACCACATGCCTCCTCCGTTTCACATGGAGTTTTACATGACAGCAAGGAGTTTTACCAGGGGAGCATAGCGCAATGTTCTCTCTGAAATATCTAGCCCTGACCAGTAAGCCCTATGATAGATAATTCTGCACATGCTCATCTGCCTCACCATATACCAAGTGTTGTTAATCTACAAATCTGTTCAGGATGTCTTTTCATACCCTGAAGTGTTCCCATCCGCTGATCTCGGCATAGAAGGCATCCCCCGGGCAGGAGGTGTAGTTCACCATTTGTCGATGTCCATGGATGGTGAAGTTGGCTGTCAGTCTCCCTCCATCTACGGCACACTGGATGAGACGATGGCGCAACAGGTCCATGGAATAGCGAGATGGCAGGGCGGAGGAGTAGTTACCGATGATTGACACGCCGTGGCCGATGGAGTTGTGCCCTCTGGTGTGTGTGCCCATGTATTTCCAACCCCTGCCCTCATAGACATAGCCATCAGAGCCAACCACAAAGCTATGGGCACAGAGTGAGTAATGGCACACAGATAACAGATACATTACAAGCTTTCTAACAATACTTCTCAAGGATCTTGATTAAAACATTTTTAAGCAACAGTATATAAATAACTGCCCCAGGATATTATCCACCCTACACCTACACTACACCCCTTCCCACCAGTTAACATGATGTCTGTCCCTTTCTTCCCTACAATATTCTTGGAATATTCTTGGAATGTGTTTCCCTCCTGGATCCTGGATCTATAGAATGAGCTCCCCCTTGGGACTGCACTCAATTCCCATTTTTCACCACACTCCGAAAATTCGAAAATCTTTGTTGCCTATTTCAATAGATTCTAGTTATGCTATGCAGATGTATAGTCCTTACTTGTTCCCACATGCTATGTATCATATTTAGACAGACAAACTGTATTGCTGTATGTTATTTAGACAGCATGTTTAGACAAATGCTATGTTTGATGTTTTGGTATCCTACTTTGTAGCAATCGATTTCTTTGCACTCTATTTACTTGTCCATTTACCCTATCGTTTGTTGACTAGGGTCCATGCCATTTACTCCGATGTGGTTTGCCTACAGTATAATTTGACAGTTGCATTATTACAGACAGTTTCTGGTTCCTGTTTACCTGTACCCAATGTCACTCCAGCCACGGTCATTCTGGTGGAAGCGCTGCATTGACCTCATGTTTCTGGCGCAATTTGGGAAGGACAAACAGGGTGAGGAAGGCTCATAGGTGTGGTGGATGTACAAGAAGCGAAGCGGCAGCGACACTGGGATAGGCGTGTCCCGGAAAGGTTCTGCCCCCCACTGACACCGATGGATGATGGGAGGGCAGTCTGGGTAGAGGAGGAGAAGATGGTGGGTTTTGTTTACTGAGGGGGTGGATGTACATGTCTCTATGTTTACATCAGAAATACAACACTGCACAATTGACCATTTCTAAATACTACTACTACCACTACTACTACTATTACTACTACTACTACTTATAATAATAATAATAATAATCATCATCATCATCATCATCATCATCATAAGAAGCCACTCTCAAACCCGGTAAATAAATTGTTTTTTAGCGGCGCTAGCCGCTCTTAGCCCTCTATACCTGGCTTTTGCGTCAACGTTCTGATTGGTCAGGCTCGCCAAGGTTCTGATTGGTCAGGTCCGTCAACGTTCTGATTGGTCAGGCCCGCCAAGGTTCTGATTGGTCAGGTCCGTCAACGTTCTTATTGGTCAGGCCCATCGAGGTTCTGATTGGTCAGGTCCGTCAACGTTCTGATTGGTCAGGCCCGCCAAGGTTCTGATTGGTCAGGTCCGTCAACGTTCTGATTGGTCAGGCCCGTCGAGGTTCTGATTGGTCAGGTCCGTCAACGTTCTGATTGGTCAGGCCCGTCGAGGTTCTGATTGGTCAGAACCTCGTAACATATCTTTCTGGTACCAGATGTATACACACGGACACACAAAGTTTATTTTTTAGGTACCCACTCTATCAGCTATGACAGATCAGTTTTTGCCACTTACCTTGGAATGCATTTGGTGATTCGCTTCCAATGGCACTATTTAGTGCCACTGGAAGCCTTGAAATAAATTTACAGAGATTTAATATTGTTTCTCTAGTATTTCTCTGTGTGTACGTATGTCCGTGTCTATGTCCAGGTGTATGTCCATCCTTATGTTCGTCCTCTGTATTCTTATTAACTGGGGTATAAACTAATATTGATATTATATATTAGATATTAATATTGAAACACATATCTATGACAAAATGTATCAAAGGCGCCGCTACCTTCACACAGGTGTGATTTTTTCTTATACATTCCAGAGTTTCTATCAGAGTGACCAGGAAACATTTGCATGAATCTGTGCCAAAAACGTACCCCAATATTTGTGGGCAAATTGCTGCAATCCGGCTTTCACAGATTTCTCCACTCCGTCATCAAAGGCAATCCATTGTGTCTGCTCCAGCTTCCAGACCAAAGCTAGCGTCTCCATCACCTCCTTCTGGGGATCAAGTGGTTCTAGAATGGATCTGGAGATCTGCCTTCGCCTTGGGCTAATGGGGCTAGATATATCATCAAGGCCCTTCCCTTCCTGCAGAGCATAACTGTAGTAGCCCTTCAAGATCTGACTTAGGTTCTGAGGTTGTTCCGAGTCAGGCAGATTGCTGATGTCGGTGCCCAGGATAACTCCATCCATGCCCCCATTGATCAGAGCATCAGTGGCCAGAGAAGGTGGACGAGACAGTTTGAACACCTGAGGATGGGTCATATTGTCCCAGCAGCCATCAGGACCCAGGCGATTTGCAGGTGGGAAATCCTGGAGGCTAAGGAAGGACAGGCCTAGATTTCTGGCTAAGGTGAGTGGGACAATCCCCACAGCTGGCGTACCCTCCATTTTACCTTTCAGTCCTGCCTCAATTCCTAGCAGTAAGGGTGCTAGGGCTACAGTGGTGCCATCTGGGACAAGAACTACACCTCTTTCCTCTCCATGGTTGGTCACAGTATGATACATGGCCTTATCAAAAAAGCTGAAGCTTGAGCAATTCAGGATGGCTGACTCAAGTGTTTTGATGTCACTGATGTTGTTAGAGGCACCCAGGAAATGGATGGTCAGTGCGTCATCGTGACCTGCTGTCCTCCGCAGGGCCCGGACCAGAGCAAGAGGGGGCAGGCCTGGGTTTGAGTTTTCAACCTGTGCCACAGCTCTGATGAAACTCTCCATGCTTCGCAGGTGAAACCCTGGCCCTGACATCAGAGAAATGGAGACGAAGAGAAAAACAAGTGCTGTAGGACATTAAATGTAGACGTGTGCCTCACTACACTGCAAAATCCTGAATATACATTTAACCCATAAGGGATCTAAACTAACACTCAGAATTGTACAGTGTACATGAACCTGGATGGAGTAATTTCATATGCTCATACTGTAGGTCACGCTCTTCCAAAATATATTTTACAGATTATATGTTACATATCTCGAGGGAGTTGAAAAAAAAATAAACATAAAATTGTCTTGTTAATGTGGAGAATAAGTGATACACTCATTTGGCAATCATTTTGTCAGGGAAACATTGCACAAATAAATACAGAAATTATGAATGTTGGTGTAATTGTTTGTCTTATGTAGACAACAATCAACATTAACAATGCCAGTATAGCAAACAGTATAATAAAGAAATGATATTTAGATAAATCATATTATAAATATTAAAGTTGATGCTATAAAACTTGTCAAATGGTTTACATGAACTGATTACCTGTCGGTCTGCTGTAGACACTGTTGCACGATACAGTCAGGATAAGGAAGAACCAATGTCCACTGCAACTCATTTTCAGCTCTGTGATTGAAAATACTAAAAAGGACGTGAAAAAAGCTTAATCTTAAAGATTATTGACCTAGACAACTACGATGAGATTGTCTTCCACCCCACTACTCAATAACTCAGTGTAAGGCATGGAGGAATTTGTAACAATCCTCTGTAGGCTCTCCAAAACGTTCCGTTGGGCAGCAGATCACTCTCTTTGTAACTTCACAGACTGTGTACGTGTGTATTTATGTGTGTATTTGGAGTATTGTGTCCCAGAGGAGGAAAGTGGGTGGGTTACTCTTTGTACACTGATGGTTCCAAATATTGATTAGCCCAAAGTTAAAGTGTGTCATAGAAGAAAAAGTAGTTCAGGTCCTCTAGTTTAGCCTACTATATGGAGTTTCCAAATAAATTCTTTAAAGTTGTTTATATGTCACATTCACTCTACATTTTTTCTTTATAGGTTACTTAAAGTATTCCATATGGTGTTCGACACTAATAATTCAAATGGAACATACTGCAGACCTGTGGTTAATTTTTACCAGCTTATTGGACTTGTATTGATCTGTTTATTTGTTTAGTGGTTAGTTAGGGCTACAAGGAAATACACTGAACAAAAATGTAATTTCACAACATTGCAGTTCACCAACAATTGAGCATCATTAGCCGATAGACCTCACATTCTGAAATCTCAGAATAGATCCCAGAATTAACAGTAAAACTGAAAAGAATATAAAGTTAAACTATTTTCCACATAATTACAATTGTAAAATGGAATAAGACTCTGGTCACCTCAGAATTTGTAAGGTATTCAGTAAATGCACCATTTACCTCAGAGGCAAATATTGTACTTTTACTCCACTAGCCTACAATTATTTAAAAACTTTAGTTAGTTCCTTTGTAGATTTTTATTATTATTACAAAACATGCATTAACCATTTGACTTCAACCCTATTTTGGCCATTTTAAAATAGTCTATGCGATGCGACGCATTAATTGTGAGCTTGTAAATCTGCTATTTTCAAAAGATACATTTACAAAAGAAAACTTGTGAAATGGGACATTCTGCATAATGAGCACTTTACATGCACTTTTGGTACTTTAAGAACATTTCGATGCCAACATGTTTGTACTTTTACTCAAGTAAATGTTTTAAAGTAAAAAAAAACATACTGATACTGTCATATCTCTGTCACGATGGAAATCCCACGTGACTGTGACGTTTAAACCGGGATCAGGAAGTAAAGTGAAAACATTGGATTGGATTAAAGCTTGGAAGTGTATATTCGTAAGTAAGTAAAACCTCTGCCTCGTTTTATCTTCAGTTTAATGCATACTGCCAACTGATCAAATAAACAGCAAATGATTTGTTCAAATAGCCTTTTGCTAAAGTTGAATTGCATTGTTTCTTTTATGTAAACAACACCAAGCTAAGGCTAGCAAGATGCTAACGGAACACATAGCCATGGTTCACATGACGGTTATGGATGAACTTCAACCTGGTGTTTGCACTTTCTCCATTTACAGCCCGTACATCTACATAAACGTTCAGATTTCAAATATAAAGTGCTTACCCCATGGCCACGGATGTTACAATTTTGTACAGTACCCGTATCTTCCGTGTTGTTCAATAAAAAGCTTTTTAATCCGATCGGTGGCCATTTTCTCCGAATTTTCTTCATCATGCTTTCGACTACGCGATCCTATTGGTTGGGAGGTGTATTGCACTCTGATACATTACAACTCTATGAGGAAATAGCCACCAATCGGATTAAAATGCTTTTTATTGAACAATACGGAACGTACGGGTACTTCGGAGGGCCCGTACATAATTGTAACATCCGTGGCCATGGGTTAAGCACTTTATATTTGAAATCTGAACGTTTATGTAGATGTACGGGCCGCAAATGGAGAAAGTGCAAACACCAGATTGAAGTTCATCCATGACTGTCGTGATATGTCAGTCATGCATCAGGGCTAACGTAACTGCATTTTTAATCGTTGCTGTTGCTGACTGAGTTTATTGCTGTCACGATTATACATGTTCTTGACGATTCATTGTCATACAAATAATTGCGATTAACAATTTAATCGTGTGGCTTTTAGGCCAGATATGACCAAAAAAAACTGAAATACTCTAAGAAATGACTGACAATGACCGACACCAATAATCAAAATAAAACATGTGGCCAAAACATCCCATATATGATATTTTATACAAAAAGATATGTTACAAAATAGTGGAAATAGCTGATCTACAAGCTCACAATGCGTTGCATGGCGACTCGTTGTGAGCTTGAAGATCTGCTATTTCCACATTAAAAAAAAAAAATGTTTCAAAATGTATCATGAACCTTTCTCAACATGTAAACGATGATTATGCAAAAATAATTGAGATTATCTCAAATAATTGCGATTATGTAATAATTGTGACAGGCTTAACTGAGTTATGTTATTTTTGAAAAATATATTTGAATATGTAATAAATATATTTTTTTATTAAACATTTTTTTAATATTTCATATTATTATTATTATCACTAGATCATCCTAGAAACATGGAGACTCGCTTCACAAGGGGGAAGTCTGCCATCTTGGAGCGGCCTCTCACCCGACCCAAGACCGAGGTATCGGTGAGCGCCTTCGCGCTGCTGTTCTCAGAGATGGTCCAGTACTGTCAGAGCAGGGTCTACTCTGTGTCCGAGCTGCAGGCCCGCCTGGCGGACATGGGCCAGGGGGTGGGTGCCAGCCTGCTGGACGTGCTGGTTCTGCGAGAGAAGAATGGCAAGAGGGAAACCAAAATACTCAACATACTACTCTTCATCAAGGTAAGAGAGACGTCTGTCTGTCTGTCTGTCTGTCTGTCTGTCTGTCGAGCTATAAAAGGTCTTTTGGGGAATTTCAAATCGATGCGATCGAGGACTAAATAGTCTTCACAAGGGAATTGTTGTTTTTATGGTAAAAACAAAGTTGGATTATGAATTTATGGGTTAGGCCGTAACCTAAAAAAAACAGTAATCTTAACTACTACTACTTCTTCTTCTTCTTGTATTAAGTAAAAAAAGAGCCCATAATTATCAAAAAACATAAAAAATGCTTTTGATGTCCTCACAAGTATGTGAATGAATTAATGACATTTTTATTTTCGTGTCATTCCACCATTTTGGCCCATCCCATATGGGATTATATGACACATTACACAAAAAGAAAGCAACTGACATTAACAATCCTTCCATTTTGGCCCATCCCATATGGGATTATATGACACATTATACAAAAAGAAAACAACTGACATTAACAATCCTTGTCTCACAAGAGTGTGTGTGTGTGTGTGTGTGTGTGTGTGTGTGTGTGTGTGTGTGTGTGTGTGTGTGTGTGTGTGTGTGTGTGTGTGTGTGTGTGTGTGTGTGTGTGTGTGTGTGTGTGTGTGTGTGTGTGTGTGTGTGTGTGTGTGTGTGCGCGCGCGCGTGCGCGTGACAGAGAGAGACTCTGATAGACTCTTATCAAGCCAGTGACATATTATAACCATCTCTTCTCCTCCTCCTTTGTTCAATGGTCCACAGGTGTCTGTGTGGAGATCGCTGTTTGGTAAAGAGGCAGACAAGCTGGAGCAGGCCAACGACGACGACAAGACCTACTACATCATAGAGAAGGAACCCCTGGTCAACTCCTACATCTCGGTACCCAAGGACAACAGCACCCTGAACTGTGCAGCGTTCACTGGCGGCATCATAGAAGCCATCCTCACCCACAGTGGCTTCCCTGCCAAGGTTACAGTTCACTGGCACAAGGGCACCACGCTCATGATTAAGTTTGATGAGGCTGTGATCGCCAGAGATAAGGCCCTGGAAGGCAGATAGAGGAGGAGGAAGATGTGGGGGGTCATTTGAATTTGAGTGAATAAATCTTTATTCATTATTATTATTTTAATCTTTTTGAAGTGGTCTCGTTGCACTTTTTAAAGTAGAAGTGGCATTATACTGGGGATCAGGTGTGGGCTTTTTGTGTGTTACTATGTTAATAGACATAGAGTAGAAAAGCTGTTAAAATGGCAACAGCTTTATGGAGAATGGAGATCAGAATATACTAACTAGACCAAACCTGGTGACCTGCTTATCCTTTACAATAGAACAAAGGAATTGCCAGATCTCTTTCTAAATCAAATATATTGCTGTTGGCAGCAATGAGCAACACAGTTTTAAATGGGCTGTTTTCATGGAAATTGTGAGCGAGTCACCTGGTTAACCGTACGGATACTAGGATGATAGAAGCATTTTCCATGCTTGGCAGTCCATGGAAACTCTTCTAGTTCCTCATTGTTCTTGATTAGTTAGATAATGTGATCCAATGGGAGTCCTGATGCAGCCACAGTTGAATGTCTCCGTTCATCCATTTAAGCCCCATATACTTATTATTCACACACACACACACACACACACACACACACACACACACACACACACACACACACACACACACACACACACACACACACACACACACAGAAAATAGCCTATTCAAGCTCACAATATGTTGGCAATTCTTTTGTTGTCTGTATGTAAATATGTTTCTGTTTGTATGCTGGGCCTATTTGGGAAATTTAACTTAAACATGGCATGCACAAGGAAAGTATTATGGTTCCAAGGAGTGCCAGCTTTATTTCTTGGTCATATAATTCAACATTCTGTTATTGTGTATTCATGTAATGGGATTATCGATCAATGATCAATCCAAAATAATGTTACTTGTGTTGTACCAGAATATGAGATGTAACGATTACAATTTTGAATCATGTTTCGTAAGGGGTATTTCAATTTAAAACACTTATGTGATCATTTTAACTTCTACTTAGGCTTTTACGTGCAATCCCGACAACTTTTAAGTTGCTTGATTCTATATTTAGATATTTGATTTTGATATTCATTTTACCAGACACACCTCACTCCTATATAAACCTATTCAACTTAATTATTTCAAACTCCATGTTAGACTCCTTGAAAACACACATCCTTGGTTGTAAAATTGAAACAAAGATGTAAAAGTAATTGAAAAATTACCCCTTAACGCATTAGAAGGACAATATCATCAAGCAACTTAGAAACTACCTGGGCTGCACACAAAATCCCCCAGAAGATGTTTATGTAAAAATGACCCCAGAAGTGATTTAAAGTGAAACAACCCTTTTACACCATTGACATAAAAAAAACCTGGAATAAATACGTGCAAGAATCTTTTTTGTGTTAAAAAATGTATTATTTTGTACTAGTATGAATCAATAAACAGGAAAACACAGTCATGTTGCTGGAGGCAGGTTGGAGCCATAGACTGGTTGTGGTTGGAGCAGGGAGAGTGGAGAGGGGAGGGGATGTTGTTGCTCTCAGTGTCACATGGTACAGCGTCACATGACCAGTAAGGAAGAGACCTTCAACAGTAGTCGGCAACTTGAGCTCCTCGTTATGTATGGTCTTTACCGATAGCTGCCTGTCTTCACGGAAACAACCTTGTTTACACACACTATCAGCTGTTTTAATGTTATTCTGCATATATATTTTAAGAGTTCAACTTCATGGCTACGACCGACAACCGCGATGTCCCAGGTATGGTGATATTTTATATGGGCTTTTCGTCCCTTTTCTTTTTGTTGCCATATGCCTTAAGTTTAAGGAGGTGTATTGTTGTATTGTGTAATGCTGCTTTTCTAGAAGTACGTTGTTTACTTAATTTATGTATGTCTAAAAAACAGGCTTTGGATCAACCAGTGCAGTGGTAGTGTACTGCAACAACACTGGCAATGTTTTTGGGAATTCTTAAGTTCACTGTCTATGACACACCACCTTATGTGTTGATCCTTAGTAATGACTCAGTAACTCCTGTGTTTACTCCGAAACATTGGACTACTGATGACATTTGGAACTTTCTTGTGTGTTATTGTCAATAGCAATAGAATGGAATATAATACAGTTTAACTTCTGTACAGTCATCAAACTTACCACTTGAGTAGAACTGTGCACCCCCCCCCCCCCCATGGAGTATTTGTCCTAACTTCTTTGGCAATTGTAAGTAACAAGGCTGTCCTGAGTTTAACTGAAAGAGGCTATTGTTTTAGAAGCCAACCAAGAATCAGACAACCCCCCCCCCCCTCTGTGTCTCTCTCTCTCTCACACACACACACACACACACACACACACACACACACACACACACACACACACACACACACACACACACACACACACACACACACACACACCTTGTATGTCCAAAACAGATACTTTTCAGGAAATGGAAAAGATAACCTGTGTTGCAATGGATCCATTGTAGTTATTATTTGGTCACAAGCTCTTGTTAATACATTCCAGCAGTTTCATACTTTTTTTTTAAAATAGCCGATCTACAAGCTCACAACCCGTCACAATATGACCCGCTTTGAGCTATTTTTGCTACTCTTGTGTGACACTGTAGTAATGACGAAGTTGCAAAAAAAAAGTTGGAACGATATGCTGTACTTGCCCCTGTTTTACAAGCTCTCTCACATGAGCAAATCTCAGGATTTCCCATGTGAGAACATCCATGGTCCTACCATCCTTCCCTTGAGGGATATTCATTGTTTTCCAGCCACGTGCTCTCCTTTTCTTGGCTTATGTAATACACAACAGTGTTGGTCTGTCTTGTGTCTATAAAACAGTGCAGTCATTATCAAAACAAGGAAAATCAAAAGACAGCACTACTATAACAAAAAAACGTCTAATACTACATTAGCCATGGTTCACATGATGCTCGTCTGTCACAAGCAGTCATGTTTCAGGGCTAATACTACATCATCTTTCATGTCAGTTTTGCAAACTGAGCTTCAGGAAACCATATTAATACATAATATAAATGAATAACTTAATTTGCGTGTAGCCTATCTTTTATGGTTATCCCATTTTTAAAGTTTTTTTGGGGGGGGAGATTTTATGCCTTTATAGATAGGTGTTGGACAGTAGACTGACAGGAAATGGGGAGAGAGATGTGGAGTGGCAACTCTATGGAAGTGACACGCAGCAAAGGTCGTCGGGATGCGAACCCACGACACGCTGTCAGGCTGGCATTGCAGCCTACGGTGCCTGGACCGCCACACCGGTTTATTCTAATGGAAGCACTTCTGACTAGGGCTGTCAAGATTATGACATTTTACGTGACGATTAATTGTCATGCAAATAATTGCGATTAGCGATTTCATTTTGTTTTTCGTTAAACACTGGAACATATGAATACAAATGACATTTCTGTTTGGCTTTTAGGCTTTTTTTTAAGTTACACAGGGCAGATAAGAGCAGTAGCGACTAGCAAGGCTACGAGAGCATTGCAGATGTAGCTGGCTTTGAATGCTAGACATTTACAATATAGATTTATAGCCCGATATTGTACTGTCAGTACAGTATGTACCTGGTAACTTCCTCCACTCATGGCGTCATCACTGTACAGTTCTAATCTACTACCTGTACACCTGTCACCCTTTCAAGTAATTTCCAAATAATTATGAAGTCTTTCACCACTCTAGCTCTATATGAAAAATACATCTGATATTGTTATTTTTTAGATGTATGGACTAGTGTAAATACAGTTGTACCATATATGTTGCCATACAGTACCTCTACTAACAGGTTTAAGCAGTTCATACGTTGTTACAGTAATTATCCTGGCCTTCACATGTACAGTATATGAGCTAGAGAATCTGGATACCAACCCAGCATCCTTTAAGTTTGTTTAAATGTTATCCTAACTTGGATTGGCAGTTTGTCCGTGGGTGGCCTAGGCTAGTGCTCTAGACTGGCAGTCACAGCAGAGATCCAGTCAGTGATAGGGACCTGTTGATGGACTTACTGTCACGCTAGTTTGAATGACTTTGAATGACACATGGGGAGCTGAGTCTGCTGTCACCGTTGGCGCTACAGGGACAACCCTGAACCAGAAGGGCCAGATATTTCCACAGATTTATTCAGCTTGATTGACTCTATCTCCTTATATCAGCGCTGTTGGCACTGCAAGTTGCACGCAACCCTTTTAGTTTGGCCAATCACTGTCAGCCGTGACCATCGACAAGCGTCTCTGATCAAAGATCTCTTAACTTATTTGCGAAGCTTACCGTGTCATGGTGACACAAAATGTTAAGTGGCTGAGTTATTCTGGCTGTTTGTCATTCTTTCACCTGTTCTTTCTTTCAATGTTTTTGAAGAGAGAGAGAGAGACAGACAGACAGACACGCAACCTCTGTCAAAACATGAACATCTCACCTGCCTTGTCTCTAGTAGACTAGAGCTCACCTGAATGTGGACATATTACCATAGAGGCTTCTTACTATGATGTTATTAAGGTCAGTCCAAAACAGCAGCTGTGCTGCTCAATAGGAAGTGATCCTTGTGATTATGGGTTTGATTTCTACTGCAATCAACCTCATGATGTTTTTGGGTTAATGCATATTCCTCTTTCCTCAAGTTATATAGGCCTACATTAAACATGTTCAGTAACTTTCACTGCAAGTAATTATTTAAAAATACAGTTAAACCAATTATTCAAGATTTGATAATTTGATGATTTGATTGATTTGAATAAAATGTCTGTGGTCGGGTACAAATTGGGTTCATGATAAAGAAGCTATTATGTCAGAAAATTACACACAAACCAATAATCCTACATACTACTTGGTATATAAGCGATTATTACAACCCTGTAACAATCTAAGCAACAGTAACCATTTTCTCACTGAAATCAATGTTCACTCTGTACAGAGGGAAATCGGGCAGTTGTTGGTAGAATTAGCCTAATCTCTGCAAATTGTTGTCATTCAACATGCTTACTTCTGCTGCTGACCCACATTCTACAACTGTCTGCACTTTTATTGCCCCTGAGTCACATCACAATTTGTCCTATCGCTGACTGTAGTCTGTGAAGATTGGTACAATCCTGACTCAACATGTTATCCTTCCTGGCTCACGTGCTGACTAGCTACTGATTTATTCTTAAATTAGTTGACCCTTAGTGAACTACATAGCAATAAATACAGACAATATAAACACCATATTTGTTTTTATTTGTTTTTCTCGGGAACAGTCTCAATTTTGTGTAGAGTGCGAGGCACCTAGTGATCATGAGAAATGAAGTTTACATACACAAGTCCTTGCTTCTGATTTCAAATATCGTACACTGTGTAGAGGTCTTTAAGGCTTGTCTGGAGTAGCATGCTAATGGAATAAATATTTTGGACTAACGTCTAAATAGAGAATTCTTTTGAGGCGTGTTGAGTTACTGTCACTAGTACTATGACACATTGAACAATGTTGTTTTGGACCATACATAATGAACTCTCTGTGTGCCTGTGCCCCCTGGCTTTGTCACAAAAATAGCATATATCTCTGTATCTCCCATAGCTGGATTTCTTTATACTGTTTTTTTTCTCCTTTCCTTAATCGTTATTCTTATCACAAGATTAGGGTTTGTTTTTAGCAAGTAAAGAAGTGATACTTCTTTGTGAAAAGGTGGGGTCTGTGTGTTAGTGGTAAGCTAATTCCGCTTATTGGTGCATCCACTGTCATCAGTGTCTAATACTACTTTAATTGAACACCACCCTGCTTAGTGTCTAATCCATCCTACATTTGAACACCACCCTGCTTACAGTGTCTAGCCTACATTTACACAACCCTGCTTAGAGTTGGAACTTGGCTGTCTGTGTCACCCGGCCTAACCCATGTGTAATTACCTCAGCAGAAAGTAGTATCACAAGTTCCAAACTGTTTCACCCATTATTGGGGAAATTAAGTTCTGAGTTCAGAGAATGTCATGGGTCCACTTTGACCTCCTTCTGTTTTTACTTACACTAGCCTTGACAAACCTGGTCAGGCCAGACTTCTGAGAATTGCCAGCTTTAGCTACCTAACCATCCAAGGAATTTGTCAAACTTCTACACTGGTGTCCGTATTAATTACCAGAGGTGGCTGACATAGCAGCACAACAGTCACCCATAGCGAAATCAGACCAATTTAGTTTAGGTCTATTTACAGTGGCACAGTCACTAGTCACTACACAGTATTTGTGTGAAAGTAAAAAACACATTTCAGAATGTTATTAAAGGCCATATGGTTATATCTGAAGAGTGAGTCTACTTAACATGTTTTAGTTCAGTGATGTTTTAAAATAAATCATAATCTTCACTCTTCAGGCGTCCGGGTGGCGTTCAGGTAAAGCTCTTGCCCGTAACCACAGAGGCCCGGGTTTATGGGTGTTCATGGGTAGGAATACTGGTTAGTCTGGGTCATTGGCGTTCCCAGAAATTACATTTAGGGCAGGCGAGATTTTTTTCTCTACCTACCCCCCCCCCCCCTCCGAAGGGGGGGGGGGGGGGTACTCGGGGAAAAAATCTCGGGGGAAACAAGTTAACAACGCAACACTGACTACAAAACTGAAAAACGTTAATAAAAACAATATGCAAGTATAATCAATCAATCAATTATTCAGCAGTGGTCTCTTCATGTTGTAGTTTAATCTGCTCTCATACTCAGAGCCCCTTTTATGCCTGGTGAGTACAGGTGATGGCCCAGAAACCCCCACACCTGGCACTCCTGGCACCCCATGAAGATAAAGGCAAACATTTGCATCACTATAGTATAGGCGACGTCGCTCTGCTGTTTGGATGCGGTAGTGATTAGCTGCCTGCCCGCGTGAATGGATGAGGTCCGACGGCCACTATTCTCTTTGGATTTTTTTCACTGCCTGTTTTTCAGTCTTTTACTTTATTTTCTAGGGGAGGCTAGGTTTTAGTTGGGCAGGCGGGCGCCTGCCCTGCCTCTATGGTGGGTACGCCACTGGTCTGGGTGCCTGTTCGGTGGGGAGGGGAACGGCGGAGGATAGGTTAAACCTCTCCACGCATCTTGCTCTCCTGGTGAAACTCCTCACTGTCAGTGAGAAACAGCTGGCGACTCCATGTGTATTGGAGGCACATGGGTCTCTACACCCTCCCCAGACTAACTGTTGGGGTTGGCAGCGACAGGGACCACAGTACACACACGGAGAATATAATGAATAATGAATTGGGGCAAATAATGAATTGGGGAGAACATGATGAAAATGTAAAAAAAAAATAATAATATCAGACTATAAATAATATGCCCTGTGCATTCATAATTTAAAACTATAACTTTAAAACTAAGCCTGACCCCTTGATTGTAAGCCAGAAGTATGTGATAACTATGCTATACTAAACATGAAACATGAATTATTCAGTTATCCAGCGGCTATTTTCGCACCTGGGTTGGTTATGAACATATGCTGACTTGATGAGTGTGGATAGGAAGAGACAGCTTGAAGAACAGGAACAAAGGTTGTCACTTACTACCAGAGGGGGAAAGATACTAAGGACATAGTGATGGTATGGAGACAATGTGCAAAGGTGTCAGATTGATGTAAAGCCGACAAAATTAAGGACAGGCTTTCCTTCACAAACATGCACCTGTGTTGGTGATAGCAGATATACAAGATATACAAGCTCATAGTGCATCCAGTGCCGCGCTATGAGCTTGTAGATCTGCTATTTTTGAAAAACTGTGAACATTTGTGCAAATCTTTGTGTGTGTGTGTATATATATATATATATATATATATATATATATATATATATATATATATATATATATATATATATATATAGCTTGTATATCTGTTATTTTTGAATAGCCAAAGAACTCTTCAAATGACACAGATGCGTTCCCAGTCTTAATGGGTTAATACAGTGTCAGCAGTTCAAGCTAACTACAGCCCTGTTAGATCTGAGTGAGATTGTTTTAGAACTTACAAAAATAAACCCTGCAACAACATTGTTTTATGACTGTCAGAGTTGGAGCGCTAATGGATGATTGATGACACGGCCAGACCAGTTCATTATGATGAATGCAGTATGAGTCAAATTGTGCAGTAGCTTCTCAGGCTGGCGATTTAGAATGACATGCTTTCTTTCTTACTATTTTGATTATGTTGTGGAGCTGAGATTATTTCCAAGGAAACTGGTTGTTTTTTCATCGTATTGACCTTCGTCAATTTGCAGACCGTATGACAAATTCACATTGTGATCACATATTCCATGAAGACACACTTGTACTGGCAGAAATTGACCGTCCTAACAGATGACTTAGGTTGAGCATCATGTACTTGGATGGAAGAATGTATGGTAAAGCAGTGGTTCTCAAAGTGGGGTCCGGGGACCCCCAGGAGTCACTGCTGTAACTGTAAAAAAGCTTCTCTTTAATATGGGGGTCTGGCATATCTTTTCAAATGGGGGTCTGCGGGCTTATATGTGTCAATTTTGGGGTCCTCTGCATGAAAAGGTTTCAGAACCAGTGTGGTAAAGAATAATTTGGCCTGGGGCCTCCTACATCAGTATGCTACGTTGAGCATGTAGTTGCGCAGCAAATTCCATGACAATCAAGCAAGTAGTCTTCGAGATATGTTGTTTGGGACTAAATTGATGGACGGACTATAACGACCAAATAAGGCCATCCTTATAGTCCCCCCTCTAGCAGAGATAAAAATGTTATGAAAATTATGAACAAAATGCTTCGTTCTCATTCTCAACCATCTCTTTTTCTTCTCATTTAGAAAGCGACAAACAGTCTTCGCCTGAGGCTCACCGTGGCTCCAGTGACGACAGCGCCTGCGAACACAACCACCATGGCACCAACCATATCACCAACCATGGCTTTCCCACAACCACTGCAGGTCATTGGCTGGGGGCCGATCGAGACGAGGAGGCTCTTCGCAGGAAACTGAAATACTTCTTCATGAGCCCCTGTGACAAGTACTACGCTAAGGGTCGCAAACCCTTCAAGTTGGGTCTGCAGCTGCTCAAGATCATTATTGTCACTGTGCAGGTACTGTACATGTTTTTTATATATTTATTATTATTAAGTGTGTGTTCGTCTACAATAGTAAAACAAAACTAAAAACTAAAATAGAAAAACACAAGAGACGACGACAACAGCAACAACATTGTAGTAAGTAGTATTCGAGTAGATGCAGATTTCAATTATATTATACATGGAGGTACACAGAGGCAGAAGATGCAAAATTGGGGTGGATTGTCCAAACCGCTGAGAAAAATAGTAAAACAGATTCTAAGTTAGTATAACTAAAATGTAACTTAACAAAAGGAGAGAAGAAAAAGAGAAAAGGAAGTGTGAGGGCGCGCTCCCACCACACTTTTATTTTACCTTTGGGGCCGAATCTGCTTTGCCAATGCTTTGTCAATGCAAATGCGTGCATTCATGGTCTTCCACGCATTTGCATTGACAAAGCATTGGCAGATTCCTCCCCAGAGGTAAAATAAAAGTACGGTGGGGCTGTGCCCTGAGAAAGAAAATGGAAGTGGAAGGAAAAGAAGGGGAGGATTAATACGAGAGGGAAAAAGGATAGGAAGAGGGAGGGGGTTAAGGAGAGGTGAGGGTACGGGGGGAATTAGAGCTGAGTTTGCAGTGTGTCAAAGTACGTAGGTTATGAAAGAATTCCATTCATGGAAAAACAATTGCAGAGTTACCCTTTACAGATGATTTTATCTTTTCTAATTTAAGATAAGACATTACATCCCTGAGCCACATAGAGGTAGATGAATTTTTTGATGATTTCCATTGCAGTAGAATGCAACGTCTAGCCAAGAGGTATGTGAAAGCAGGAAAATACGTATATTTTCACATTGGGTTCTGTGAACATGTCACACTAACTCAGGGTTTCTTAAAGTGGGTGCCCGACTGCCCGTGACGCCAGTCCAGGGTTTCAGTGGAATAATTTGATGGTACAAGGAATTTACCAATATCACTTATAAAATATTTTTGGAGCCTAGTACAAAGTTATTTTCAATAAATTCTAACCGAAATGGATATTCTTTTGACGTTTTCCTCACAACATATCTCAGGGGAACAATGGACGCATTTTCATACCCCCTCCCTCTCCCTACGTAGACTGACACATGCGCTCTTCCTAACATTACCTGTCAGCAGATGTTGGAGAGGCTAGATGAAAGAAAGGGAAATAACAAGGATAGTTTTCTAGGGAGAAAAAATAACCATTCAGCAGTAACTGACATTGGAGACTGCTGAGTCAGGAGCAGCAAAACGGCCAAAAGTGAGGCTTTATAACGAGTATATCTATTATAGTTTGGAGTGGCGCTTCTACCTGCCCTACACTGGTATGCCTGATCTGTAGGGAAAAGTTGTCAAATGCAGCAATGGTACCAAGCAAATTAGCCATCCAGGATACAAGTCCTGAATTTTGTACAGAAACACAAAACCTTGCAGAGGCCCAACATGCTGGTATAAATGAATGGAGTCTGAAGTGTACAGTGCAAACATGAAGTACACACAATGTACAGAGGAGAGTAAACAACAAAGAGACAAGCTGCTATTAGAAAGAGCTCTTTAACACAAAGCCGCAGGCTTGCTAGAGTTTTCGCAACATACTGCCCAGGGCTTTTTACTTTTCTTTTTCTCAGAATTTCTGGTACAAGGTTTTTTGGTTCTCAGGTCAAAAGTGAGGGAGCTAATAACTTCCACCTGGCGTACACTGATTGTCTGTTGAGTTGTCAATACAAATTTCAGCAGGAAGCGTAAAGATGATAATACTTGGGTTTTAGAGTTTTGGGCTGTTGATTCATTGCCTCTGATGGCTCCATATTACAATGTCCCCTTTTTGTTGACTTTCACTGGGGAATGCAAACACTGGTAGAATAAAAATACAGCAAAGGCTTGCAATGTAATCACTGGACCATGACAGCATAATGAAATCCTAGAGGTGTGCATAGTTGAGCGTTGTGGCTGTGTTTGTTTGGGGACCGAATGACATAAACACATACGTACGTAAGTACAGACGGCATACAGACAGAGAAAGGCAGACAATCAGACAGCCTCATTACAATAGTTTCGCACTCAACTAGTTTTGATAATCCAAGAACATTTGGGACGATGGCCAATCATTGTTAGTCTTTTTTTTTGCTCTGCCATATCGCTTTTCTCTCTGACATAATCTCTCACACTCGCTCCTCTCCCTCTCAACTCACCTAGCTCCTGTCTCATTCTTTGTTGACTCTCTCATTCTTCTCTGTCTTCCTCATCAACCCCTCCCTCAATCTCTGTCTTATCCCCTCCTCTCTCCCATCACTGTCTGAAACATCTTTCCTCCCTCCAGTTAGTGCTGTTTGGTCTGAGTAACCAAATGGTGGTGACGTTCAAGGAGGAGAACACCATGACCTTCAAACACCTGTTCCTGAAGGACTATGACGAGGCCTCTGATGACTCCTTCGCTGTGTACACTCAGAGTGACGTCTACGATCACATCTTCTATGCTGTGGACAAGGTTAGCACTAACAAAATGAACTTCACCTTGGCGTGCAAACCCTGCCTGCAACAACATCCACAAAGAATCCAGTGCATCAAACCTTATCACCGGGTTAGGTCAAACTGGGCGGCAGTGGCTCAAGTGGTAGAGTGAGTGGCCGCCTTGGAATCGGAAGGTTCCCGGTTTGATCCCCTGCTCCTCCTGGCTGCGTGAGGAAGGGTTCTTGTGCAAGACACTGAGCCCCTAACTGCTCCTGATGAGCAGGTTGGTGCCTTGCATGGTTTCCTCTGCTGTCGGTGTATGTGAATGAATGGGTGAATGTGAAATACATTTTAAAGTTCTTTGGATAAAGGCGCTATATAAATGCAATCAATTTACCATTCTGTGTCTCTGTTCCTTTTTCTTTTTTTTACATTGACCTTGAGTTTTTTGATAGCGTCCCAACGATGCTAATGCCTGCCCCCACCCAGGTTCAGGTTAATGTATACGTTGTCGCACAATAGTGTCACGCATCAAAAATAGCAGATCTGTCTGGTGGGTATAAATCAGGATTCCGTTTTAACACATTGACTGCCTAGAACGACTTAACTCGTTTTTAGCTTTTCATCACTTGCCTGCCAAGATCGAGTTAAGTCGTTTTTAGTAAAAAAAAATAACTTTTTTTTTTTCTAATTTGACCCAAAGACCAAGGAGATATGAATTTTCGAAGATCTTTACTCTCATCCACTTCCTTGTTAACTTAAAGCTTTAAAATGTTGTATCTCGGCTCCTGAGTACTTTTTTTTTTTTCATTGAAAAATCTCTGGCATGAATAACAATAGGCAGTGAAAATAATTCAGGCAGTCAATGTGTAATAATAATAATGGATTTAATTTATAACGCACTTTACATTTGCAATTTACAATCTCAAAGTGCTACAGAAGGCAATTGCATAAAAACAGAAACATCACACCAATAAAAGAAAACAACAACTAAGAAACTGAAACAAAACAATTAAAACATGGGGGCATAAAGCCTAGAGGTAAAAAAGCTAAAAAATGCTTTGCTAAAAAGGTAGGTCTTTAGTCCTCTCTCAGTTTAGGTTACAAGATCGGGTCATACTTTCGTTTTTGTGGTCATTTTGGTGACTGTCGGAGGATGAACACGTGAGTCTGCTCCTTCCCCAGGCCAACAGTGAGTGGAGTTTGCAGTCAACTTGAGAGGAATTGGCCATTTATAATTCAGGGACAAAATGTAAATAATGAATAGTTGTTAAAGAACAAAGTGCCATCAGATATGAAAACACAAGCAAGCACAATGTGATTTTAGTCCATTCAGAAGGTTAGCTTTCATCTCAGCTTAAGAACTGTAAAATGATCCAATCAAAATAACAATTGAAAAGTCCAGGTGCTTGACATCCTATCAGTTATCGACTATCGCAAAGAATGGAGTATTGTTGTTTTAGTTGTTGTTCTTCCTGTCTCCTTCCCAGTATCTGACCTTACCAGAGACCACGATAGGGCGCTACGCATATGTCTACGATGTGGGTGTGAAAGGCAGCGCCCTCTCTCTGTGCCAGCAGTACTACAAGAAGGGAAGCATTGACCCAGCCAATGATACCTTCAACATAGACCCTCGGGTCATCACAGGTACAAGATCTCTTAGGAAAATGGGAAAATAATAAGTTTTAGGTGTTTCTCATAGCTGTGCAGTACTAATATATAGGAACCATGCTTCTGCTATGAGTGAAGCAGTCTGTTATATTATATGTACAATATATGTTATAGTGTTGTACAAGCAAAAAACGCTGCACTTCATGCCGTGTTATCAGCTTGCCCTGCCTTGATGGGGTCATTTCACTGATAACACGTCTCGAATCGACGCATTGATCAGCATGTTCAGGTTTCGGTAACCAGCATTGACCAGGTTATTTCGTGGGTAATATAGGCTCTCATTTCCCTCCCTCCCTCTCTCTCTCTCTCCTTCTCTCGCTGACCGAGCTCTCCCTCTCTCTAACTCTCTCTCCCTCTATACTGTACCTACCCCCCCTACTCCCCATGTCACTCTCCCTCCAGATTTATGCTGACGTTATATGTTGCCTAACAATGCCGAATGTGGGCACGTCTTCATTTTATAATTGATAATATTCCCATTTACAGAATTTGTCCATGGTCTCAGTTCTTCAAATTTCAGTTATTGCTTTTATCTTTGTGCAGTATTCTTAAATTCTTAAATAAATCAAGGTGAAGTTAGATTTCCAGTAGCCTTTGTTTGGCTATATTTATATCAGCAGAAATTACCTTAATTTCATAACTGGTAAGGATGTTACATAACCTTTGAGTACCCCGCTTCCTCCTTTTGTGTGAAATTTCATAAGATGAAAGTGAAAACAAAACAGTGGAAATAACCACAAATCTACATTCTCCTGATCTCTCTACGGTTATCTCATAGGCTTTTTGTAATTATGTTAATTTGTACTATAATCACTCTAGATTGAAATAAATGCTTTTACTTTGATTATCTACATCATGTAATAGTGGCTACAATATCTCTCTGTGTTTTTTCCAGACTGTGTTGGAGTGAACCCTCAGTCTGTCCCGCCGCCTCCCACTGTCAATGATGACTACAGAAACTTCACCCTCAAGTTCCACAAGTAAGCTTTGATTTGTCACTTGGCTCTAGCCTTTCCTTACTACACCCCCATTGGAGAGACTTATCTTTGTGTAGTATCTGCTTTCATTCAATGAGGGACTTATCTCTTTGGCCCACACACACGCATACGCACACCCATGCATGCAAAAGCACGCATACTGTACAAGTCACCTACATTTTGTAGCTAATCTACAACGTTGGAAAAAACAACAACAAAAAAGATTGGTGCAACAGTCATAAATTATCAGTTCTGTGGTCCGATTTCCTTGTGGAGAACAGGTAAGAAATGAACCCGCTGTAGGTTACATGAGTGTAAAATGGTGTTCACCCTTACTGAGATACTCCTGTCTGTTTGTGTCACTTTGTCTCTCTCCTCCATCCCTCATCTTCCTTATTCGTTAGACTCATTAATGTTACCATACAGTTCCAGCTGAAGGCTATTAATATTCAGACCATCATCAACAATGAGATCCCTGACTGTTATACATTCTACATTACGGTGAGAGCCACACGCACGCACCCACTTTTCTCACACACACGCACGCAAGCACAGACAGACACTGAAGTAGGACTGTGACGGTACGGAATTTGAATTACTGTGGTGCAATAGCAACGTGTCCTGGCGGTACATAATATGTAGGGCTGTCCTTGAGTAAAGACATTTTCAGTCAACTAATAGTCATTGGCGTTATCCTCTAATCACTTACCTGCATCCATTTATTTTGGGAAAATCTATTGAAAAGTGTTTGAAATATTTTTTTGGGGGAAAAGAAAACAAAGAAATTGTAGGAAGGTAAAAAAAAAAAGACATATTTACTGAACCATAAAAACGGGTCATTATGTTTTGGAAACACTGTGTTACAGTCATCTCTGCTGGTACTCTGCTGTCTTACAGATAGTCCTGGACAACAAGGCTCACAGTGGTAAAGTTAAGATCACTCTGAAAAACCAGGCCTCTATAAAGGAATGTAAATATCCCAGCGTCTCTGGACATGGTAAGACACAGTCAGAGTGGGAAAGTATGGATGGGTGAATGCTTTGAATAATGACTTGAAAACAGATGTCAGTACTCAGTAGTATATAATGCCTGCCCATAGCCTATATTTTTCATTGTTTATTATATAGTCTCGTACTTAATTTTTTTTCATCCTTTACTTAATATATATATATAAATAAATTAAACACACACAGTATATATAAATTAAAGTCTGTATAGATGTACTTGACTTGAAAGATATGCAGCAATTAGGTTGTAATTTGATGTAAACATGCTGTTGGTTTTGGTTTCTTCTATCTGTGTCAACTCTCAGCGGAGAACTACACACGTTTGGCGTTTGATGTGGCGGTGGCTTTGGTGTGTTTGCTGTCGCTGCTGCTATGTGGACGCTCCATACTGCGAGGCATCATGCTACAACATGTAAGGATGGGATCACTTTTCACATATTTTTATTGAGCAGTTTTGATATACAATACTATATACATGTAACACTACTGACTCGAGATGTGCTCACACCAAAGAATAGGCTGGGACATAGAGACAGGATGGATGATTGATTGATTGATTGATTGATTGATTGATGGGGACATGAGACAAGATGGTGGTTCTCAACCTTTTCAGGACATGACCCCCCAAAATAATCAATCAGTGCAACACATTCAGCCAACTGTTCCCACTCCCCACAGGCTATGGGATTTGGGATTTTTATTGATTGACGAATGGCCCAAACTATACAGTTTATTGAGAGGACCGGGTACGTTGATCTGATCACTAGTGATTTGTTATGGAAAATCAAATACCCTCCACCTTGGAAATCGCTTAGAGTGGATGCAGTGTCGGACTGTAGCATTCAGTCTTCAGTCTGATATCAGGCTAGGTTAGGGGGAGAAGATAAGTTGATGATGGAGTTGAATGTCAATGGTCCACATGCCATGAAGGGTTAAATTGTGTTATAAAAGCGTCCCAAATATCATGAAACATTTTTTTTTGTTTTTTGTTTTACAATCCTACATGGGATTTTTCTAATTTGATGATTACCAAACTTCTATGCTGTTTCCCTCCACTATTCATCTCTCTCTCTCTTTCATTCTCCACTCTTTCTTACTCTCATATCTGTTTCAGGAATTTGTTGAGTTTTTCAAAGATAGTCTCAATCGTAAGGTGTCGGCAGGTGATCGTTGGGAGTTCATCAACGGCTGGTATATCCTTCTCACCATCAGCGATATCCTCACTATCATTGGCAGTGTGATCAAAATAGGCATTGAATCCAAGGTTTGTCCTCTTTGCGCCCTCTAGTGGACATTTTGTGGTACTGACTTTTTACATTATTGTTTTTGAACGTCAACAACATGTGTTACACATTCTCTCCATCCATATTGTGAAGAGTGGGGCCACAACTTCAGTATATCGCCTTGATGACTAATTAAGCCATTCTTGAGCTTTTCAATAAAAGAACTATGATTGTGCATGTTACTTCCCTGTCAAACTTGGCTTCCCTGGCTTACGGCGACTATCTTGCTTCTCTCCTGATAGACTATGTCTGCCTATGATTTGTGCGGTATCCTGTTGGGAACCTCCACGCTACTGGTGTGGGTTGGAGTCATTCGCTACCTCACCTTCTTCCAAAAGTACAACGTAAGTTACAGACGTTCAGAAATGCTTGTGTGATTGAAGACTCACAACGGCGAGTCTCTCTTTCGCCGTCAACCATACTCTCAAACAAACGCACACTTGCATGATTCGTAATTGCTGTCTAAGACATTGTTCTGCCCATAGATCCTGATAGTGACGCTGCGAGCCGCATTCCCCAATGTGATCCGGTTCTGCTGCTGTGTAGCAGTCATCTATCTGGGTTACTGCTTCTGTGGTTGGATCGTTCTGGGACCATACCATGAGAAGGTTTGACAACAATACCTCCCTTAATTAACCCTGGTGCCCGAGGTTTGGGCAAACATAAAAATACGACTAATAATAATAATTTATAATATAATAATGTAAAACATAAAAGATATGAGAATAGCAGATCTACAAGCTGATGATGTGAAGCGTTGTGAGCTTGTTGTTTGGCTATTTTCACAATATTTGTCTGTGGAACCGAGTCAAACTAAATGTAACTCTTACAATTCCAAGTGCTTGTCAGGGTGGGGTGTCCCCAGTTATAATATGATTATTTTGGGGGGTCGCGGTCTGACACGTTGCTACAGAGCCCTGGGGGACCCTGGTCAGCTAAGTACATAGGGATAAGATGGTTAAGGATCACATTTCAACCATTGGAACAACGGCTTACATTTATTTTATAAACATTTTGATTGCGTTGCAGTTCCGCTCTCTGTCCATGGTGTCAGAGTGCCTGTTCTCCCTCATCAATGGAGATGACATGTTCGTGACCTTCTCGGGGATGCAGGACAGCAACCTTCTAGTGTGGGTCTTCAGCCAGATTTACCTCTACACCTTCATCTCCCTCTTCATCTACATGGTGTTGTCACTCTTCATCGCTCTCATCACTGGGGCCTATGAGAGTATCAAGGTGTGCTTAGATGGAGTGGTTTATTCATTCAGATTAATAATCATTGATTATTATAGGTTTGTTTTCTTGCAAGAAATTATTCAATTTAAAAATGTATTCATTCTTATACTGAGACGATGTAAGGGGAGAGGAAACGGAAAGGGAGACCTGTGTTAGTACCACAGGTGAAATTCAGTTTCAGCTTCACCCAGCTGATGGCTCATAGTTTATGTTTATGTACATTTTTTACCAAATAACATGGTACATTTGTATTTACCTAAACACTTGACAATGTTTCCTATACGACTCCATTCACTCCCACCAGCACCAAACTCAAGAGCCAATCCATATAACGGACCTGCATGCCTTCATAGCTGAGTGCACAGACACGCCGAGCTCTGGGAAGTTCAAGGGTCTGGAGACCTCGCCCTGCTCCTTCTTCTGCTGCTGTGACAGGTTGGTGGAAGGCACAGAGGTCAACAAGACAAATGAAAGACTTCTATTATGTCTCTTTATACTGTATCCATTTGTAAATTTTACACAAAAAATCATTTTGTAAGGAGTTGTTTCTTTTTAGTACATGACTTTTTATTATTGTAACATAATAACCCATGACATGTGTGCTTGCTGCAGAACAACAACATATGAGGATGTCCTCCTGGTGAACTGAAGTGTGACCTCACCTCAGTGATATCACTGACACCCCCTCCTGGCCATAGTGTCATACTGCACACTCCTGACGCTCCTCGCATTGTTTCCCTGCTACCAAACCTGGGTCCTAATCTCATCAACACTTCCGTGAAGGACGGCCCTCTGCGGTTTGGTAGAGACTCACAGTTCATAGGGTTAATTGGAACCGTTTTCTGTCCCAGGAGTGTGTAAACAACAGTCAGGACCAGGACTGGTCACATCACATAGAGAGCATGTACTAGCAGAGCACAGTGTGGACTCTGTGGAGGCATATTGACATTGACATCTGCTTAATTGGTTCTGTGTTCCACAGTCCATCCAGCGAGGATGCATATCATGATACATTTCCGGCTTCTCCTTTTACTGTTCTCTTGACTCTGACCAGCTCTGACCAGAAATGGACCAGCACTTCCGGCCTCTAAAGAGGATTCAGTGGCATCATGGATGAATACTGCAGAGACATTGTGCAGTTTCATTTAGACAATCGCTGGCCTGGCTAGCGGTACATTAATACAGTGTTTCATTTAAACAGACTTAAGTTCATCAAGATACTAAAAGTGCCTTGGGAGAATCAGAAGGAGATGGTGTGAGAAGGCACTAAAGGTTTTGAGATGTCAATATTTTATTTTATTTATTGAGCATCAAAAGAACTGTTCTTTAGTTCTTTTAATTTTCTACCCAATTTAGTCATTGCAATTCAATGCATTATAGTTCCTGTCACTGTCAACCTTGTTGGTCTCGGAGGAGGGTGTGTTGACCACCACATGTCTCCTCCAATACACATACCAGCCATGCCTTTCCCATTTTCCTAGTTGTCAATATTTCAGAAGATGATTATTTATGATTAAAATGGCTTAACCTCATACTAGATGTATAACTAGTAGTTGCATTCATTAGCTCTCATGGAAATTGCTTATTGACGCTTATTCACAATATACATTTAATGTGCTCAGCACATCTCTATCCATTACACAATTGCCTTGAACTGAATGGACACACATTCACTGCCAAACAATAGTTTGTTTATTTAATGAATTATGCAACTTGAAACACTAACAATCAAACCCACCTGAAATGGTTTGTTGTCTGGTTTCTGGCAATGTTTTTAAAGAAGTATAGGGCAGCCTGCCCTATTTTTTTAGTCCTTGTTTAGACAGAATAAAGGCTATGCCTGGCATTGGAAGATCACCTTCAGAATTATATTTCAAACAGTAATGGCACAGTCCTGTTCTCCTGCAGAAGGCTCCTGTTGGCATGGCTCAAATATTATAGTTGAATGTTATCTGTTCACAATCAGATTACCCACTTGTTTCTCATTTGAAGTACAATTTCACCATGGAGAATTCCTCTTGTTCTGAGCTAATGCAACTTTTACTTTTAAGTATGCGAGCAAACTAAGAGGAGTCATAATTTTCTTTATCCACCCCTCCTGCACTCTTCCAATTACATGAACGAAATGCGTCTCTTTCTGCAAGCAATGATGTCTGGGTCACACTGACCTACAATGCTTTTAGGCTGCTTTTGTTTTGCCATTTTTCTTTGTCTGTTTTATAATGATCTCTCATTTAAAACTTTAACCTAGTGCCTATACAGCATTGTACAGCATAATTTTATTTCATTATTTCTATGGAGCATGAATAGAACAGAATACATCTATTATCCAAGCATAGCTGGAAAATGCACAAGAAGATGAGTCTTCAGAACATTTTTTTTTATTGAAGAAATATATTTCTAGTTGTTTGTTTGTTTTGTTTTGTTTTTTTAAAGAGAGGTTGAATTATCCTATACTGTCTTTGGATTGCTGTCTTAACCTCATCGTTCTGGGGCCCTTTTCCATATCTCAGGCTTCTGCTGGCATTAGCAGAAATGGACAATAAAACTTGTTGAAATACATTTTAAAGTTTATATAAATCCATATAGTTTCTTAGATACAAATAAGAAGCCTCTTTGTTGTTCAGCCGTTATGTTAACTATCTTGTTACAATGTCCAGTAGTTCATTATGGTGAGAAGAAAACAATAATTATCTTGAGAACATTTGAATTCGTTTTTTGTACTTTTACCAAACAGGACAAACAATCCATTGTAGCTTTGGATGAGTTTTGTGTAGCATTAACTAGATGCATCTTTCATGCAATGTGCAGATATTTGAATCTATACTTGACCTGTGTTTGAGCTTTGCTGCATCTGCCTGTTGGTTGTGACAACCAACCAAAAGATACCATTGCAAATCCACTGATTAAAAGGATTAGTTTCTTGGGTTGCTCTCATATTCTCATTTTAACATTTCAATAAGCCTTTAAATAAACCACAGCATATGTCATAATTTAACAGGGAGCAGAAAAGGCTGATGTTTTCATCTCATATTGCCAATGGTTTCAGGGATCAAGTTTCATTTGGGTGCAATTCCTTTAAAATATCAGAGGAGGGTGCAAATGGTTTGAAGACCACAACATCCTAAAGGATATTGACAAAGTAATCCTTAGGTGGCGGAATAGAAGTCATAGTAGATCATGAATTAAAGTGAAAAGTTGTTTTTTTTATGTTTGCACGTAGAATCCAATCCGGACAACAAATCTCACAAAGAAATACAAAATCTAAATGGATTTAAAGGCTAAAGCAATTTGGGAGATAGAACACAATACCATTCTGAGTAGGTCAGTTTGAATTGTACAGTTTCTTTTCCAGAACACTCTTGATTGAGAACTCATTTATTGTTGTTCATCTTCCTAAGCGGCATTTGGCAACAGCTGTACGAACCACATCTTTGCCGTTTATTTACTTAATTGCATATGCTCATACATAATGTAGGCTACCGATCTGCTCTATCCAGCACTGCTGGTTTATAGCCTGTCTTAGTGATGTGCGTGCATGCGTGTGTGTTTGTGCGTGCGCGAGACAGCTAAAGTTTACAGTTTAACATTGGAAATACGTATACCTCATTATTAACATGCACAGAATAGATTAACTACTACAGTATTTAGAAGTGAGTGTACTGTACATATTTAGCTCTTTTTGTGCTGTATTATCTTTTCAATGGACTGATCTAATTTGTTTGTTAATGTCATTTTGGATATGAACTTCTTTTGTAAATAAATGTGTGTTCCAATCTGTAATTACTGACAGTGTGATTGTGGTACTGGGCCTTTTATTCTAAAAGCATGTCAGCAGAAAATTGCAAAATGACAACAGTGAACCAGTTATCCTCTTTGTACCTGAAATAAAACTAGTGTTAGATATATATAGTCTGTTTGTGTTTAGCATATGCGTGTATCTACTTGGCTATCTGTGTCTATCGTACTAATCTGTGTGTGGGCTTAGTTTGTTTTGGCCCACAGGCAGTGTGTGCAGCTGTTCTTGGTACAAGGTGTGTGTGCTAGTGGGGTTTGGGCAGATGGGTGAGAGCAGACCACAATAAAGAGATTGTTATTCAAAACAACCAAGAAAGGTCTTTAGACTATCACTGTATCCCATTTTTATTAGGGCTGCATAACAGAACCACACCCTTCATCAGCATCAATACTTAGCAGTAAGTGGCTGGGCAGGAAGAGTGGGATTTAATAGCTTTGGTTTCTCTGCGATGTAATGGTGGATGTGTCATTAGAGAGTCTGGTTTACTAGTTTTAATAGTTTACTGGTTTTGGGTAGGGACCCAAAATGGGTCACTGACCTGACCTACTTAGGTCCCCATTATGATGACAAGTGCCATGTTTTCTGAGAAAGACATTCAACAGAGATTCTTTGGCCAGTATCACCCCAAAACAATCTACAAGGCGTATGCATCGTAGTTATTGCACATGAAAACATAATGCATAGTGTTCCAATGCAAAGATGTGTGCTAATACTCCAGCAGAGTTTAAGCTGAACCAGTGAAATGTGAGGGAGCCGCGAGAGAGGTCAGGATTTTTTCCTTTCATCTTGGCATGGGGCCCCTGCCGATTGGAAAGACTGACAGGCTGCTGATGAAACAATTGCCAGAGTCCTGAAAAGCTGGGAGAATGATCTGGTCGGGCAGACAGACTGCATGACTCATACACTCACAAATCTCCCCTTTCTTCTAACTACTACTCAGTCGATACACACTTTCTCGGAGTGAAACGCACTATGGAATGTATGGTGTACAAGGTCCATGGGTTTATGTATTTTAGGTAACTACTCACAACTTCAGTGGGGTTAGTTTGTTTTAGTTTCTGTGTGATAGAACTCGTGCTCCTTCTTTTTATTGTTTGCATTTTCTCTTTGTCGTATGGTTTTATTCCAGATAAACCAGTTGATGTCAGACTTCTCAGCCCATTCATCCCTTCTCTTTTCACCATGCAGTCCCAATAGTCTTTTTATGTTGCCCTCTTTTCATTGATTTCTATTGTGAAGTCTGCAGCTGCAGAGCTCAAAGACAGAGAGAAAAGCATTCAGCTCACAGCTATTGTGTGGGGTTTGTACCATAGCCGAGCAGACACTGTACTATACCTATTATTGATTATTCCATCATGCATTAGTTTTGAGAAAAGGTTGTGTGAGTTGACTTGGTGAGAACTGGTTAAGACTTAAAGATAAATAGTCTGCATTTGAATACTTTTCCCTAAAACAATAGGCCCGGGGGAGGGGATATTTCCTGTATATCTTAATTTTGGATGCTATGAAGATATTGAAGCTGCCTGGCAAGGATGAATGATGATACATTCTTGACGAATTGAATACGCAGGACCTAATGGAAACAAGCCTCTAGGGATTTTTGTGTTATCCTTTAGTAGCATCATTTTGTAGAATCGGAGTCGCACCACTGTACAATTTACAAACTGTAAAAAATAAATTTAAAAAAATAGTAATTAATCAATCAAAATGCTGAGTCTGACCTGATGACCTGACCTCCTCAACCCTGTTTTGAATAATATGACCCCCTGACTGTTTTGAATAATCACATCTTCATGTATTTGATTGGATCCGGGCCAACTTCATTTACATCTTTTGACGACGCTTCTCCTTCAATTCCCGGCGCCACAATAGTCACTCCCCCCTCAGAACCCTCATGTGCTGCACATTCAGAATCCGCTCAATGTTATAGTATCCTCTACCCTGCCGCTGCCTGCTGCTGTCGCTTCTTGGAAACAGGCACGCCGTTATTGTTCGTCCTCTTAAGTAATTTACGTCTCTCTCGACATATTTAGTGCATTTCTACCCCGCACAGCATTGAAAGGGTGGGACTGTTTGTTTTCTGCTGCCACCGTGAAGCGAAGCGTGCCTGGACGCCTTGAAGGTAAAGACTGTTACATTGTAGCCAGTATGTCGAAATATAGCCTATTCTACTGTTTCACTGAGGAGGTTACATAGTAGCCGGACTATAATGTAACCTCTCGGTGAAACACAGGGGTGGTCTGGTCTCTGTCTTCCTATTCTAAGCGTTGTTGTAGATCGGCTGTTTTTCCAATGTGCGACACCGTCCACCGACCGAAGTAAATCAGGCTAAAAAAAAAAACACCGTCCTTGCTTTTGGTTGGATGTATTTATTTGGTGATTGTTTTATCGTAGCATGCATGGAATTCAACGTTTGGGCGGGTGCACAAACACACACACTCAGGCTACGGTTACACAGCGTGTTGGAACAACGGTTCACATCATGCTTGTTGTATATCGACTGTATTTGACAGTTTCCACTTATCCCACCATCTTCACTCATTCCCCGTATGTATATATGATGATGCACTGACGTCTATTGTTCTGACTGAGAGGCTGAAACTGGGCCTCAAACAACGACGCGTGTGGTAAACCAGGGCTAAACCAGGGGTAATTTAGCGTGTGTGATTGTGCTCGCGTGTGTGATTGTGTCCTGGAGCCTGTGCATGGCTCACTGTCATCATGTCTGATCTCTTGCCCAAATGCACGCCTATGGCCACCCTGAACCTTAAAATGATGGTCAAATCTTTAAACGGAATAGTTTTTCATTATCTCCCCGAGATTTCTTATTGACACTTCAGCGTCACATCATAATTCTAGACTTACCAGTTGTTAGCTTTGGATTTGAGACATTGGCTATATTTATATTTTTACAAACCTTGAAAATAAACATTGCCATAAAATACAAACAAATAGACTGTGCATTCAACGTGCTAAATGGCTCTGTCTGTTATAATCGGTAGGCTACAGTGAATTTCACTCTCGACAGACTGGTCAAGCATTTACTGATGGGAAAGGGAGAGATTCAGGAGCATCAGTCTACCTTCTTGTCTGGAGATCCTAGTGCCGTTTGTTTTGGCTCAAACTCCACATTACATAATCGGTACATTTTTGGGGGGAGGGAGAGCAACCATGTGGGTGTGGTGGGTGTGCAGTGAACCTTTTTGCTCCAAATGGACTCACCACCGGCACCCACTGGGGACTGCCCCCCCCCCCCCCCCCCCTTTGACACACACACACACACACACACACACACACACACACACACACACACACACACACACACACACACACACACACACACACACACACTGGTGTGAGTTGCTGTCAGGTCTCTCTTGTCACTCCGACCTCATCGCTTTGTTTATATTTAGTGTAGCCCTCACCTCAGTTTCCCTTTCCTCTTCCCAAGCCTGAAGCTCACCAGGGGACCAACTCAAAATAGTTGCTTGGTTGTTCCTGTAACCTTGGTATTTAGCACGTTTCCCACTCAGCACGTTTCCCACTCAGAAGCCATACACACACACACACACACACACACAGTTTCAGTGTAGTGTTGGACCAGTCCTCACAATTGTTCTATCGATTCAGTTTATTGACTACACTTTTGCCACCACTTATCCTGTCTTCTTCATGCATTTCCCGTATGATGCCCTGGTGCAGACAGCCTTTTAGCCTCTCGGTTCTGAGAGGCTAAAACCGGGAAGCAAACAACTATGCTTGTGGTAAACCAGGGGTAATTTAGTGTGTGTGATTGTGTCCCGGAGCTTGTGCATTGCTCACTGTCACGTCTGATTTGAACATTGTTGTCTTGGCCAAGTGCATGCCAAGTATTAACGTGAGTAGGGAAACAAACTGGCCTAACCCTATACCCATTCAATGTTGTTGTATTTTGCCTTTTCGGTGCATGTAACTTCATTGTCATATCATGATCAATAGACCAGTTTCTAGCTTGTGATTTCAGACATTTATGTATTATCAAGCCCAATAAACCCCCATTTACATAAAATACCACAGACTTCTCCACTGGGGAGTATGTAAGTTGTGACACTGCTACCAGGGTGTGAGTTGTCGCTGAGGAAGGTGATCATCACTGGCAGCAGGGGGTAGCCATGTGTGAAAGACTTTCTCTCTCGCTTCGAGACCTCATTATACGGTCACTTTGTTTATATATAGTGCAGCTGAGCTGATTCCCATAGTAGGCTACCCACACCTCTGTTTGCCTTTCCTCTTCCCAAGCCTGAGAAGGGGGGTGATTTGTGATAGCGGAGGTGATTTGGATCATCGGAAAGCAGAAGCTGTGATATTCTATGGGTGGTTTTAAAAAAAGGGTCTGGACTTGTATCCTGACTGCTCCATTGTGTTGATATAATGGAGCTTGTGTACTGCTAACTACTTTTTCCCTGTTGTACTACAGTACGAACTGCAGTCCTGCTTGTATCCATTTTGAGTTGACTACTAGTCATGGAGTATAAATTGACTTCACTGTCCTCTCCCCTTTTTGAGTCAGGAATGAGTGTGGTGGTACACATAAAAATCCAGATATTAATTAATAACCCAGGACTGTACAAAATGTTTACACTCGCAGGGTTAAATACACAGGATTTTAGTTGCAGTTTGATGCAAGCTTAACTATCTATGAAATGCAGATGGTTGACATTGCAACATGACTGCCATGGGCTCCTCCACATGCATGTTATTCTCTGACATGCATGCGCCAAGCCACCTGACACTCCCATGTGTGATTTAAGACTAATGTGTTTAGTGTCTTCGTCAAAGTGCCGAAGCTCAATACCTCTCACATGCCTTTCGATAATTGGCTTAAACAAAGACTTTCTTTTAAGTCTTGAGCAGTTGCCTTGGGGTATATAAGTTTCAGTTAGAACTACCATTGAAGGATTTATTAGTTGAGCTACAAAAGATTGTAATGTGTCTGTAATTTATGTATATGTTAGCCTGTCTGCATGACTCCCATACACTGCATCATCAAATCACAACGCAAGACCTGGTTGAAACTTTAACTTTGAACATCAAGGTTGGTGTCAGCAATATAAAGCCATGCAGCTCCACAAAAAATAAAAACACTTGAGTAGTTCTTGTGGTATTTTCACAGTACATTTGCACGTAACATGAAATTTGTTGTGTGAATTTACCCATCCTAATTATTAGGGGCAGTGGATACTATTAGTTCAGCGCTCAGGGAGCATTTAGGGGTTAAATGTCTTGCTAGGGGACACATGCGCTGGACCAACGGGGGGGGGGGGGGGCGAACCGAACCGGTGACCTTGATTCCCAGATGGCCTCTCTACCCATTCAGTTATGGTCACCTTATGCACCCTTGTTATGAAATGCAAAGATGAAGGGTAGACTGCTACTTTGGGATGCATTCACCATTTGTGTTTTGGATGCTCCAAGACGAGGTGTTTTAATAACTTAAGAGTGTATTGTTTTCTTTCATAGTTCTCCTTTTGATATCTTATCGTTTTGATATCACAGCATCGTTTCCAAAGAGCGTCTTACGCTAGGGATAATTGACGGGTATCCAGTCATTATTGATAAATAAATCCCGACAGGGTAATTAGGCACCGATGACTTATTACATGACTACTTCATGAATTGACCCAAAAGTAACAACGAAACAAAGTATTTCCTTGCTTACGGCAATGAAAGTATTCCATAAGTCTTGCGCTGCGCCGACACTGTTGCCTCGGAAAACAATAAAGTGTTGATCAAATGGAATACATTTTTGGTTACTGCATTGTCTATTTCTCGCTTCAAATGTTTTCAAAAACATTCTTGAGAGCAATGTTTAGTTGTAAATGACATGGTGTGTTTGTTTACATGGCTGTCATGTTGGATACTGCATAAAATCAAGCAGCGCAGGTTGATATGAGCAGGTGCTCTGAGCCTTTAATAGACAGCGGTCTGTTATTGAGCTCATTGGTCACTATCCAGAAATAACACACAGCTGAATTCAGCGATTTGAACAATCAGAATCAAGCATTCAAACAAGCCATGTAATAATGCTGCTTATTTGAACTCTGCTGAACATGCCTAGTTCTTCTCACATATGCAAAGATGGATGACAACAATTTCCATACAAAGCTCACCATCATGTTTCTGTTGGTTAACAGTGTGGTATTGCCTTTGTATTTCTAATGGCTTATGACTCTCCATCTGTTTTTTTCTTGTCCTTGTATTAAGCACGAGAGCTTAACAGCTGTAGGAGGATGATCATGGATGTTGGGTCGGGGGGTTCAAATCCATCTTCCTCACTGTTGTCCCGCATAGTGAGTGGATGATGTACTCGACAATTATATGCTTTGATCCTCTCCCACTGCCGGCCTGCCTAATATTATCTGTCCATCCACAACCATTAAATCATACCGGTGGTCCATGCATGGGCTTGATCTAGTTATTAAAAAGAGTGAGCAGACATTTGGCATTTCTTTTACGTGCATTGTGGAGGTTGTGGTTTGATCTATTATGAAAAAGAGACTGAGCAGATATTTTGTGTGAGTGTTGTGGAGGCTGGTTTCATACTTAAACCCCAAATACTTTTGGTTGATTAAGAAGTAGCATGCATTTAGATACGTTTTGGATAAAAGGAAAATATGATGCAGCAGAATGAAGCCTCTGAAATGTGTGGTCCATCAAACGGGCATGAGTAATGAAAAATATGAGAGGGGAATAAATTGATTCAGGCATTACAGGTTTGGTTTCGGTTGCATGTATAGTTTAAAACACATTTCTGTTATGAAACTGACTGAAAGTTACTGTTTGTCTGTCCAGGCCCAAGAATTTAATACCAGTTGTAGCATAGCTTAGAGAATTGTGCAGAAGTCATCTGCAAGAGTTTTGTATCCACATTGTGTAGTTGAGTAAAGTTGCATTTCAGTCCCTTCTCTCAGATGCTTAAATGCTGTCAAAATCAGAAAATGGAAATAACAACTCTTAAGTTCACAATGCAGAGAATTTCCTTATGCTAGGAAATTGGCCACTTTTGCGTGCCTGCACCCTTTTTTTCAGTTCCACACCCTGGGAAATAGAATCTCTGCTATTCCCCTCCTCTGCTAGTCCAGTTTACGGCTTTCACAAAAGTATTACTGCACGTTTCATCATTCACTTGCATTTCATTGGGTATTTTGCTGTGGTTCTTGACTGTCCAACATCCTAGCATTGGCAGTGTTGTTTTTGGCTGTCCGGCTATGGACTGGTTCGATGGTGCTGTAACTATCGTCACTGTGGTTTGGAGTCTGGCGGTATCCTTCCCATTAGGATAAAGGGAGCCGTCGAAGGAGACTGCATTTTCAGGCTTTCTGTCTGCGTCTGGCATTGTGAAGCCAGGATCCAAGCACTGTAATTATTGAAAGAGTAGTTCAGCACTTTCCCCCCCCAATCTGTTTTCATCAGCTTTATTTTTTGGTTTCGGCCTTGAACACCATCTCAAAGAGGTACTTGTGCAATGAGCTTCAACCGTCACTCAAGGCTATTCGTTTTTTTTCCCCCTATAGCCTGCAACATTTAGGCTACCATATTTGAGACGCTGCAATATAATGGGATATTTTCAAGCTACTAACTGAGGGTTGGATAAGGTGAGTTGTAGTTTCCTGTGGATGTAAGGATGTCTTTGGGCTGGCAGGGCATATCCTGTGATTACTCTAGTCTACATAGTACAAGTTTCTCAATGTTAACCCATTCAATCCAGGAACGCATCTGTGTGATTTTAGATTTCTTTGGCTGTTCAAAAATAGCAGATATACAAGCTATGAGCTTGAAAAAGCACTATGTCGATCTTTGAAAAATCGTGTAAAGTTCAAAAACTCAAATCTTTGCTTCTGGGGGTCCCAAGAACAAAATATTTGTATTCTACAAATGTCTTCTAAATCCTAATCCTTTTGAAAACACTTATTTTGCTATATCATTGGTACTCTTTTTCATGTCAAGGACCCCCAAAATGACACTTGGTGCTGCGCTATGAGCTTGTAGATCTGCCATTTTTGAATAGCCAAAGTATAAAATAATGGTTCACTCAAATCTAAAATGACACGGATGTGTTCCCGGATTGAATGGGTTAATTTAACTTGGAGATTGTAAAGATATAGGTCCGTTCTAAGTCCATCCTTACACTCGCCGAAGACGTTAACACTGACTATTTTGCTGTGCGCTCTACCTCTCTGTCCATGTCCATGAGTCTAAGGCTATCCTGTGTGTTTGGTAATTGAGTGTGTTGTTTCTCGCGGCACAGGGGTGTGGCTGTGCACTTGGCTGGGTGTCAGACCGGCGAGTGGTGGGTGAGGTGTGGGTTCAGTGGCCAGCTGGCCCGATCTCACCCTGCTCGCTCTGAGGCGTGCCGGTGGTAACTGATCCCACCCGTAGGCTCACAGGATGACATTGACTATCTGCCTGTCTGACAAACTGGGAAGCTGCACGCCGAGTCTAATAATCTAGCAAGACTCTTAGACTGCCTCATCCAACCATCCTTCACAGAAAACCAAAATTTGCTTGTGTTTATCAACATGAAAGCCTGTTCTGGGGCGTGAATATTCAGTGAAAAAAGCAGATTGTGATATGTCAGCGCTGTGATATGTCACTTCGTGCCACGCTGCTATTTTTGAACATTTTCAAAATCTTGAAAGTGTGAGAACTACTGATTTTAGAAGGCATTTGTAGTATCGGCCTCAGGTCTTAATGGTTTAAGTGAGGCGTAAGTGGTTAATTCATAATGTGTTTTTGTAAGGATGGGTCCTGGAGAGATGCTACATTTCTCTTTGGGTTTCGAGCTGGAAAAGTTTAGGAGGAACCCCTGATCTATTTTCTCTTCACCTCTCACCAGGCCGCCTGGTGTCCATGCATGGTGAGTGGAGTGTTTTTGGGCAAAGCCACCAGTGTCAGCTGCTCCTCTCCCCAGCTAATCCCCCTCCCGCCCTCCAACCCTCTTACCCTCTTTCATGTCTTCCCTTGGGGGTTTCATGGTGTTGTGTAGACAAAGGGGCAATGCCCCACCCCATCCAATACTATACTATAGGCGGTGCGCACTCTGCGCACACACAAACACACACGTTGGTTTATTTTGGTGAAAAACAATAATCCTCAGTGCTCATTTAACTGGATCCTCACAGGTCCATTTGTGTCCATTATTACTCAGCTAAATGAACACTGAGGATTTTACTGTGTATCCTTGTTTTCTTGATCCCCTGTCCATTCTAATGTTTTATCTTCTGTTGAATAGAATCTATTCTAATAACATTCCTAATTTTGATGACAACACATATTGTACCGCATCACCCTGTCCTGCCCTGTTTAGCCACCTGATTGGACTAGTCCTCGGGTGCTTGTTGGAAGCCTGGCCAATGTTGAGAACAGATTTTGAGAGGACTCTCCCAGGCAATACTAGTCCATGATCCATTCCGTACATGATTGCCATTCCTCTAAAGGCTGGTTTGTCATCCTAACTTGTACTTAGCACCTGCTCCTCGCGGCATTATTGAGTGGTACTGGTTTAGCCTCACTTAGCACATGCTCAGTGTCTCAGATGGAATTGATTGGAATTAGGAAAGGCCAGTCCAGCTCAATCCTCCCTAATTAATATACTGTAGTTTTGCGTTGCTAAGCATATGGACTCTGATCCTATATGGTCGGAATCAAAGCGAGCATTGACGCATTCTCCATCTGCCTTTGACATGTGCTGGAAAAAGAAATGCACCTATAGTTTACTGCTTTCTCCCTATTCCTTTAAAATCTCGTTATTGATCATACTTACATACCTTTTTGCATTGCATTTGCATAGATTTGAGTTTTTTTTTTTTTCATTTGAGAGTACACTACACTGTAACTATTGGATGCAGGGTAGGGCAGGGGTAGGCAATTGAGATAAGCCTAGGGCCAATATCACTCCCAGACATTCCATCGCGGGCCGGGCCTCCCCGCGAACATGCACGCGCGCGCAGCGCGCGTGCATGTGCGTGCACAACACGCGCCCGCGCGCAAAGCGCGCGGGCGAAAAAATTTTCGGGTCTAATTCGGGTCTAACTCGGTCTAATTCGGGTCTAATTTGGGTCTAATTCGGTTCTGTTTGACCAATATAAATCAAAATTTTTTCCGGTTTAAATATCAGCACAGGCGATTTTTCTGGTGATTTTTTTTTTCTTCTTCATTTTCCTCTAATCTAGCTATAAAATGTAATAAATCCTTTAAAATGCATCGTGTTTATGAGTGCATGATTTCAAAAGTGGGTTCAGGTTCTATGAAATAAGTATTTATAATTATTTGAACATGAATTTTTAATACTTTTTTTATGACACTTTTCAGTAAATCATTCATACTGTATCTTTCTGTATTTGGATATAATAGATATCGGTCTGATACTGTATAAAAATAAAATCCCTCCCCCCAAAAAAAATAAAATAAATATTTTTCAAAAAAATTTTTTTTTTTTTTTTTTTTTTTTTTTTCAAAATTATCTCACGGGCCAGATATTATTTCTGGGGGGCCAATTTCGGCCCGCGGGCCGCCTATTGCCGACCCCTGGGGTAGGGCATTAAATTGCAGCAGGATTAGTTGGTGCTTTTATCTTATATTGTAAACATGCATTTGTGGTAATGGGAAAATGACTCTCCCATGGTTGTAAATGCCATGTAATGATATTTTGATATTACTTTTTATTTCTATTCTTATTAACCAGAATACACTTACAGAAATGCACTGCTTGCACAGAAGCTACAAATCATCACAGAGAGAACGCGAGAAGCCGATGATGAATTCAAACATTTTCAAATGTTTGGTAGTATGTCTAATCAAGGCTGTTCTTCGGTGATGGTGATGGTTGCCAGTGGTAGACGGTAGTAGATGAACATGTATGGTAAGTTGACATGTGTTAACACTTAAGTGCATAGCCAGGTTTTGTGTAGTCTTGTTATCTTAGACAGAGTTATAGATGCCAGTCAGCAAGATCGTTGAGGATTAGCTTGAGAGAGCAGTGTTCTTTGGAGATAAACGTGCGGTGCTTGGCTGCATGTCTTCCGTGATTAATTCGCCACAGAAAGAACAGACGCCCCTCACACACACACACACACACACACACACACACACACACACACACACACACACACACACACACACACAATCCTGCAACCTAAGTCCAGCAGGAGGAAAATAGTGGATAATACTAGTATGAGAGTCAGAGTTATTATGCGTCATTTTCCTGAACCATTAATGGCTTTTTTGAATATATAATATTCATAGCCATATGAATATATAATAACAGGATCAGTGCCCTGCCCTCACCACTATTGGAAGTAAGTCACTGGCAACTGGAAGAAAGACTATAGTGCAAAACGTTACTTTTCAAGAAATAGATTTTTTTTCTTTTAAAGTTTAGTTAATTACTCACAAGCTCTTGTTAATGCTTTCCATTGATTACATATTTATGCAACTACGGTATGATGAAATATGAAACGGAATAGGACATTCAATTATGAAGAAAAACAAAGATGAAATATAGGGCAATATGGACAGTTGGGTGGGTGTCTGACTGAGAAAAACAGAATGCCAACTTCTCCCCTCCTTACCCCCCTGCATCCCTGTTTTGTTTCTATCCATCACGCTCTGTGAGGAGGGAGAGGGGTACGGAGGCTTGTTTGGCATGCCGAGGAATGTGTCTGCTACAATTACAGGCTGTTGTGATGTAAACACTCATCTCCAGTTATGTCAACTCATCGGTTATGGAGACTTGTTCTGTTTTCTTCTCTGTAATACAATCGATAGCAAGGTTTTGGGGGAAGTGGGGGGGGGGGGTCGTTTTTAAAAGCCACCTTTTTGAATTTGGGATGGACACAAATAAGAAAATTAGCAACAGCAACGCTGATATTTAAAACGTACAACGTGGAAAAACATGGGTCTGTAAAGACAGGAGGGAATTGGGTTTGACCCTCAATGCCACACATTTTGGCAGTGCATTTGGTAAGGGCTGGGACCCTTTTTTGGCAGTGCATCATCCATCATTCAGATGGTGTTTATACGTCATCATTGCTTCTTTGGCACGACCTGCCAAACTTCCTGTTTTGGGGGTTTCTTCTGTCAAGTCTGGGCAGTAATTTCTGCTCGTCTTTTAACCACTTACGTAAGCCCTACAGTATACGCGTATACTTGAAATACAGAAATAGCTGATGCATGCATGACATGCCCAAAATAGAGATGCCAGCGTTAATATTAAAACGATTTTCTTTTAGACTATGTTATGCAATTGCCTTCCTGCAGAACTGAACTTGGTCATGAGAGAAAGATGCTATTAAGCAGGCTGCTTTTACTGCTTTATAGAGTTTGTGTATTGTAAGTACTAGGTTTTATGTGCACTTGGCTGAGCCTCTCCATTTGGCATGCTAGAAGGTGTGCGCATGTAGCTGCTTCCTTTTTAACAGGAGATTGGATGTGTGTGTGTGCTCGCCATTCAGCTGCGATGCAGTAGAAGGGACAACACTACCTTATATGGTCAGATGGAGGAACAGTCGTGCACACAGCACCCATCCTTTCATTCCCTGAACTTGAACTACGCTTACCTAGCCTGTTATGTCTTTTTCTTTAGCCAAGCACACTGAACCAAAATCTTTGAACGTAACGCATTGAAAATAAATCTTAGATTTTGTCATTTGAAAAAGGAGTGTCCTTTTTACTTAGTTAGTCTAAACTGACCATCATACATTTGTTTAGCACAGACAAGACCTGTGGTTGAAACCAGACCTGTCGTTGAACCAGTTGTTATATTTAAGTGTATCCTGGATATGCCATTAAAAATGAAGGGCATTTTAACTATATTTAAAACACTGTTCCTTCCCCTTTTTCACGCAAGAGTGGAGATTATAGCCATCTTTTTTTAAAGTTGAGTATGACTCTGTGAAGTTTGATCACTGACTGACCCGTCTGTATCTCTGTTTCTCATGGATGTCTCTCACACTGGTTTAAGACCCACCTCCTTTTATATAAATTCACCGGCCTTGGCTGCACTCCTTTGCCTTGCCGTATAAACCAACTACTCTTTCTCCAGTCCCCCCCTCCTTTCATTCCAACTCACCCGTCTATCGTTCTGCCATGCTCAATTGCATGCACACGTACACTCACACACACACATGCACGCTCACAATGAATACAGCCTGTGTTTCTTCGCGTGTGTGTGTGACCCTCTCTTTCCCTCAGCTGGACATGAGAGTAAGTTAATGAACAGACAGACAGACTGAGGGTTTCCATGTCTCCAGCACAGTTTACCAGCACTAGCCTGTGTCAGGGTCAGCAGAGCCATAAGTTGTAGGCCAAGAGTCTAAATGGTAGGGTTGTCACGATTACAAAATTTAAGTTGATTTTAATTGTCATGCAAATAATTGCGATTAACCATTTAATTGTTTTGGCATTGAACATTGGAAAATATTAGTAACATTTTTATTTCTGTTTGTCTTTTAGGCTTTGTAATAAAAAAAATCCACAGGTCATATGACAAATAACTTGAATATACAAAGAAATGTGACGCATTTAATCATTTTATTCTTTGAAAGAAATGTACAAATAGCGGAAATAGCTGTTTCTGCTAATTGCGATTATCTCAAATAATTGCGATTAGACGATTATGTAATAATTGTGACAGGCCTACTTAATGGGGGACAAACTATGCTCGTCACTGAGATTCAGGAGATGAAGTGTGTGTGTGTAATCATAAGAATGTAGGAACTGTGTGTGTGTGTGTGTGTGTGTGTGTGTGTGTGTGTGTGTGTGTGTGTGTGTGTGTGTGTGTGTGTGTGTGTGTGTGTGTGTGTGTGTGTGTGTGTGTGTGTGTGTGTGTGTGTGTGTGTGTGTGTGTGTGTGTGTGTGTGTGCGCATGTACACCGATCTCGTTGACGTACTTTGGACACATAGGCCCCACACATAATGCTTCATGTCATGCACCCACACCTTCAGAGTCCATAGGTCTCTCACACTGACACATTCTCTCTCTCTCTCCCTACACTCTGGCTCTCGCTCACACACACACATGGTGCCAGCTGTCTCTGTGCAGCCCTGAGGAGCCAGAGAGGAAGTCAGTGGAGCTGGAATGTGGATGGGTCAGATCTACTCACTCAGGCTCCGGTGCTCCGGGCGTTTCATTCCATTCATCAGCTTTACCACAGATGGAGCATTGAAATGACTGAAGCCTAATTTATGCTTCTGGTAGAAAACGTGAAATGCTTTTTCCCCCCGGTTGACAAGGCGATGTGGTGCATATCACTTTTTTGACACACAAATTGTTTAATTAACCTAGTGACTGATCAGCATGAACGAACCCTACTGATAAATCTGTTATTATTATTTTCATTATTATTACTATCTACCACTTTGGTCCCACATCTCAAACTACTGGGTAGATTGTCATGCACATCTCAAAAATGACTGGGTAGATTGTCATGGAATTGCACCTTCATGCTCCCTGGAAGATGACCCATACTGATTTTGATGACCCCATGGCCATTCCTCTTGCACCTGAACAGCTCTATTCTAAAATATTATGTTTTTTCATTTTTAACCTGACTAATGAGAGCACAGTCCGTTCAAACCACTCTTGTCTAGTTGGTTGTAAGGAGCGGCATAGCCTGTAGTGAGCCTTTTAGACATTGGCCTTGTTATTCATGCTGGCATTTGAACAGCAGTCCTGGGTGACTGCACAGACAACATTTAAGCCAGCTTCAGTATTCAACCCCCACCCAAACAAGTCTGTCTTCCCTCAATGTGCACAACAAGGCCCCTGCCTTGCTCGTAGCACAATTAAATCCCTCTCCGGTTATATTACAAAAGGGTATTAAAAGTGACCCATTTGCCTCACCCCACCGATGGCTGTAGGAGTGAGATGGTGATGGGCCAAGACAGATGTAATTAAACTGCTTGAAAGAGGGAGTGACAGGATGCAGAAGGCTACATTTCTTCAGCTGAGAAAGGGGATTGAAATACCCAGCAGCCTAGTCAGTTCATTCTATGTCTAGACTCACTCTCTTCCATAACAGGCTTTGGCCTATTGGCTAGTGTGCACACATACTCACCCTCAATGTCTCCTCTCCCAACTCTTTAAAGCCACATTATACTTGCTATAGCATTGAGGGTCTGCTAGGGTCTAAATTACTGTACTTTATGTGAGGACAAGTATGCTGCCTGCACAAGTGCGCATGGCATGCACTAGAACATAAAAATGGACACTGTTTGAGGAGAGGTTGAGTAAAGAGATCTGTCGTTACGCTGTATTATGAGCATGTGACAACTGGGGACTTGAACTTGAAGTGATCTTCATTGGTAGGTTTGTTAAATGTTATACAAGCAGAAAATAATTGGAGCCTGAGTAAGACTTCTCAAAGCTTTGCTGAAGGAATTTATTGGCATCTAAGGACTTCAGAGTATAACAGGAATGCACGGAAATGATGTTAGATGGAGTTAAATAGGACAGTAGACCTGTTCATTACAGACTTTAGAAGGTCATTAGATTATGCTATATATATTTAGTGCAGCCTGTATTGCTCTTGCAGGTGTGCGTGTAGACACTAAATGGCGGTATAATCAGAAGAAAAATGTAAAAACAAAACCTGTGGACAACTAAATAAATGTTAATTGAAAAACTATCTAACATTACATGGATGTCCTTTGAAAATAAAGAATATAAAAATATATAATTAGATGAACCATGTTGCGTCTGCATCGATGTGCAAACTCAATGTATAAACAGGCCTTTAAGACCTTGTCTGGTCCAGTCTGTACATTAACATACTTTGAACACATTGTAATTGCCGCTAGGGGTATTGTGCTAAATTGCAACATTAACCATGCTGGGCTCCTAGAAAGAGGCATGCTGTGCCCTGAATTTTGTGTTGGACTTTCTCTTGAACAGCGGTTTGTTATGCAAATGTTTTCCAAAGGAAGAGTAGACAATGGTGGATTTCTTATTTTTCATCAAAATGCATGAGCTCCTGATTCATGATCGTACAGACCATGTTTGGTTTCCTAGCCATGTGGTCACTAGTGTTTTCAACTTTTTGATCATAAAAGCCCTGGCTTGTAGTATTTATTAAAAAAGATAGGACTACCGTTATGTGCCATATGGCTGATTTATACTTGGTTAAGCACCGAAAAAATAGCACACGCTCTACAAGTATGTAGAACTTGTAGTATAAATCAAACTTAATTTCTCTGACATTTTGGTCTGCAACACCTTGAAGTGTCTCCAAGTGCGGGAAGTGTAATTTTCTCTTGGAGTTATGGATATGCTTGCTTTGCAGTCCAGTTCTTTAACTCTTGCAGCACATTCTCCATTTGACTCGCTGTAATGCCATAAAACATTTGTGTGCAAAAACTGCGACTGGGATTTAGCTACATGCTGATCCATCCATGTCTCCCTGTGCTGTTTGACATACTGTCCAGTTGGCAGCTGGTGGGTGATAATGCCTGTGCTCGCCCAATGGAGGGGTCATCTTCTGAGGAATGTGATTCATGGTGAACTCTGCTAAGCCCAGGGCATTAGTAGCCAGACTGGCAGAGCTGTGTCGTGTAACTGGCATTGTCACACGTTTGAGCTGTCTTCCTTTCCAAACACTGCCATGTGTCTTTGGAATATTTTTTTGTTTTCCTCCATTGAATAGGTGGGTGGAGAGCTTTGCCTAAAGAAGTGAAAATAAATGTGGTGTCTGTTTCACTGGGTGTTAATGTCACAGAGTCTAAAAATGCATTTTCTGACGTCTAGCCTAATGGTCGTAAATTCCTCTGGCGAGTCCGATACAGCCTAAAATGGACGTGAGGTGCATGTATGGATCATGTGATCAACAACATGTGCACTGCTAGTGCAAAGTGTCACGTAGGTCAGAACTAGCAAAATGGAATTGACAAAATACATTTGTTCTCTGTATTTATTTTTTCAAGATTTTCATCTGGGGGGGATTAGTCTGAGCCAGGCCATACAACAATGATGACAATCATGTCACATCCATAAAGGCTAAGTATTATACAGCTGTTAAAAAAAAATGTTGTGTAATAAATACACACATTACTGTGTATGTAAAAAAAAATGCACTGGTGCATCGGATTGTTACTCACTCAATATCAACCGTATGCAATTAAAATCAGTGTAGAGAAGGAAAAAATCGTATCAGAACAACTCTACCAACAAAGCTACCAAGTCACTCTGTATTCTGTAATCCAATCCAGTGGTGGTGATGAATTGTAAATTTGTAATGGGTAGCAAAACTATGGAAGGTTGCCAATTTTTTTTAATGGCTTCAAGCCCCATCCTTGCATGTGCAAGACTGATAACGGATTTTATTATAATCCTCTGCACTCTTGATTTACTGGTTCTTTAGACTTGATTTTATTTTGACAGACATTGTCCCTCCTACATTTGATTGAATAGGTCACTGGAAAGTTGGTCTGATGGACTAGAACAGTCATTCCAATTTAATGTTGTCCGTTTTAAACACTCCTCTCTGGATCTCCCTCTCGGACAGGAAATTAGAACCACAAAGAAGCGAGGAGTAGAAAAACTAACTGCAGGAGGTGAGAGGAAATGGAAATAAGGGGGAAAACCCAGAGCATAATGTCTACTGCTCTCATCCCTCAGTGAACTCCAGGGCAGGGTTCAGGGAGATTAGGGGGTTTCAGTGGGTGGATGTTTAGTTCCCATATTTTGGGGGTTGTTGTTGAGCTGTGTATTCAACTGTTGTCGGGACCAAACTCGTCAAACTAGTTCATCCAGAACTAGCAACAAGTGGCCTGTTTGTTCTTTGATCAAGACTGGCATGTTGTTCTCTTGGCCCCCCAGGTACATGGGGGGGGCCGACACAATGAGTCCATACAGAGATTCTGCTGAGCAAACAGAAATATGAGCAGGAAAAGTAGCTATGTTTAGGGATTTGGGAACCGAGTGTGCAAAGCTGTGGTATCTTGGATGTTAATATGTAACTAGCGAGGCCCAGCCGAGGTCCCTGGCCTGTGGATATAGTTGCCCATAAATGCAGTGCAATTTAAATATTGCGATTTCCACTACATTGCTAAATAGTGCAACAAAAAAACGCATGTATTTAATGTTTATGCAGGCAGGGAATTGCAGGTAAAATCTGTACATTCACTCTTGATGCATCTTTATCCATTTTAAGCCCTATTTTATACTTAGGCACTTATTTCCCCTTGGGAACATTTTTAAAACTTAAGTTTGCCCATAAAGCAAATAGCAAAACCAATTGGTGCTTCTGCAGAGTGGAGAGCTTGACAAATGTAATCTTTGTATATGGGAAATGTGTCTCAATGGAAGCTGACATGGTCATTTCATTCATCTCACTTCCGAGTTAGTATGTCATGCAGCAATGATAGTCATGGTCTTCACTGTCTGTGTTGTGAGAGGAGATTCCCTTTATTACAGTATATGGTGTGGTTATTCTCACTTATGCCAGATTTTTTTTTTTTAGTTCCATAGCTTTCTTCCCTCTGAATTTAGATCTTATCCTCCTACTTCTTTTCCCTCTTGGTCCTTTCCCAACCAAGCCTGTTGGTCCCCACAACACCCATCTGTGTAGCTATTTACTGGAACAAGACCTTGGGAGAGGAGGAGGGTGGAATCAATTGGCTGTTGGTGGGGTGTCTGTGTGTGGGGGTACGCGAACAGTCTTCTCCCGGGTGGTTGAAGCCAGAAGGGGGCGAGGGGCGGGGCTGGCGGCAGGGGCAGGCAGGAGTAATGCTAGTGCTGAGATGCTCTCAGCAGCAGGAGGAGCAATGTTCTCACTAAATAAGTGTAGAGGAATATCTTGCGGAGTTTCAATGTTAATATGTAAATATGGCAACTCATTTAGATGTAGGTTTATGGTTTCCCATGGACTATAGCAGTTGCAATTTCTCTTCTTTCATAACATAATCCCCACACCAAGAGTAAAAAAAGAAAAAACGTTTCAGTCATTCGGTCCGACTTCACTGTAGCCCATAGTAGCCTTTTCATACGCGATATGTGAAAGTTTATAATATTTAGAGAAATTGAAAAATGTCAAATACAAAAGTAGTCGTAGTAGTGAATATTTATTTTTGTTTCTCATAAGCGTGCATCCGTTGTATTTTTGTTTCTCATCATCCGTTGTCCGTCAACAACACAGCCGTCTGTGCCTCGACGTTTGCGCTCTGTCTCAGCTCGCTTGGTGCCTTCTGGCTTCAACCACCCGGGAGAAGACTGTTCGCGTGTGGGGGGGGGGGGGAGCAGCTGCTGTGGGTGTCAAGAGCGCGGGATAGTTGAAGGTATGGGGTGAGGTATGAAAGAGGATAGATGGAAAAGGCACAGTTGATGATCAGTCAAAGATGGGAGACTTTAGCGTATGTTGTTGTCTGACAACTAGTCGTATAACAAAGTATAAATTTGGTTTTATACTGGACCCTCTGAGGGTCGGAGAGACTTGACTGAGGTCAAATGGGGTCGACCGACGCTACTTACTTGGACCCCTCCCCCCCTTTGTCTTGCTCCAAACTGATCTCTAAGCTGTCATTGTCCCCTATTAGTTCAAGCGTGTCCACTGGTATTGTCTTTTTGATGGCGTTCATCATCACGGTGGTCGCTCATAAATGGGACATGATGGTGTGGGTTTTCAAATCCCTTTCAGCAGTCCAAACCACAGCGTTCTCCCCTCTCTAGAGATGCTGGAAGGCATTTTTCAAGCATGCGTGCACACACGCACTCGCGCACACACAGTCACACACATTCTCCATAGTCATCAGTCTCTTCCCGGACTATAAAATGTGCAGCAGAATTTATGCACCAGTGCACCTCTGTTGTGGTTTGTTAAACTATTCATTCATTTTGTTTGTTGAATTCCCACAGGCATCAAGTTGGTCTTGTTATCATAGTTGTGCTACACTGATGAACCAGAGAGCGTTCAAGACTCGGGTTGAGCAGCAGATGTGTTGGCTTCTATGAGTGCTCTCTTCCTGTTTTTCAAATTCCCCCCAAATTCCTTTGAGGCCCCTTGCCTTAAATTACGCTTCCCTTGGCTTACACTGACTGATTGTCATGTGACTTATGCTGACTTGAGCATGTTGTTAAAGACGTATTTTTCTATAGGTATAGATGAATGTAGAGTTTTTTTCTAATTTAATGTTTTTTCCTTCTGCAGGACACTGAGGTCCATACAGGGTGTGGTCTGGGTGTGAACCGGTGAGAGAAGGATCTCTTGACAGCCACAGACTAGGTGATGAAACCGGATGGGGTTAGCGCTCCTGATGAAGAAAACATGGAGACCACTGAAGTTCTAGCAGGAGAAGAGCCCTCCTCTCTTCCTGGAGCACAGGAGGAAGTGACAGAACAAGCCACAAATGCGTCAAAAGCGCAGGGACCTGAGGAGGTGGCAGTGCCCTCTGCTGCACGGGAGGCCAACAGCAAGCCTGCAGCGGTAGACTCAAAAGGCAAGACGAAATCGGTCTCGACTAAAGCCACATCTGCGGCAACAAAGACTGGAGTTTCTGGACTAAATTCACGACCCGGTGCTGCCGCAAATCGTACAGGGAATGAAGTTAAACCCACAACTAATGCCCCAGCAAAGAAAACTACCACTGTCAGGACCCAGGTGAAGGTGGCTGACAAAAAGCCTGTTGGAACTGCCAGGACCACCTCTGCTGCTGCTTCTGCCGCTGTAACCAATAACACCAGGCAGGCAAATGGCACCCCAAAGAAGAAACCACCAGCTGGCCCATCAAATGGAGCTAGACCAGCCGGCCCATTAAATGGAGCTAGACCTGCCGGCGCATTCAATGGGGCTAGACCCAAAACCACAGGTTGGTCTAAGTCTCTAAAGGGAGATTTTATGTTATTATATTAAATTGCAGCAACAAAATAAAAGTAACCATTTGACTTGTGAAGAATGTTGGGTGTAATTTAAGGCTGTTTCAGTTCAGATAGAAATGCCTGCTTATGTGGTTCAAATATTGGATACCAATTTTTCAACAGACTGCTTCAGTTTTGGTACTATGCTAAACATCCAATGTTAATATAGAATCATTCATCCATTCATCCATGCAATGACATTTTCCCACTCTTCCAGCTCCTGCTAGCACCACTGTTCCAAAACCCAGCACTTCTTCCGTACCCAAAGCTGAGAAGGCAATTGGTCTCAAGACAAACAGGTATGCCGGCCAGCTCTCCATCTAACTGCAATCTATCTACTGGCCCAATGACAGTTATCATCATGGCTCCATCAAATAATTCATATCAGGATGGAAAACTCCATAATTCATATTTATTCTCTCTTACACACTTTATTTTCCCTCTGGAGATATTGCACACAGTTAAACATCCCATTTACAACTTTGAAGACATGAATGGCTTGGTTTAGCACGACACCCTGGAAGAGATAAGCAAAGAAATGTGTCCATTGTGGCATGACCGCCATTATTGGGTTGGGTTTCGCTTCAAGAGTCTGAGTCATGCTTGCAGAAATAACCTGAGACAGAGGCCCTTAACAGTCCCAGTGATACTGAAGAACCAAGGCTTTGTACCATGAAGATAGACTCAGACACTAGTCATCGCCTCCAGGGCAGATGGCTATTGACATGCATTATAGTCCTCACACTAGGCTGCTGATTTAGATGGTGGAAGCTTAAAATGGTTGAGATTGTGATATTTCTCTGGACTCTCTCCCTTTTGATAGTACTGGCATGTTACGGCATAGCTCTGCTGGAGTCTAGCCATCTATAACGGGGTCAGTGGGGCTCTGAACGGGCTGAAACCTTGTCCCAATTTGCAGTCGTATGTCATAGACTACTGATGTCACAGGGCTGTCCACATGAGGTTCTGAGATCCACATTGGAGCCACGCCGTTCCCATGTGGATCCTGAGATTTACATGATTGTATTTTTTATCATTTTAGAATGGATAGCTCCACATAGATGTGGGTGAATAGTATAATAGTCATCAACAATCATTATCATTCAAAAGAGTTTTGCAATAACATTGTTTTGCTTTAATCTGGTGGTGTCTTCTAGATCAGCGGTTCTCAACCTGTGGGTCTGGACATCCAGGGGGGTCCCGACATGATTTTGGGGGGGTGTCCAGGTGACAGTAAAGTGACAATTTAAGGGCTTTTGAGACCTTTTTAATACCGAAAGAAAAAAGACCATTACTGCATCAAAAATAATCAACAAACTATACTATAAAAAATGGTCAAACATTGGCCAAAAATAATAATATGAGGCAACATTGTCAAATAATAATAAGAGGCAACATTTTTGAAAATGGCCAATCTACAAATCTACTTTGGGACCCCCCAAAATATGATTATTTTGGGGGGTCGCGGCCTGGAAAGGTTGAAAACCACTGTTCTAGATCACTAGGCTAAATCGAATTACGCCCAAGTCAGATCCATTAGAGCAGATCCCACATCATTTCACAGGATGCACTATTCTGCTCTGAGATGCCTGATTTGATTCTGGGTCCTCCTCACTTCCTCTATAATGCTCTTATTAAATAAACAAAATGGCCATCTGACACAGCACAATGGTGTTACGTCCTACTTTCTTAGCGAAAGCCTCCCAGATACCCACAGTTTCTATGTTTCAGCTATTTTTATTCTACAATTACGCACACACACGCACGCGCGCGCGCGCGCGCACACACACACACACACACACACACACACACACACACACACACACACACACACACACACACACACACACACACACACACACACACACACACACACTGCTTCACCTACACTTACTGTATGTTGTTACACTGTCATACTCTATTTTACATACAGTACATGCTCTTGGACTGTCCTGTTAGGTTTAGCTACATATAGAGTGAACTTCCTCAGCTGGTGTTTTCATAGGTTTCTGTATTGGGTCTGTCAGGAATGGTCCTTATTTGGCAGGCACATTTTGTGTGTGTGGCTCTCGCTCTCTCTCCCTTTTGTACGTAGACAAGCTACGTCTTCATCTTTTGAATAATGCAAATGTGGCATTTTGGGTACAGGAGTCCTATTACCATGGCATATGATGCCTTCAAGTAATTGGACATTGTTCCCTGGAACATGACATCAGGCATTTGCTTCTAAGTTGACAGACGGACAGATTCTGGATGATGAATGGTATGTGTCAGATTTCATGACACCTGTGTTAGTGATGTGTACTGAAGGTTCTTTAACAGAAACCGTGGTGTGCATTTCATTGAAACCTAGTGAACAGTGGGAGGTGTGCGCACACGTCTTCATGTCGGCTCCTCAGAAGAACTAGGAAATGAGACCCACAGACTTGATACACTATCTGAATTACATTTCCAGTGGTTCTTTCCAGCCCTACCTTTCTGTAGGAGTTCTCCAACGCCAATCTGTAATGAGCAATTACGGTGACCCAGCTGCAATGCATGACTGACCTTTTCATGATAATATATATAACATCGGTTTGACAATGCATTTGCTGCAAGGATTTTCAGTGCAAGAACACTTGACTACTGTACAGCTCTATAATAACACCGTTGCTACAGCAGCACACCTAACATACCACACACCCAGGAGACCCAACGAAAATGACTGTCCTCATTAAGTATTAATATTAATTGCCCAAACGGGAGAATTGAAAGGCTATTGGGTTAGAGGAGAAAGGATTAGGTTTTACCAGAGTGATTGCTATAAAGGGAAGTGAGATTTGAAGAGTGTATGGTCGTGAAAGCTCTTCAGAATATGCAGTGGGTTATTGGAGCTCAGAGTCTGAGGGCCGAGGCTATGACTCGGTATGATAATGGATGAGTGTGGGTTAATGGATTTAATGTGCCCATCAATGAGGTGAGGCTTTTCCAATGACAGGCTGATCTATCAGCAGTAAGTCAAAGAGGCACACAGCAAAATCCTGACCATTAATTAAAAAGGTGTGTAAAAAAACTAAACAAAAGATTTACGCTCTAATTAACACTCAGTAGGCAGTGATCTACCATCCAACCACAAAGATAATGAGTGGCTTCAGACGAACTATAGTGCACACTGCACAGCAAAATCCTAAGCACCAACCAATCAGAAATCAAATCACTCTGAGTCACGGATGGATTTGAAATGGTTGATGTTTGAGACGAGTGCAGAATCCTAATGATTTATACTTGGTTGTGCGCAGTGTCACGCGCCGAAAACAGAATACAGTTCCAGGCAGTTGGCCAGCACCCCCTTGAGCCCTTTTCCATCCTTCCCTCCCTCTATCTGACCATCCCCCTCTCCCTTGCTCATCTATCATTTTGTGGTTCCCTGAGACTCCCACTGAAAGTGCACTTGGACTTCCAATTAGTTATAGGATTAAGTGGAGCAGAACACAAGGTGCGCGTCGTTAAGTGAACAATTGTTGGAGACATGGAGATCAGGGATGATTGTTCCACTTGCCTGTTGATTTGTTTTAATTTTATAATAATCCTCATTAACCACTTTCAACTCTGTCTCATGTGGAAATGTGATTATACAGTAGGTGTTTTAAAACAAAAAAATGTAATAGCGGATGTTCACGGAAGCTCACAACATGTCACGATGCGACATGAGCAAAAGTGTGCGCTTGTAGATGGGGTATTTTTGCCACTTGTCGTACAATGAAGTGGATAAATATAGTGGGAAAGGTCTTCAAATAGCTTTGCTGACCTCATGCTGTGAAGATATTTGAATCGCACAGCTAAGACTATCATCCATGTGCTGAAACATAAATAGGTCAAATACTTTGTGACATTCTCCATCAGCCTTTGTTCCCTGTGAATAAACGGCAACGAGAAGTAATGGTGTCTTTCTCCCACGTTGTTGCTCCCCCCTTCACTTGCAGTACCTTTCTTACCTCCCATGTCCCTTTGGGAATGAAACCATGTCATGTCTCCCCATCAGTCTTGGCAGAGGAGTCGGATTACTGTCCTAACGCAAACAAACCATGGCATCCATCATGTTGGCAGTACTCTGTAGCTACCCACGGCCTCATAGCCGTCTGCCCATCCGTTGCTAGGCTCAGCACTGACACTTAATCTAAACCCTCCTCTTTATTGTCGGGGAGATGACTGTGGGCCAATACAAGCCCCAGGAATGTGTGCTGCTTGCTGGAAGCTGGCGTAAAGGAGCTGGTTTTGGATGGCTTACAAGCCAAACAATGTATTGTTTGGGGTCTCCACTTCCATTAGCTGTCCTGCAGGGGGGCCCTTGAACTTGAAGGGAAAAGCAAGAGCCGGAACAGAAGTGTGTTGGTACTGTGTCTATACTTGGTGTACTTGGTATGTGTACATTCTGTCCTGTATTTGTCTTTGACTTGATGAAAGCTGAAACTAGACTGAATCTACAGTATACTCTGGTAAAGGTATAAGTGTGCGAGTGGACATTTTGTGTCCCAGCTGAGGAAATGTTTCAGTTGCATGAATATTGTTGTGCACAGAGAAGCAAAGTATGCAGACTATGTCCACGTATATTACAACCTTTTGCAAGAATATTGTAGTACGTTTTTTTTGCCAGTATCATGCAGCATCACACTGCTTAGCATCTTAATAGTGCCGTTTACAACAAAGAGGCCTGGGCCTGTAACATTAATTCTTGAATGGCATCAGTGACTCATCAGTGCCCGTCCCTGTGCCGACCTTTGCCCTCCGGAAGACCTTCCGATAAATCATTAAAACATGTAAATGGCTGTGTAGCTCTTCACATCCTCCCATTAGCGTTATTAAGGGTATGTCTCTATTGATTTAAATTCATTGTTTGGCAGAATGTCTGCTAGTGCAACAGCTGCACCCTTAGAGCCACACAGAAGGAGTGTGTACTGTACAGTATGGGTATAATGGCCCAGTCTCTGTTTGTAGTCCCACTGGATCAGATCATTGTGAGCTGTGAATGATCAAGACCAGGGCATTGGGAGGACTGGGGTTATTTGAGGCTATTACATTTGTAACCCCTCCTTACCCTCTTGACATTCCCCATGTCTTTATTTATTCTGTAATCTCACTCTTTCATCCAGCTTTACGCTCTCTTCCCTAGAGGAAGTCGTTCTGTGTTGTCCCCCGTCTCCAGCTATAATTGAACGGTTCTGCAGATTCAAATTCTCTGCATACTGCAGGAACGGTGATATGAAGTCAAACTCATTTAATGGGCAGCTTGTTATTTCTCCTACTCTCTCTCTCCCCCCATGTTGTTATTCTCCTTGCCTCCGCACGTCCAGCCATCCATCACAGCTCCTCATTTTTCGTCATGACTGACCTCAAAGATAAGCCCCCTCCCGCCCTTTCCATGTCGACCTCCATCTCATTGTTATCCTGCCATTACTCAACGTCCATTTTTCATCCAATGCTACAGTAATACCCTCTCCTGTGTCAGATACACTTTTCAGCAGGGTTATGCTGTGCTTCCCGTTGCCACAAACAACCAAAACGCTGCTTGTCTGATGTAAATGTATCAGTAGCCTGTGAAATTAATACACTTTGAGTCCACGTCTGCCCACATATCGTTTGATCAGGAGGAAACAAAAGGCCGACAGTACACAGTGTGGTGGGAGAGGCATCTGAGCTCGGGTATGCCACTGCCCTCCATCTGTGTCTGTCTGTCCGTCCATGTCGGTACACGTCTGCATTGTCTGTCTCACCAGCAGGCAGTGCAAATCCCAAAAGAGAGGACAGGATGGGTATTGTAGTAATCGATGGTTGGGCCACAGTTCAGTAAACTGGGTCCTATGCCTTTTTGTACTTTCTGTGTGTACTGTAAAATGTATTAATTTAACTCAAAGTGTATTGTAACTAAATTAACACTGATATTCACTTAATTACAAGCATGTCAGTTAAAACAAAGACAAAATTAATGTCCCACATTCATGTTTTCGCGGTTAAGGTTGGGCATTTTTCTGTGGGAGAGAAACTGTCCCCAAAAGTTAGCACAACCAATGTATGCGTTCCTGGAGCAGAGCTAATACCCTGCTAAATTTAACCTATGTCTTTTCAGGCAGGTTAGTGCAGTGTGGGTTTCAGTGGATTAGCTCTCATTTAAGAACCATTCTAGTCGATAAGACTAGCCTCTTATCTTGCTGGGAGTGAAATGCCACGCCGTCGAAGTGTCATGACTTCTGCCATTCTCTTGTTCCACCTGCTTCAGAGGCCACCCAGCCCTTCAACCTCCACAGTCGCTCTCTCAAGCTTCTCTTCCTCAACTGCTGCAACCCTGTGATTGTGATCCTCCTCCTTAATCATCATCATCCATCATTCTTTCCCCTCCTCTCCCTTGTCTGTCATTTTCATCATCCTCCTTAATCATCTTCCATCAGTTCCCCTCCCCTCCCTCGTCTGGCAACTCCCTCCATCCATCCCTCCATCTTTTTTTCCATTGTCTCCCACCATCACTTTTTAGCCTATCCTGCTCTCCTTGCCTTTTTCCATACTCCCTCCTCCTCCGTTTCTGCCTCATCATTCTTATGTACCCATTTCACACTGCTCACTCTGCTTTCCTCTCCTACCACCACTCCTTTCTAGCGGTGCAACGTTTAATCGAACTCATCGATTATAAACAATTATAGATAATCAATTTGAATAAAATCATCGATTTTGGTGGGTATTTCAATGTCACTTTTCCCCATTGCTTTAACCCATTAAACCCCGGGAACGCATCTGTGTCACTTTTAGATTTCTTTAGGCTATTCAAAAATAGCTTGTAGATCTGCTATTTTTGTAAAATCGTGAAAATGTGTGCATATCTTTGAATATACATATATTTTTTAAAGTTATGATTTAGAAAACATTTTTTTAATCGGCCTCAGGTCTTAATGCGTTAAAATTGCGACACACAATTGCAACTGGATTTAGTCTATTAAAAAAACGCATTTCAATCATTTCACGTTGATTCGTTACACACATACAATGTATATGAATGTGTGTGTACTGTGTAATCTATTTATAAAAAAAAAAAAAAAAAGATTCATCACTTAACAAAATAATGGGTAGTAGCAGCCCTACTCCTTTACCTCTGCTCTCTTTCCCTAACTCCTTTACTTCTCCTTTCCATCACCATGACATTCATCCCTCCCTCACTTGGTGGGGGATTAGAACATGAATAAAAGCTGCATTACTGCGGAGCAGGAGATGGATGAGGGATTTGGTAATGGTTTTTCACTATCTATCACTATCTCTGACAATTTCATGTGTGGCCTAAATCAAGACTTGATTGATTAAGGTGAAGGTATGTCTTTTTCAATCTGTCGGTCGATAAAATAGTGAAAGCTGCTTCAGAGCAGTTATTTAGGTGTACATGGTGCTTATCATTGGTGTTTTAATAGGAATTTCTGGCCATGACAGACACACACACACACACACACACACACACACACACACACACACACACACACACACACACACACACACACACACACACACACACACACACACAACAATGAATACCTAATATTTCTTGTTGGGTGGGGTCCGCCTACAACAGTCATAAACTTACCCATTACAATTAATGCTATAATCTGAAAGAAAGATAACCTATTCACTTTTTCTCCAGGCCCACCACTGGTACTCGACTTCCATCGTCCCCAGCCTCGTCAAAGCCCACCACAGCCCCATCAAAGCCCACCACAGTAGCTGCAACCAAGCAATGGAACAGCTGCAACCTCATCAGTACAACCTCCATCAGTGGACTTGGCCGACCAGCTGCTTCCAGAGTCACCACAGCACCATCTGCTGGCAGGGCCACAACAACACAGCCTCCAAAACCAAATGCACTTGCTAAGAAAGGTACAGTGAAAGATTCCTGGTTGTTGGTTCTGTTGTGTTATATGCACTGCTTCATACCGGATGAGTTGTTCTTGAAGGATCAAGCTGTTGTTGTATGTATCCAGAGTCAAATGTAGCAACCATCCATACATAGGTCTTGATCCAGACAATTGTAAGCGGATAACAAATATCCATGTTTTTATTTTGGTGCTGCGTTCTATAACTATATTTAGTGAATTCAAATTCTATGACTACTGCTTCCTGGTACAGTGTTTTTGTTGATGAGAAAATGCATTTCATAATTAGATTTTAAAGGTAGGTTAATTGATTTTCTTTGGTTAAAATAAGTGTTAAATAGCTCTATGTTCTGATAGTACTCATTGCTATAGAGTGTTTGTTCAGTAAAAGGAGTCTCCTTGACTCTCCAGCTCTTTATAAAACAGAAAATGCATTTTCGTTTCAGTTTCATTTCCAATTTTATCCAATTAGGATAGAGAACTCAATCAGGATATAGATTAAACAAGTGAAATTGGAAGTGATGACACTAAGAAATGAGCAGGCAAATTTGGAACTGGAACACTATAAAAATGAAGCTTAAAAATGGGTACTTTCTCCTGATTGGCTGATTTGACACCTACCGGAAAATGTATTTTCTGTTTATTAAAGAGCTGGAGAGACGGGGAGACTCCTGTTACTGAACAAACACTCTATAGCAATGATTACTATCTTTAACCTTTTAACAAAATACTTTTTGTTTTAACCCACAAATATCACTTACCCTACCTTTAATAATGCATTCATTAATGTTGTTGTTTTATCTCTATGCTCTCCAGATGTCAGCAGACCGGCTTCTGCCACAGCAGCTAAGAGACCAACAACGGCAACATCAGCTGCTGCCAAAAAACCAGAGCCTTCCAAACCCTTGGCGGCTTCGAGGCCCATCCCTGCTGCCAAACGCCCACTTCCACTCAAGGCAGCAGAATCCAAGGCAGCTGAAGCCAAGCCAACGCGGACCAAAATACAGGAAATCTCAAAGCCTATGGCTGCGAAGAAAACCGCATCACCGGGACCACGGCCCGTGGCTAATAACAGACTGCTCCCGGGCAGGAACCCCCCTGCTTCGCCAGCCAACAAATCTAAGGCTCAAGCGAAAGATGTCCCCAAACCCACCCTTGGTGTTCCACCTTCTGCTGCCAGCAAGGAACAAGAAGGCCTGAATTCTAGCGCTGCTGTGGTAGCAACAGCTGGTGGTGTTGTAACCGCAGCAGCAACAAGCAGTGTTGCTGAGTCAACAGCTGCGGGGGCAGAGGTTCCATCCCCAGCCACATCAGGTGCAGAAAAGGTCCCCTCTGAAGCTTCAGCCGAAGACTTTCCACTGGCACCTTCAGCAGCTGACACATGCCTGCCCCACAACCCTGATGGGACATCTCCTCCAGACCAGGCCCTATCGGAGAGTACAATTCCTTTAATAGCAGCTATGGAGCAGATCTCGGTTGGGGCTCCCCTCTTGCAATCAGCCAGCCAACCAAGTCCTGAAGACCCTCTTCACCCAATAGCAGATCAAGACACCTCAACATCTAAAGCCTCTCTACCAGTAGCAACTATCACTCCATTGGATATTTCTTCCTCCAATCTAAATGAGGTAGAAGATGAGGAGGAGGAGAGAGAGGGAAGCCAGCAGGTTTCTGTGTCAGAAATGAGCGGCACCACTCAGCCCACTGAGGAGTCCCGGCCTGGGTCCGCCGGTCCTGTCGGGGGTGCAGCTTGGAGGGCCAGTGGTGCCCTACACTCTGAGCTGGACTCTGAGGAGGTGAGTGGCAGCCAGCAAGGGGCATCAGAGCTGAGTGCCCCTGGCGTCCTAGAGGGAACGGAGAGCATGGACGACCTCGGAGACGCAAGTCTCAAAGGAGCGATTGACATGGAGGGGGCTTCTGCTGGCTCCCCCGACTTTGAGAAGGTTCCTGACATACCAGTCAATGACTTTGAGGAGGATGATGATGATCGGGTGTGTGACATGGATGTGGGCTCGGAGAGGGCAGAGGACCCGCAGCGGCCCAGACATGACAATGACGCAGATGAAGAAGAGGATGAAGATGTGGACATGGCCAGCGAGGGTGTGACAGAAAGTGGGCTCGAGAGCTATGGGAATGCAGATGAGGATGACTTTGCAGAGGATGAAAGGTTGGACAACCTGAACCGAGTTGCTCAGCCACCACCTCCACCTCAGCTGCCCTCAGCCCTGGCTGCTCAATGGGATCAGCCCAACCCATACTCGGATCCATGGGCACAGTCTTTTGAGCCCCAGCAGCCCTTACAACAACTTGCTGAGCCATTGCAGCCAGCTGCAGTAGGCCTAGTCCCAACAGAGTCGGCTTGTGAAGGTTCTGAAGGACTTGAGACTCCTACCCAGTCCCCTGCTCAGGCCTGGTTAGAACTGGGCACAGCTTCCTTTCTACCCCAAAACCATCGCTCCACAGTTCCAGAGGAGCCACTGAAATCAGAGGCCCAAAGTTGCATGGATGAGTTCGGCCCGGTACCGATGCATACCCTTTCCCCGGCTCACCTCTCTGCCCCTGGCCTCTCCCTGGCCAGCACCCTAAGCAGTGATACCAGTACACCGGAGGACTTGTGTGAGGACTTCAATCAAGAAGCGAAGCTCCAGCTCCACACCCATGCAGGCCCAGCCCCAATGCTCTCCCTCCAACACGACCCAGAGGACCAAGACCTGGGCATCCACCTGGAAACAGAGGACCGGGAGGAAGAGGAGGCTGAAGCTGAGACTCTCCCGGCTGATGATGTCCTGAGCGGCCCTGCCACTGCCCCCACGTCCAACCCCTCATCTTCCTCGACCACCGAGGATGAGGCCAGCGACACGGAGGGAGAAGCCCAGCTGGAAGTTCCACCTCTTTTAAACAGGACCTTTGAGGCCAGCGACACGGAAGTTCCACCTCATGGGCGACTTTTAAACGGCACCTTTGAAGTTCAGCCTCAACGCCAACCCATCCTGTCTGCTGTAGAGGAAGCAGAGGAGGAGGAAGCAGAGCGAAGCGTCTGCGGTGACACCACCCCGCCCTCTGCAAACTCGGCCGCCTCTTGTGGCTTTGACACGATGACCACGTACTCAAACTCGAATGCCGCCTCCACGGGTGGGAGCTGCACCAAGAGTCCTGGTATCTTTTCCCTGGAGGAGCTGCCGGATGAGGCTAAGGCACCCTGTCTCATCCAGGACCCGCAGAGTCTTCCAGAACCACCGTTTGCAGCAGAGCAGCACTACATGCAATGTGGGAATCTGGCCGAGGCGCTGCCAGCTGAGAATGCGGGGATAGAAGGATCTGGGTCCGAAGTCACCCCGGACCTCCCTCCATCAACCCTGCAGCAGCTAGAAGACGACCCAGATGACACCAAGCCTGCCTACTACTCGGCTATCTGTGAAAAAGCTGAGAACTCGGTTGCAGGTAATGTTCCCCAAACCCCTCACAGCCCACATAATTCCCCTTCCCTCCCACAGGCCCCCTGTGACTCTCTCCCAGACCTCCCTCATAAAACTAGCTCTTCCTCTCCTCATAATAGTTTGTAGTGAAATTCTCTGGGGTGGATGTAATTCAAAAAATTCAAAAAAAAAGCAAACACAAAGGGAAGCAAAAAGAGACATTGAAATGACAGCAGTGGCGCTTCCCTCTATAACATTTCCATTGAGTATATGGCTTCAACTCCTGTATGTGCAATAGCTACTATTATTAACTACAGTGTGCGTGCCTGCGTTCTTATATTAACACTGCATTATCCAGTCACTTTGAAATGGCATGGATTTTGTATACAATGAGTAAAAATATATTGTAACAATAGAAATATGCAATGAACCGTTGGTCTTATGGAATTAACTGTTGGTCTTTCTGTATGTTGCTGAACAGATGTAATAACTGAAAATAAGATTTGAGTGTATTTTATTTTGATGTCCACCATAATACAGGCATGTTTCCTTACCCTACCTAATGCATTGCCCCCCGGGTGTGTGACATGAATGTGTGCTAGGAGCGGGCAGAGGACCCGCAACGGCCCAGACATGACAATGATGTAAATGAAGATGTGGAGATGGCCAGCGAGGGTGTCCAGAAAGTGCCATCCTCATGCCCCTAAACTTTAAATATTAAATAAAGATAGAATTTTTTTAAACATTATTTGCTCTCTTCCCGTACAGTTTTATTAACAGTGGAAATGTGACATTCTCTGTGCAAGACACCATCACTATTGACACTATTACACTACTAAGTCTTAGTTTTTATTGTAGATAGTTTTATTATTGCAGATAATTCAAGAAAAGTCATATAGCCTACAGTAAATTTCACCTTGTTAGGCCACACTTACATTTTGTCAGTGAAATTCAGTAGTGTGAAAGGTTTACTTTTTGTATCATCCCTAAATATAATCATACAAATTAACAGCTTAGATTTGAGTAAAGTTAAAGGACATCTTCAATCAATTTTAAGATGCCTTCACACTGAGGAGAAAAATGCATGAAAACCTCATTTACCCCTATTTGCCAACTGGTCTTTCCATCACTGTAGCACGCAGATTGCTACTGTGGGTTGTTTTGCCAATAGGCTACATTTGATTAGACCATTTTGTAATGAAAAGCTTCTGCACTTTTTTTTTTTTTACCACAAACGGGTACATCTATATTTCCTAGGGAGCTAACTGGGGGGAAAGAGGTTGTGTCAATTATGGGCAACACTTAACTTCCTGTTGTCAGTCATTCAATTCATTTGAGGGATCAAATCAGTCAACAATATTGTGGGAACACAACTTGACAGAACTTTTAAAGGGTCTCATTAGTCTGCCTACTTACTCTACTAGATCTCCCTCCAGTCCACACAGCTGATTCAAATTGATGATCAGTGCTTATTATCAAGCGCTGAAGTCACAGGTTTTGCCTAGACCTGCGGTGGGATCCATAATAACGTGTCAGCAACAGCAGCCAGTAAGAATGAAACCCAGAACAGGAGTTGCTAAGAGCAAGTGTCAAGTGCCATTGATCATTCATTTGAATCATCTTGTTGGGGAGTAGGCAGATGACTATCTGATTTCTGTCAGGTTGTGTTACCACATTATTATTGACTGACACGGATCACCCAAATTAATTGAATGAATAACATCAAGGAAGCTTATTTAAGGAAGGGACACGCTGGACGCAGGGGATGTGCCATGACGCTCATGGGTGGCAAAACCAGAAGTTCGATGAAATGCATGGCAGTGAATGGAGCCAACTGGACCAGCTCATGAACAAACACTATTTCTGAACGATTGCGACCTTTGTCATATAATTGGTTCAGGAATATAAATCACAGGTTGTTTTCTAATCACTTGCTTTTCGTTGTACACTGTACATTTTTTTTTGAGGCATCTAAACAGCAGCAGGCATGGTTCCTGGCTCGGAGGTGTCGCGAGATTTGTTTGCCAGACAGGAAATGGTGGACATAAACGTACTTTGTGCTCTTTAGCTGCCTCTATGAAATTATACAATGTGCACATCGAAAAGCAACACAGCAGAAAACAATGTCTTATTATCCTGAGCAGAGTATTTTATAAAGGTCTCAATCGTTCAGAAATAGTGTTTGTTCATAAGCTGTCTAGCCAGCTCTCATAGACTCTGTTATTTCACCCAACTTCCGGTGTGACAAATCTGCCGGCTGGAATTGCTAGATAGAGAAAATGACGTCGGTGACCTTTCCTTTAAATAAGCTTCCTTGACTGACATCAGGAAGTGATGCCCATAATTCATGCAAGGTCTCATGGGACACTGGAAACTTGTGTGTTGTGTCTGGTGTGTGTATGTGTGTGTATGTAGCTCTGTGCCCAGGTACAGCATCCTACTATAAAGAGGATAGAACATTTGGAAACGCCTGCCAATCAATTAACCCTGGCACCACTCATGAGTCTCTCCCCTGGTGAAAAATAAGCTTCCTCATATGCTAATGAAGAGAGAAATGGACAAAACATTCTGATTGAGAAGGATATAGTAGGATGCAAATACCTTGTGAACAAAAAGCTATAGTTTCTCTACATCATTTAACCACATCAAGTCTGAGTTTTGACAACTATTACATTTTTTTTTTAATGCAACTCACAATATAAAGTAATAGCGAACTGGACATGAGGGAAGCCTTTATATGGTGTTCTCACCTACAATATTCTCAAGATTCTCAGCTTACAGTTCAATAATCTCTTCTACCCATCCCATGGAAGACATTGATCTGGAACTCACATTGTGCTAGGTCTCATTCCATTGGTGGAACCAGCACCTCTCATCCATGGCTCAAAGCATCAGTATCTCCAGCAACAAAAGACGGCAGACATCTCATCCCTGTCTTTCAGTGTACTGCTGTTTTGTGCTTCCTTTCTGTACCTCAGGTTTTCCCACTGCAGCATTTCACTACACTGTCTAATGTCACCAGAGCTTATGCATGTCACCGTGGCTAAATGACCTGCATTGGGTTGTTTCTGTTAACATGTTCCTGTATCTTGGCTTTAGGTTGTTTATATAAGCTTGTGTATAGCACTTAACCCATTAACACCTCTGGCCGATTCTACAAATGCCTTCTAAATCTGTAGTTAAGTAGTTAAATGACACAGACGCTTTTCCGGTTTTAATGGGTTAAACCTGCCCCTGTCCCAATTTTGGGAGATTTTTCAACATAATTTTAAAATAGATCTACGAGCTCACATCGCATTGTGAGCTTGTACATGTGCTCTTTTCCCCATTTGTTACGCAGTATGACTAAGTATATAGAGGCATACGTGGATTAGTATGTAATGTAACTAGTTTGACTTAAGTTTGTGTATGATAGTGTGAATGATCAGTTTTGCTAAAGTGACTTACTACTTGAGGATAGAAATATTCAGTCTAAAGCCAAGCTATTAATACTGTTGATGTGATGTCAAATGTGCATAAATGCATGGAGAAAACTCTTGTCTTGCATGCTCACTGGTTGACTAACTATACGCTTCATTCACGGTTGATGACTGTTATTGCGCACAAAGTTTTACGGTACTTGGGTCACTTGTTTATGTGACACTATAGTTGGTAGTGATTGCATATACAGGATGTTTGGCTGCTTTTTTGCACACAAACCTTATCTGGGTCTCAACTGAAATGGTCAATTGTGATATGAGATCCAAAGAAATGGCTGCATAGTCACTCTGCTTAAAATTTCCAACCCATGCTTCCACCCCAGTCACTTCAAATTGCAACTGTCACTGTTTTGCTGGTGATGATGCTGTACTTCCATCCATCTATATACTTGATGGACAAACCACTTGGCAGACCTTTTAAGCACTGCACTCAAAAGGCTTCCACTATTCTTTCACTATTGTCTGATTATGAGCCTCCATGGGCTGCCCCTGTACCCTTCTGCTTCTACCCACACTGCACTGCTCTTGAACTGTCCTGCTGCCTGTCACTCTTGTTTTTTTTTAACGCACCATGCTATCATGATCTTCCTTCCCCCGCTTTTCCTTCTCGCACACAGGGCTCCGTGCACCGCCACATCCACACTGCCGTGATCACTCTGCACACCCCAGACCCCACTGCGACACGGTCAAACCCCTCTGCAACGTCGTCAAACCCCACTACGACGTGATCAAACCGATCTGCGACATCATCAAAGCTCCCTCCGAAGCCGCGACGCTGCCCAGGCTGAGCTGTGCGGACCTCCCGCCCAGGAACTCTGGCCCACAGGCGGTCAGTCCCCAGCTCCGCAGGCTGGAGCAGCACCAGAGGCAACTGCTGGAGCTTCAGCAGCGCAGGGAGCAACCACCGAGCAGGCCTAGCTGCGAGCACAAGGAGGCAGGGGAGGAGGAGGTGCTACAGGGAAGCCAGAAAGAAGATGAGGAGGAGAAAGATAAAGAGGAGGTGAATGGGGAGGAAGATGAGGAGGCGAGGGAGGAAGAGCTGGAAGAGCAGGAGGTGAGGCAAAGGGAGGAGTTGCAGGAGCAGAGGAGGGATCTCCAGCTACAGCTGCAGCAACAGCAGGAGGAGCTGCAGCAGAGGCAGCAGATAATGCAGTGGCAGCAGGAGCTCGAACAGCAGCAGCAGCCTCATGGTGGCCAGACTGCAGTGCTGCTGTCTCCCTCTTCTGGCCTCTGTACCATCTATGAAGCCTTGGAGAACAGCGATGACGAGGAGGCAGAGAAGGAGCCGTTAAAGGTAGAGCTTAAAGAGCAGAAGGAGTCCACCGAAGAAACGTTGAGCAAAGACGTCAACAGCGATCGAGAGAGAGTGCTGTTTGACGACAACGGCCGAGACTCTTCTTCTTCGTCCTCCCAGAGCTCTCCTCTCCCAGACTCTCCCCAGAGACCCGCTGACCCCCAGCATGCCCACATCCTCAGCTCCCTTCTGGATGAAACCCTCTCCCTTCCTCCTCTTCAGTCCCCAGAGCGGCCCCCGCCCCTGGACCTGGACTGGGGTAAGAAAGTTGACATCGTTCAGCAGCTCATAAACCAGACACTTCTGCTGACCGGAGACGGCTGCTCCTCCCTCCTGCTCCTGCCGGGGGGTGCGGGTGGCACTTTGAGCCCCCTGGAGAGCAGCCTATGGCCCAGCCTGCTGCCCCCGCTCACGCCTCCCTCTGCCACGGTAACCTCTGTCAGTAGTTTCTCCCCGGAGGCCCCTGGGAGTTCTCCACAGGGAGAGTGGACAGTGGTGGAGTTGGAGACTCATCACTGAGGTACTATGTCAAAGTGAAACCTGATCACTCGCTTACACCCCCCAGACAGACACACACACACACACACACACACACACACACACACACACACACACCGCAGACAGAATTTGGATTGGAAGTAAATGAATTCAAGAAGATTGACACCTGTACCGTTTATATACAGTACATGTATGTGGTACGGTTTATATGCACACATGCACCCTTGAGTTAATGGATATCGCTAATGGGTTTGATATGTACAGGCAAGCACAATAACCTCTAAAGGAATTACTGCACAAAGCAGACACCCATGTTAACACTTGATGGCGCTTTACTAAGTCCTGTTCTGTTTTTTCAAGCATGCATGCAAACTTAACAGGATGCCGGAAAATGGTGTCCTATGTAATTCATAATTGATGATAAATGCATCACAATACCCCATTTGTCTCGGACTTAGTAACTCTTACCTCATTTATGCTGGCCCACAAGTATTGCAATCACATACACGTATACTGCAGCTACTTTATCCTTTCACATAGATCTTACTAACTCACAGATAAAAAATGCTTGCCTTTCTCATGCCAAATCAAGGTGCCATGCACACACACACACACACACACACACACACACACACACACACACACACACACACACACACACACACACACACACACACACACACACACACACACACACACACACACACACACACACCAGTGCCAAATGGGTACTAAAGTTGAAATAATGTAATTGATGGCCTTGGTTCCATTACTTATTTTTCTTAGCTGTTGTCCCTTTAACTGTAGCCAAAATGGCACACTTAATTATGAGTATTTCCAAGTGACTTTGAAGTATTAGTATTTAAATATTTACACTGGAGCTCAAGTCTTGAGTCTGCTGAAGTTCTAAATCCTGCTTCCCAGATGAATATGCACTTGGCAAATATGTTAAAGGCTATTTACTCTAATGCTATCATTGCTAGTTTTATCCTTGGGTCTTTTCCTGGGTATTATTCAGACATTTCACTGAGGTCAAAGAAAGTACGCAGCACAAGATTGAAGAACAAATCCACACTTTTTTATGTCTGAGTACAATCTTGTTATAGATTTAACACTGGACTCACTGTGCTGCAGGAATGGTGATTCTTTATCAAAAGATCATTACAGCACTTTGCCTTGGAACATGCATGAAGATTTTTTTATTTCACCCTCATTTTAGCTATGAATGAAATGATAGGCCCACATTCTATTGCGAAGTAAGCCTTATCTTGTAAGCAGTGCTGATATAAATTAAGGTTGTATTTTTTTGAGTTAAATTACATTTTCACAAAGATAAATTAACACAGCGTTCACAGCTAAATTATCAACAGCATTCTGTAGCTCATCTGGCTATGAACTTGAACCTAATCTGACTTCACATTAAGTGTGGTGCTGGTTTGAGTGTTGTTTCTGTATGATGTCATGATATCTGTAAAGATGTTTTCCAGGAAGAGTGCCCAGTGTAAAGACTTTTAGTCAGGTCTTACTCTGGGTTGAACCGTTACTGCTGTGAGGGGTGTCGTGTATGGATAGTTATAAAAGGGAGAAGACATTACAAGGTTATGTTAGACAGGGGGGTGTTCCTTTGGAAGAATGAATATTGTCGTAAAAACTGTGATGAACAATGGGTATAGGAGCTTAATGACTACTGTTCGTCTGTCACTGTCCCTTATGTGTCCTGTGTGCTTCTCAGCTAATGTATCGGACTACTGTCATTTTTAAATGTTCCATATCAGACTACTGTCATTTTTAAATGTTAATGTCGGTGCTCTTATGAGGCGGGATCACTTCCAGAGCGAAATTGGATTTGCTGTGCAGTGACTCGGATCTGTTTCATGACGCCCACGTAATGTCATATCCAGGAAATGTGAATTGGCATGTAGCTAAGCTCATTGTCTGTTTGAATAGTTTTAGTTGTGTGCAGTGAGTACTTGGCTGTTTGATCTTGCTCCCAGCATAGTGCAAGAACTGAATTGATGTATTTAGAAATTGAATTCATAGTTGAAACGGTCTATTCAATGAGCCATGTATGAAACTGAGATGAACTCCTCATCCGGCAGGCAGCTCCACAATCTAATTGACCTTTGAAATATATATGACCCTTTCTGCCACTGGATCTACAGTAGCTTATACCGCAAATGCCCTTTAGAGCCGCTTGTTTTAAGGGCTTGTAGCGTCCTTTTCAAGTTGATATACGTAAGGAAATAGGCATTTACCAATGTAGATTGGTACATTCCAGTTGTCAGGGTCTGCAGCTTGCGCTCCCTGCTGGGCACATAATGCACAACATATCTTGACAAAGCTGGACTTTTTAAATTGTCGTTGTTTTGTTTTTTATGTCTCTGTAGTGTTACTGTTTTGCAAATGTGTATGTGTACATTATAATTTTGAAGAGGAAGACTGCTGAAAACCTGATCACTGTAATGAAGGGAAACCTCCACTAGAATTTATTTTGTACTGTAGAAAGATGTATGTTTTAAGAAGTCATTTATACAATTTTATAAACGGTGAATGAAGGATATTTGTTGCAAATGGCAGTGAAATGGGTTGTTTAATTTAAAATGCTACGGATTTCATTGGAAACTGTTTGGCCACTTAAATGGGGAAAAAATGATTTTGATGCAACTGCAGCCTATTTGGTCTGCCTTTGAAGAGCATCATTTAGAGACTAGAGTCTGTGTCCTCCAGGCCAGTCTAGTGAACATCAGGTAAATATGCCCATGCCATAGAACATGGCAATTAACTTGATAAGACGAGTTGAACGGTTATATGGGTAAACAATGGGCACTTCTTACAGATCAGATTATGTTTTATTTCATTTGTTTTTAGTTATTTTAGGGGCCTTTTTTGCCTTATTTGATAGGTAAGTGGAGAATGACAGGAAACGGAGAGAGAGAGAGAGAGTAGGGGAGTGACGTGCAGCAAATGGTCCGGCTTGCTGGGAGTCGAACCGGGGACTTGCTGTGAGATTTGAGCCCATGTGGTACATGCCCTAACCACTGGGCTATCGTATTGCCGGCTTAAATTTGGTATTTTCAGTTGGCACCCCATTCCCCTTCACATTATAATTCTGAAAATGACAAAATAAACCTATAGTTGTGTAATTTATTGAAAATGAATGAGGCCTGTGTGTACTAATTTAATTGACTGGATATACAGTATTTGTCAAAACGAACTGGGAATTCTCCTTTATGGGGCTTGGAATCATGGCAGCTTGTTTAAATATGTTCCATTTCTCTTCTGTTATTTGACTTTGAATAGCAGAGATTTGTGGTTGTGTGTAATTATTTCAATGCATTATTTGAGAATAAAATATTTTTTTTCATAACAAGTGTCTTTTTTTATTGTTATGCCAGATAACATTAAGTAGAAATCTTTACAAATGTAGAAATTGTATATAAAGCAATAAAATACAATATGAACAATATGAACACACTTTACAAATGCAGAAATTGTATATAAAACAATAAAATACAATATGAACAAAGCAGCAAATTGGTGTACCACAAACATCTGGATGAGCACATTAGCAGAAAAGGCACATAAAACCTAGCTAGGAACATTGGCACACCAAATAATAAAACATTCACATTTCCAAGGAAGTTATTTAAAAGGTTATCAGTCTAAACAAGTCCTGATAAATAACATTAACATGTTCTAAGTAGTGCAATTAATACACAACCATTGCCTATAACGTCATGGTCATATGACTGGCACATGACCCTGGACCATTCCTCCATGTCTTTACATTTGTGCACAGACATTTAGCTTATACTATATTATATATAGTCAATTAGCACATGTCACATATGCCTTAATGTGTAAGGCCCAGAAACAGTCATATACTTCTGAGCTGTTTTAGTAGGCCTGCTGTATACTTGGCCTTGAAGATAATACTGCTCTCTTCTGTGTGGTCTGCTCTGCACTGATCACTATTGCTGAATGCTGACACAGGCACACAATTCTAAATTTCCAGTTTGGAATCTGGGAACACACACACATGCACACGCACACAGACAGAGACAGACAGGCTCCATTCTCCCTCACACAGCTACACAGTAAAATCCTCAGTGTTAAGTCCATTTGGTCGCATTAGTCAACTCTTGTATTAACACTCAGGGTTTTACAGCTACACACACACACACACACACACACACACACACACACACACACACACATACACACACTAATACACAGAAGGTTAAGTTATTTTATCTGCAGTTTGGAGGATGGTGCAGCTGTTTTTCTCTGCCATCTGCTTGAACAACTCGGCCAGGAGGCAGTTGGTAGCATGGTGGGTTGACGGCTCCTCCTCGCAGTCCAAACACAACAGCTTGTGGTACCTGCCTTGCGGAACCTCACATAGGATCCTGGAACACAAACAGACATGGTCCCGTAAACACAATGACAAAGGCTTTAGGCTGAAACATGTTCGTTACTGCGGTTGCATTAACCACTTGAACCCTAGGATCCCTATTCTGCAGCAAAGATTCGATGAGAACAGCCGATGTGCTAACTCACTACGCTGCAGCGTGCTGTGAGCTTGTAAATCGGCTATTTTTACTGAATAGATTTGGTGTGGAGGGAAATACTAGAGAAACCCCGGTCAACTAGCAAGTATATACTGTAGGCTTTTAAGTGCTTAATAGAAAAGGCTAAGTTTGAGAGTGTGCATTGTTTGTACATTTAGACCATCACACACAGTTTGGTGTGAGGCTCAGATAGATACACAGGGTATAGTGTTCACACTGAGCACCGTGGCCCATAGACACACAGACACGCACACACACACACACATTCATGCATATACATATTATAGTAATTATTATGTGGTTTAACTCTGCTGGAAATGGGAAGTCATGGGTGAAAACAACTCATTATCTCCAGTACAGTATATTTCAGAGGGTTGCATGGAGAGATGAAAATACAGCAGAATTGAACGTACCAGTCATCCATATTCTCTGTCTCTGGGTCAGGGTGTGTCTGAATCCACTGACCAATGGTCCACGTTCTCACCACGCCACCCGTAGCAACGATTTCATCTCCACCGTTTCCATTGATCTCTGTCCGTAACTCAGGAGTGTCCTCGTAACACAGGAAGAAACTGAAAAGGCCATAAATGGACAAACATACACACACTGAGTACAATTGTTACTTTTAGTACTATTTTCTACTTTAAAAATGTCTATTGCTATTTTATCGATATTGTTTTGTTTTTTGTCGTTGCTACAATGTAGGGGAGGAATCAATCTAGGCCATTAGGAGGGGGGGGGGGCTCCAGGGGGACGAGATGAGGTGGGGGGGTGTCCGTCCACAGCCAAATACATATCATTTTGGGGGTCCTTGATATGAAAAGGTTTGAGAACCACAGTCTTTTATAATGGGACTCACTATTCTGGGTCTCTGACTGTCTTTGTCATTTTCTCCATGGCCTCTCCGTGGTGTTGGCCTGGCTCTGTCTGCAGCGGCTGGTTGTCTCTGGGCCTCTCCACGTTCCAGCGCATGCGTGTGTACATCCCGGTGTCAGCCCGGGCATCGTAGGGTACCGGCCCGCAGTAACGGAACATAGTCACCATGACTCTGTCTATCTGACACTGGCCAATGTAGAAGTGGGACAGGCTGATGGAGAGGAGAGAGAGACTGTTAGGACTGTTTTATTATACTAGCTTGTAAAAAGCATCACACCAAGTTGTGAGCTTGTAGATCGACTGTTTTTTAAGATTTCAGAACATTTTTAAATATTCTTGCTTATAATGACATGCCCAAAATACAGACATCAGGTTGAACATTCTGCTACTTGAATAGACATTACTTAACCACTTGAATCCCAGTGTCATAAACACAGTTAGGCAAACGTTCGGCTAAAATATCTAACCTACAAACTCAAAACGTGTTGCGTTGTGAGCTTGTACATCCATTCACTAACATCCAGGTATTTTCCATCAAACCTTAAAAAATGTCTCACGATCAAACAAAATATGAAAAATATTTTGTAAATTACGGTAAATGTAGTGTGCACTGCTCTCCCAATGAATATGTAGAGCACAAAAGGTTGGTTATTCAATATTCCTGAACTCGTATAAATAAAAATGAACGTGTTCTCTCAAAGTGAAATATCACCTCTCAGGTTCGGTCTGGTCCAGAGATATGATGTTGTTGACGGCATAGTACAGCACCAGCTGCTCCAACCTCATACACAGCTGTTGGGAGAAGTCTAGCAACTGTGTCACACACACACACACACACACACACACACACACACACACACACACACACTACGCAGTCAACTGATCGGTTAAATCCTGAGGTATTAAGAGACAACTGAGTATAAACATTATGATAGATAAAACAAAAAGCTAAATTAAGTGCCCAGTTAGCTCAGTCGGTAGAGTACCTGCCTTTGACTTCCGAGGTTCTGGTTCAATACCGGCACCTCCAACTCAGTGTAGCACGGCATCGGTAACTAAGACATAGCCTGGCATGGCCAGACTAATATCACTGCATATATATTAGTCTGGAATCTCTATGTGGAACCTGCATTTCCAAGGGGCGAATTCAAAAAATAAAAAAAGAATAGTCTGTAATGCTGAAAAAAGCTCTGCTTTGTATTTATTGCGTTTGTCAACGTTTCGGCCTGTTTAGACCTTCATCAGGACATTAAAGCGAATAAAAAAAAATGCCTCTGGTGATAAACCCGCCCCAAATTTGCATACTGGGCCCTGATTGGTCACTCGCTACTTCGGAGGGAGTGAAATCCAATCACAACTGAGCTGTGGCAGACCAAATCTGCCGAGGCCAATTTTGTTTTTGCAACAGATTCGTCTGGTTTCCAGGCTAACTAAGACATGCGGAAGGCTACAGTAAGTACCGGGAGCTGATGCTCTCAGTATTGTGCGGTAATGATGTGGCGCAGTGGCGGTCCACCTGAGCAATCCATATTCCCTGCTCTAGATGCCCCCGTTCAGCTGATACCGACAATAAGTCACTTTGACTTAGTTACTTAACTCATATACTGCCTAGAACGACTAAAACGACTTCTGTCCATAAGCCATGCCTGCCAAGAACGACTAAAACGACTTTCTAAAAAATTAAAAAAATTAAAAATATATATATATATATTTTTTTTTTTTTTTAGATTTTTATTTATTTTTTGACCCAAAGACCAAGGAGATATGATTTTTCGAAGATATAGACTCCCATCCACTTCCTTGTTAACTTAAAACTTAAAAATTCTGTATCTCGGCTCCTGAGTACCTTTTTTTTTTCAATGAAAAATATGGCAGTGTTCAAACGCGGCCAGAAATAATTCTGGCAGTGAATGAGTTAAAATAAAGAGTACTTTTCAAACTCTGGATTAAGACTCGAAAGACTCAAATTGTGCAGTTATCTAAAGGTGTAAAAAAAACAATATGAATAATATTTCCATAGGAAATGCAACGGATGTAAGAGTGGGCCCTGGTCCACCTCTGGTAAGAACACTTACCTTTGAGCAGATGTAGGTGGGTGGAGTGGTGAGTTGTGGCGTGCGGCTCCGAGCCGTGGATTCCAGGTAGGTGAAGTAAGGCTGAGAGGTGTGCAGGAGGTTTCTCACCTTATCGACCAAGGCCTCCTTCTCTGAATGGTCCTGGCTGCACAGGACACAATGACAAAGAAATATTCAGTCATTTTCACAGACTGCACACCTCTTGATACACTGGCTATCGTTCAAATATGAATACATGTGGATGTCAGTGAGACTTACAAATTACTAATAAGGTTTGATATGATTATATACCCGAAACATAATAGAAAACATAAGTTGACCACATATCAAATAATGGTTACGGTACCTCTTTTCACATTTCAAATATTTTTGCTATTTTTGAAAGGTATTCTGAACAGTAATAGTTTTGGACATATGAGGTTTCCACCCGACGGCAACGATATAAAAGATCAACAGATAAAATTGTTGAAATTGTTACCATGGGAAATACAACCATACAAAAAAACAATCAGTTAAAACGGTTATAGACAGGTAATGGAGGTCACGTTGCAAGAGATTCCATGAGTCTGCTGCACACATACTATGAGGGAGGTACTGTACCTGAAGAACCAGCCAGTCACTGAAGCCCATTAAAAATGGACCAAGGTGCCAATGCAACATACTGTAGATGTGATATGGTAATTTTCTGACCAGGGCTTTATACATGTAGATATACAAACACCAATGATTATTGCGTATCTCTGCCAGAGAAGACCAATTGATCTTATCATAGGATACAGTGGTGAGTGTTGTAGTTAATATCACCAATAATATACCTTAGAGCTAAATGGTAAACAAATTCTACGGACCTAAGCGTGGAGGCAGCAGCATGTCTTTAAATTACATACCCATAATCCAAAATATATAGGAAAGTTGATTTAACAGTCCTCTTCCTAGAAATCTAAGGCTGGTTTTATTTCTATATATGCAACAAATCTGTTGTAATGTAAATGTAAATTTGTTGTTGAGCAAGATGCTAGGATATTTCAATATTTGAACAGTTGACAGTGTCAGTGGAGATGGTTATTGAACATCTTTCATTTGATGTGAGCATGTTACACAGCAGTCAGACAATTTATCATATTTAGCAACTATGACATACAGAATTGAGAAATGATTTGATTGAGAAGTTGGACCAATTTATCTATGATGGAGGGCTCTACAGAAGGGTGTGTATACCCACTACAGTCAAGACTGTTTATTTTCAACGCTAAAAATAAAAATGCAAAGAATAGCTGTAGCATTACGTAGTACTGTAACTGAGAACCAGGATTTTACATAAATCAGTACCCCCTCCCCTTCCAGATCTGTCCATACTGTACAGAGTCATACTGTATATAATCTACTTTAGCCAGGAATCAGTTAAGGATAAGGATAATTCCTTTTCATGAAAGTCCTTGCGGTCTTGTTTCCAATGAACTAAAATATCAGGTTCCGCCTGCAGAACTAATATATTCACATGATCTAGTTTTTGTGGCTGAAGTAACTTTCTAATATTCAGATGAAGGCGTTCCAATCCATTCCTGGATTTAAGCGAATGGGGTTTTATTATTAAGGCGCTTTGACGTGGGTACAAACTCAGTTAGGATTGATGTTCATTCTGATGACAGAACCGAGCGCTTGCACTTGGGATATTTAACATTCAGTCTGCGGGTAATCCTGTTATTGGGAATGCTATAGAGGCTGTACTCTATTATAATTAAATTCTCCACTTAGAAATGAGCCACAGTCAGATCATTACTAACGTGTAAAAATGAGTTCTTCATTCATCTACCTGAGGCTGTTAACAAGCACACTCTGCAGCCCATCGGCCGTACCCATCAGGACCCGGAGTTGCAACTCCAGGGGTAGGAGTTTGTCATCCATCAGGCTGATGTCTTGGCATGAGGGCGAGACGTCACAGATGGAACCGTACTCTGTCTCTTCACCACACGGTGGCAGCCCTTCACTGCAGCCAAACTCCTTGAGAAATTCCTCGAATTCTAAAAGGGGATTGATTTTTAGCAGTGGTGGAAAAAGTACTAAAATGTTTTACTTAAGTAAAAGTATCAATACTACTGCAATGTAGAAGTACTCTGTTACAAGTAAAAGTCCGGAATTCAAATGTTACTTGAGTACAAGTACAAAAGTATTGGTATCAAAATGTCCTTAAAGTACCAAAAGTAAAAGTACTAAAGTAGCCTAACTTAGATTAAATAATGTTACAAACAATATAGCATGGAACATTGTTTAAATAGATTATATGAAAATGCAATTACAAGTGGATTTAACCTTTGTCTGGCTGAGTTTCTGTGATGTCCAAGCTCTCACACACCATCTTCCAAGAGTCCTGGGACTCATGGCCTTCTGGTGAGGCCCCTGCTGGGGTCAACAGCTGGATCTCAGATGGCACTTCTCTCTCTTCCATGTTGTTTACTGTACCCAGTGGTGGTGGAAGAAGTACTCTCATGTTTTACTTAAGTTTAAGTATCAATACTGCAATATAGAAATACTCTGTTAAGTAAAAGTCCGGAATAAAAAACAAAAAAAAATACAAAGGTATTGGCATCAATATGTACTTAAAAGTACAAAAAGTACTCATTATGCAGAATGTCCCATTTCAAGTTTTCAAATGTATAACAATCCTTAGAAAATAGCAGATCTACAACCTCACAATCGGCTATATATCAAATGGCCTAAATGTATTGGGTTTAAGTGGTTCCTGTATGTTTTGTAATAATAATCAAAATCTACAAAGTAACTATAGTAACTAAAGTTTTCAAATAATTGTAGTGGAGTAAAAGTACAATATTTGCATCTGAGATGTAGTGGAGTAGAAGTAAAAGTACTGAAAATTGGAAATACTATAATAAAGTGCTTCAAAAACATCCTTCAAAATTGTACTTAAGTACAGTACTTGAGTAAATGCACTTAGTTACTTAACACCACTGACTGTGATTGATTGATTGATTGATTGATTGATGTACTTTATTTAGTAAGACATAAGAAACAGTACATGGAAGTACAATTCACAATACTAGGTCTACTAAACTGGATAACTCATAAAAGCACTAAGCTTGTTTAAAATGACGCACACAAATCATGATGTACCAAGTTGATCTGGTGAATAAATCAAGCAGATCATGTATTTACATAGATATAGTAGTCTGAAGTCTGAACTCTTGCTAGTTGTTGTTACGCTAGTAGGACGTCTAGATAAGTTGATGACAAAGTCGTGTTGTTTTTGTTTTGTTTTCTGTAAATTAAATGGTCAAACATTAGATGTAACTTTGCATATTAATCGAAAGCCCATTCATTTCATGAACCTCTTTAAAAGTGTGTTTTAGAGACTAAGATACTCACTTTAGTCGTAGAAAGTCGAGCCTCTTGATGGGTGAATCTGACGATGCTGGGTCAAGTGATGCTCACACACTACAGGTGTTGTGTGGAATTCCGTTCCCCGAGGATTTGTGTTCCGACTGTGATTTAGCCAGAAACGGAAGTCCTAACCAGTCTTTTCCAGTGGTGTAAATGTACTCAAGTACTGCAGTACAATGTTGAGGTCTTTTTTTCACTTTACTGGAGTATTTCCAATTTTCAGTACTTTTTACTTCTACTCCACTACATCTCAGAGGCATATATTGTACTTTTTACTCCACTACAATCATTTGAAAACTTTAAGTTTACTTGTTACTTTTCGGCCGTTTCAAAAATTAGACGATCTAAAGATGTTTTATACATTTGAAAACTTGTGAAATGGGACATCCTGCATAATAAGTACTTTCTATTTTAGGTACTTTAAGTACATTTTGATACCGATACTTTTGCACTTTTACTGAAGTCAATTTTTAATTCTGGACAACTATTTCTACATTGCAGTATTTAAATGTGAGTATTTTTTTCCACCACTGGCCATCATATCTAATGCCTAAACTAAAGGGAAAACATTTTGACTGGGGAACACATTTCGACACAACATGTGTTTATGTTAAACACGACCTAAAGATGACCCTGGCCCCTCCCCCTGGAAACGTGTGGATGAGTTTCAGTCCTCCAATAGAGGTAAGACAATTTATCTGTGTCGATCCTGAATCAGTGCCACTTCTGTTAACTGAGAAGATGTAGGCCTGCTATGGCTTCCTCCTCTAGGCCTTTCAGGGGTATAACCAGAAGAGTGGGCACCTGTGAAGTCTGAGCACTTCATTGTTAAATTGGCTATTTTTTCCAAAATGTGAAGAGAAAAAAAAAGAATGCAGTGTATGCTTTGGAAAATGGTCTGAAATAAGGTAAAGTATACATGATGTGAACTTGCTTGAACATTTGACATTTAAGGCCTAATTCAGCAATTGCTACACAACATGTGGATAGCCAGTTATTGCATAAACAATAACTTGAAGATTAAGTTTAGGTCTAATACTGATGTATCGTGCATGTTCAAATCATGCATACTTAACATTATTTCAGTCAATTTTCCAAAACAACAACAAAAAATAGCCAATTCCACATTGAGGTGACCAGACTTCTGTTGCCCACTGTTCATGTATCACTTTCAGACAGTGAATATACATAGAGATAGATGATCAGTGTATGTGTTAGATATCACTTCTGCTGACCTTTTGAAGTTATTGTTCCTGTTTCCCTCAGCACATTTTCATCATGCAAAACAATAATGCAAAATAGAGGATAGCTAATGCAATCTATTGTCAAGACTTTTCAAAGCAGACCTGTATGCACGCACGCATAGCCCTATATAACTATTCAATTATCTAATTATATAGGGCCTGTCACTATGATGGTAATAGGGTTTCAAGAAAGTTCTCCATACTTGGCCAATACTTATTTGATATCTGTCTTGGTGGGGTTTGTAGGATTGTATGGAACATTCAAACCCCCATCCAAAATCCACCACTGTGGATGCATTTGTATAAACTTCTCTGCAGTATGTTAGTGGGGTGAGCCCCATAGCCCCAGTATGTGTCTGTCGAGTGCCTCTTAAAGGTTTGCCATTGTGGTGGTAATTGCTTTAATATAAAGATACAATACGTTTATTGTTTATTCTTACTTTTTATTCTACTATGCAATAGTAGTAATGAAAACATCTGCATTTTTTGAGGGATGGGGTTAGACTATTCCAATCCTGGGTGGCAGTGCTGTAGAAGGAGAATTTGCCCATGTTTGTTTTATGGGTGGGTGGTACCAAATTGTTGTTAACGCTCCCTCTAGTATTGTGACTGTGGGTGTTGCTAACTTTTTAGAGGTATTTACTCAGATATGTGGGAATAGGCGGCATATTGGGCAAATTTGCATTTACAATTTTGAAGACCAGTCCCATTTTTAGTTGTTTAACCCTGTCTTCCACCCTGAGCCAGCCTAGGCTGGCAAAATGGGTCGGAAAAAGGTGGGTCATGGGCCCCAGTCCGAGGAGTAGCCGAATCAGTTTGTTTTGGGAGGTTTGAAGCTTAGTCTTCAGTGACACTGAGGTGTTGGAGTACCAAGAGGTGCAAGCATAGTCAAAAAGGGGCTGACCATGACCTTGAAATCATTTACATCCATCTGTCTGAGGGAATGTTTGGTCCCAAAGAGAATGGATTCAGTTTTCCCAAGGTAAGCCAAGTACGGATTTTGGAGAATTTCGGAGCTGAGAGCTTCCTCAACTTGCAATTTGTCCTCTCCCGAGATCAGGAGTGCTGAGTCATCAGCGAACAGGAACAATTTGCAGTTGCAGGCAGCATTCATGTCGTTAATGTATAGAAGGAACAGTAACATCCCTAGAATGCTGCCCTGAGGAACCCCACAGCTCACCGGGAGGGATGAGGACATGGTTCTGTTGATGTCAACCACTTGTTCTCTACCCTCCAGGTAAGATCTCATCCAGTTTAGTGATGTGCTATCAAAACCAATGGCCCTCAGCTTATCAAGTAGGCTAATTCATTGGATTGCTTATCTCTTACTGAGATATAACACATACAGATATAATTACATCAGCTACAGTGAATCATACATACAAACATATGAACATCAGAACAACATCAAGAGAAAAAACTAAACAAAAAAAACATTGTCGAAGTAGAAAGCTGAGAGGTGTCTAGACTTTTATTCGTTTCCGACACCTGCTGTATTAAAGATAACAAACTGGTTTTATGATGATCAGACAGATTTATTCATTTATGGCCAAATTTGTGCCGCTCCCCTATTCTTCAACTTCAATATTATATTCAATATATCATGTAATATCATATCATAATCTATGTTATTTTTCAACAGCTTTATTAATTAAACATATCCCCCAAAATAGTTATTATACACATTGTTATGTGTATACAACTACATTGTTACTACTACTACTACATTGTTATGAAAAAATATCCTGTGAGTTTTGTAATGATTGTATTATGCCACGCCCCCCCTTTTTTTTAAGCACCCCCTAGTAGTCGAGTAACACTTTTACAAATGATTGCGGTTTAGCAGGAGATGTCAAAAAATTCCTTTTCTCTTTTTTTTTCTTTCACAAATCTTCATTTATAACAGATATAATACAATACAATACAATACAAACAACAAACACAAACAAAGAAGTTATTAATACAACAATACAACAACATCAGAGCCAGGGGGATATACTAACGGAAAACATTAAAGAGTGAACACAAAAGTACAGTTCTTGTGGGTTTCTTATTTTTTTAGTCATACATAGTTTTAATGTACTGCTTGTGGCATTTGTTCCTAGTGCGAATGTGCGTGCAAAGTTTCACACAATCGGACACTGCGTACATGATTTGCAGCATTTTGTTCAAAACGGGCCACTCCTGCAAACTTGTCAAAATTAGCCAATGAGGATGGAATATGAAATACCAAACAGATCCGTCTTGATCACATGACTATAGAGATCATGTGCAATGATTTGGATAAAATCTGAAGGAGTAGTATTAAAAAAATGTTGTACATAAGTCGGCCTCCTGGTGGCGCTATAAAAGGCAGATGTGGAAAATGCAGGGCAAAGCTTTTTCCTTGGCATCTATCTAGGAGTGCGCATACAAAGTTTTACACAGATCGGTGCAGTTATAGTAAAAACTAGCTGTAGTTTACAACCCTCGTAGACGTATTTACGATTCTGACGTCTTCAATCAACGTCAGAATCGTAAATACGTCTACGAGGGTTGTAAACTACAGCTAGTAAAAACACGAATCGGACGGCCACCATGAGGCTGATTTGTTTCGATTAATGACTATATGACTGCTCTGGCATTCAGGGAGTGTGTGTGCACAGTTTAGCTGCGATCAAGCCAAAGGTGCCGGAGATTAGCTGTTCAACCACGGACGGGGTGCAATTGGGTGCAAATGCATTTGACAATAATGATCAAATTAATTAAGTATACCTAATTTGTATTATTATTACTATTATTATAGAAGCCAAAACAGGCCTCTGTGTATGCGTGATTTAAGACACAACACTTAACTGACGTAATCAACAGTTGGTTTATTAGACACGGTCACGTGACATATTTAGGCGCGTCCCCGCAGCCAGTCTACCAACCGACCTACCAATGAATGCAGTCGAGAACGCGCGGCTTGTCTAGGAAAGTGTTGTCGGTGGTCGGTGTCTCCTCCCATACAGCCAGGCGGTGTGGTGTGTGCCCGTCCATTCTGTTAAAACACAACGAACAACGGCATTTTTTAACATTTCTACTTCTTTCTCTGTGTTTTGAAAAGTCAGTGCGATATTCGGAAGAAGAAAAACAACATTAGTGACCACTAGTCAGCCTATCAGCGCCTGTGTGTCGGAAAAAAGGGGCTTGTGTTGGAGTGACAGGCGGCTTTGTGGCATGTGATACAGTGTCGCGGATGTTACTACAAAGGAGAAGAAGATACTTTGTATCATCATAATGTTTTCTGTGGATCATCATCAGCACTCTGACTAGAGCTGAAGAAGATGAGTCCTGATGCTCTTATGTTTTTATTGTGCTCTTCTTGTTAGCTGTGGAATAGCAGGCGGTCCCAGTCGATCAGAACAATGACTATTCGGAAGCCAAATTGTTTTCTTGGATACTCTTCTTATTTGACATTGCATGGACAGTGATCTGCGTTTTTAATCCTGTTGGAAAGGAAGTGTCACAACTAAACGTTGTCCAGAAGACAGCTACAGGGAGGAGGTGGATCAACTCTTGATTTGGGCAGTGGCGCGTTCTTCTGGGGCAATCCAACCATACGGATTATACCTCCTGCCTTGCCTTTGTGTGACTCACTGTGAATGGATTGTATTAAGTTCATATCTAGCACTTTGCGAAACGGGTCACTGTATTAGTTTACCTCCCCTTTCCTCCCCACTTCTGACATTATATTAGGTTAAATTATTATCAGGAAGTGTCGGACAATTCCTGATGTGCCGTTTTGCTGCTCTCTGAAACTGTCCGTTACTGCAGGCAGAAGCAACGAGCGCGCAACCGTCGACCCACCCGGCCAGGCGGACGAACAACGATGGCGAACGATTCTGTACAAGTAAGTCCATTTAAGTTAATACTTTTCACCTCCTTCCAGTGCCGGCTGTGTGTGTGTGTGTGTGTGTGTGTGTGTGTGTGTGTGTGTGTGTGTGTGTGTGTGTGTGTGTGCTCCTAAAGGCCATTTGTGAGAATGCACACGTCTGAGCTGAGTGTACACAGTATATCCACTTAAGACTAAAGCAGACTTAACGTGGGGTGGGACAGTTTGTTTCTTGTTCTAGTTATTAATGAATCATGTGACACTTGTGGCAGCAGGCAGGGGCATGGCCCTCTGGGGGTGGAGGTGGGGGGTGCATGGCTGCAGTTGTTGGGGTCACCTTGGTGCTTCTTTACCAGATTGGTGTGTGTATGTATGTGTGTGTAATGTATGTTCTGTAATAAGTAAGTGTTGTGTTGAAGATGTTGGGAGTTAAAGCTAGGGCACACACAGGCACAATAGTGGTGGGTGTTTGGAACACACACACACACACACACACACACACACACACACACACACACACACACACACACACACACACACACACACACACACACACACACACACACACACACACACACACACACACAAAGAGGGCATTACTAGTTCATGGAAGCATTAGCAAGCATGCCGTGCAGACTGCTTACTTGGCGTTTTACAAGGGATGATTGTGTGTGTCACGAAAACACGCACACGTTTGCCTGATGTGTCATGCAAAGCGATAAGGCAGTATGTTTATAATAGCCTCCAGCCTCCAGAATAAATTATGTAGACAGATGACAATGACAAGATGTTGAGGGAGAACAGCCACTCTGATATGACTTCCGAGGAAGCTGCAGGGCCATTGAGCCAGGCTGCAGTTGACAGTACATCTAATACAGTGTGATTTAACCAAGTGCTAGTGTAGTATGTCAACTGTTGACTTGTACAATGGGGAGGTATGAAGCCTTTGGCAGTAGGAGAGTCCACACTGCTCTCCAATTGTAGCATACAGTATGTGTTTTCCCATACAATTCTTCTTTTCTTCTTCTTTTTGGCATCGCTTTATTTAGATAGGAGAGTGTAGAGAGTCAGGAAACCTAAGGCAGAAAGAGGGGAGACATGCAGGACAGCAGTTGGATTCAAACTCAGGTCCTCATCACTCACAAGGAGCATTTAGTCAGTACATGAGGGGCCCCATCTTGCCTTACCTTTGCCTAAACTTTGTAGGCATTCTTCTTTACCATTTTGAACGACGTGTCGATGTAGATCGGCTATTAACACTATTTTAAAATGTTTTTCAAAATAGTACAAAATGCCAAAAAAGTTTAGGCACAAAGGGTAAAGATAGGGCCCGAACTGTTTGAGCCACTCGGCACCCCTTCCCATGCAATTATAAATTTCAAGTTGGAAGTATCACCATATCATTTTTGTAACAGTACAAGAAGCCAGCATATGTGATCTCCGCAAATTGCAATTAGCCGAGCAAAGAACAGGTGCAAGTGGAAGTGCAGAAGGTGAACATTCCCATGTTCCATCATCAACTAAAACATTAACATTGTTGGCTGACATTAACAAGGATAAGTGGCTTAAAACCAGGTTGCCTAATGCCTGCCCTACAGTAATAATTGTCTGAAAATGACATGCTTAGTAAGTATGAGGAAGCTGCGTGTCTGTGTTTCCCCTGGTTCTTGCCAATCCAGTCTCTGGTAGGCCTTCATTTGCCTATTGCACTAAAACAGAGGTCACTGTCTGACTTATACAGACTCTGACATGGGGTTAAATCTTCTTTATATGCTTGCTTTCTTTGTTTACCCATAAGCCAAGTATGAAAGTTATTCAACAGTTCTCTGTGCCAATTTCTCAGTGTATGTTATATTTGTCACACTTCAAGTTCATGTCTGTTCAACGACCAGTCTTTATTTTCCCTCCTAAGTTTATGTCAGGAAGTCATAATAACACCGCCATGTGTTGGTTGTAAAAAGAAGAGAAAAAAAGGCCACGTCTGTACTCTATTATGCATCCTTTTTAAATACACCATGTCATCTGAATGCTTTTAAAAGCTTTGTACTTCTGGGTTGGTTTGCCACCTCAACTATGGCTAATTGTAGCTGTTGGTGCCTTGATGTCCCCCACTCAGATAGCTTGATGGTAGTTGACAGAAATGGAAATGTCTTAACACTACTAGCACTGTAGCACATGATGGTAGAGTGGTTGTGTCTTGACAGTTTTCTTTACCCATTTGCACCATTGCAGGCAAATGATCATTGACTTGAGGTTGCTTAAATCCTTACCACTGGCAAAATCGGTGCGTACTTGTGTGTATATTATGTATATATTGTATATTTATGAGTATGTGTATTCTAAACTGTGATTACAAAGTGTTCTTCTTCTTCTTCGAGAGAGAGAGAGACACACGCACGCACGCACAGTATATTCCCGAAACTGTGAAAAAATATTATGTATATATATAACAAGTTACACAACATTCCTTCTTGAAAGTTAAGTTAACTTAGAGACAGCCTCTGGTAGAGGAGAAAGCAGCTTTGACATTTCATCTTTTCCATACTGGGGCTGTTTATGTTTTGCCCCGTCCCTCCCAACCCTCAGCGGGCTCACACACTGTTATGTAGAATGGCCAAACAAAACGAGGATGATGGGAGAAGAAAAGAAGGAGATGGAAGGAAGCCCCCCACACCACCCCCCCTACCCCACCTCGATCAATGTCATTGTAAGAGCACTGAAGTGTGGAAAAGAAGGGGAAAGGGCACTCAGTGGCCACTGGTCTGAGAACACTGGAAACTATTATTCCCTTCTCTGTCACAAGATCTTACCATACGGGATTCTCAGGGTTTGACTGATGCACTGAAGAAGCACTAAAAGTTGACTCTCCCTAGTGTGAGTTATTATATCTATTATTTGCTGACTGTCTTTTGTCATACACCTTGGGTGTGTGTTTATCACTGTATGTGTATAACACACCATTTTCACTCATAAGAGCTGTTCTATGCAGTTCCTGTACTGCCAGCCCATATGGTTTGTGTTCACAAATGTATTCAGGTCTATCAAGTAGAGAATAGCCAACTGGGCCAGCACAGGTGATGGTAGGTTTTGTCAAATGTAACTGATGTTGTACCATCATGTTATAACATAAAGTGAAGTATCTGCTCTATGCTGACTTCTGGTCTAAGGTGAGCTCAGCTTGGGTCCAGATTCGGACCTCAAGAATCCAGGCTGTATAATAAAGTATTGCGTGGGTGGGGGGCTTTCGCATTGATGGACATATTGAAGATCCTATGTTCTACTTAATAAAGTCAACTGGGAGACAGACTGTACGTTTCAGGCTATGAATTTCAGGTGACACATTTTAGATTGTAACAACGTGCGCATACTATACGGTTTGTGTACTTATGTCAAGTATGTTTTGGGCCCAGTCCCAATGTCATCCAAGACAAGTATATTATCTTCCTATATAGAGAATACACAGAGTATACACAGTGGAATGGCTACCCAAACTCATAGAATTACAGCATGTACATTGTGCACTGGTCCTGCATTGCCGTGTGCGTCCACCATTTCTCACATTTTCTCACGCATCAGATATGAGGGGATAAGAGGTTTATCACACATTTCTATACATCACATGCCTCTGATTGTGGACGGGAGGCAGCAGACCAGTGGCGCTCTGCAGCCTCTTCAGTCACAGCGTGCCTTTTGTTCACCCCACAGGAAGACTGGATACAAAAAAACAACCCCAATAGGAATCTGAACCAAACTGCGTCACGCTTCCTCATTAAGGTCAAAGGGGAGACAGGAATGAGTGGGGAAAGCTGCAACACAAGTGTTTATAATAACCTTTCTGTACACCATCATGTAAGGGAATGGTGGATTTTGCTGTCGCAACATCATATTTTACAGGGAAGCTGAGCTGAACTGCACAGCTGAAAGCCCCAAGTCACCACATAGCACTGTAGTAGTTGCATGTAAATGGCATGCACAGAGGCAGACACACAGGGGAATACATAGGGATACTTCCCATAAGCCGTTGCATGACGTAAGGAGACTGTTATGCACTTATCTCATGCTTTTTCTCAGCACTGCCTCTTGGCCATGGAGACAGACAGAACCCAAGCTAATACATTTTTTCATCACAGAACATTAGAGTAACTGAAGACAGAGAAATAACTGATGCTCTCATTCATATTGCCTAGGTTTGTTGTTTCATGTTACAGTACCACATGAATTATACTAGCAAGCAAGCAAGCATAATGCTTAATATAGGCGTAATGTGCTGCTAATCTCTTATGATCTGGTTCTGCCGACTGTACTTACATTGTGCTTGTATCTCTTGCTCTCTAGCCTATCCTGAGTTTAATGTAGGCAACTGTGCATTGGGTGTATTGTCAGCATGAACGCAATGTGTCTTTTGACAACCAGTTCTAACTTTCATCTACTAGTTGATGTTAGAAGTACATTGTCAGCTTCCTGTGCAGCACTTATGGATCACAGAAAACCTCACTCCCTGCTCAGGGCTCTGCATGCAGACAGTTTGAGGTACTGTAAGTAACACATGTAAATGTAAACAGTCATACTAACTGTCTTCTGTTCTGACAGATACTGTCTTCTGAGAGGCTGTGGATTGTGTCTTTATGTTTATACTGCGGTGCTATGTGGGGCTTCCTGCTGTCTTTGTGCTGTATTGTTCACATCCCTGCAAGACGACATCAAAAGCACCATTTATTTGTTTTGCTGGTGACATTAATCTACACCGCACAATACGTTAAAATAAACCACAGAAGTGTTGGTTTTCTGCCAAGTGTGTGTGCATTTCTTAAAGTGCTACCTTTGGCTACCCATGTTTGATCAAACTTAAATTACACTTACACTCGAGATTGGGTTGTGCAGTTACCATGCCATGATGTAATTCCAAATATTGGTGATATTTCTTCTTTAGATGATCTGTTGATTAAAAATGTAGAATTCAAAATAATCTCCCCATCACATGAGGAAACGGGCCATGTCAGTTGGGAACGATGCAAATAGGGAATACATGCCCCACCCTGTTATGCAATGCCCTTTATACCCGTTGTCAGAGTACCTGTTGTAACTGAGGGTCAGTCTGTCTGTGTCCCTTTTGGAAAAGTCCTTGTGCAGTCTGTGGAGACTGTGTGAAGAGTGCTAACTGACTCTGAAAAGTGGACCATCTACCTAATGAAATTGCAGGTGTGGGCAATTCGACAGGTGTGGGGAATTGACCAAATCAAGCTTAGGCTGGGGTTGCCACGGCAATCAATTGGCTCATTTTGGCCACGGGCAGAGCCTTTTGTTGAATGGGTGTATCAGTTGGCTCGGCGGTTCTGGACAACCGCCTATCGACTGACTCGACACCGGGCACTGCACTCCCTCGGGTCATTCCTGTGTGCCGAATTTGAATTCGGCACACAGGTACAGGTACTACAGATCATGTACAGAGATTTTGCGCCATTTATTGTAAGATAAACAAACTCAAACAAAGCAGATTCTGACAATGTATAGCATTATAAAACCCCACACATATTTTTATTCAAATTGACTTGTCAACTTGCTGGTGATTTTACTATTTGAACTAAGAATAAGCTCCGGACTGGATCCCCGGATCTAGATTCAGATCTTCAAATTGTTTGCGTTTGTTTGTGTGCCGCCCTTTTTGTTTATGATAATTGACTCAGATTGCTGTGCTGAAATGAATGTGCAACATCGATTTGCACAAAGACCAAACAAAGTACAGTATGCTTTGGAAAAATGGTCAGCAATAATATCCGGTGAGTTGTAGTCAATAAGCCAAACATGCAAGGCCACCGATAGAGGCTACTCCTCTCAAGAGGTACAGCACAGTGGTGGACCAGGCCTGTAGGGGCCTGAGGGTGGAATAGAGGCTGGGGGATCTAAAGGCCATTATGCTGATGATGAGGCTCTCTGACAGTAGCAGTACAATAGGATCTATTGTCTGACACGCTAGCAGTCCAGATCACATTCACTTCGCCTGTCTGTTCATTTCCCCTATCCTAGCTTGGGCAGACTCAATGACCACACCCTCAACTAACCAACCCAACCAGCCAACCAACCCCCCACGCCCAGTGGTGCTAAAGCCCACGAGTGCTGTTCGCGTGTGTAATGACAAGAGTGCTCGTATTGTTTGCATATTTGTAAATGCGTTTTGAATGCTTGCTTGGATTTTTGTCTTGTGTACTGCAAAGCTTACTATGGCTTCAAACAGGTTTTGTCTTTGTTTGAGTGAACATTCAATGCATATTTGTGTGACTTTTGCCATTATAGTATACAATATCTGATCGGATTTGTAGTGATTAACATACTGTATATCCCAGCAGCCTTTCCCTGGTAGTACACAGTCCCAGGGAAGTCTTTAGGTTCCCTCCAGCCCTCCTCCACCTCTTCTTGCCACTCTGCAGAAATCCTATAATTCTCTTGCCCTCATAGTGACATGCCCCTCTGTTCCAAATATCAGCTCTTCCTCCCCCTACCCATCCCACTTCATAAGATTAGATGATGTGACACGTTGTGAGCTTGTATATAGGCCTGTCACAATTATTACATAATTGTCTAATCGCAATTATTTTAGATAATTGCAATTATTTTTAGCTTAATCGTGGATTCGTCATGATCGTCAAAATTGTTTCCATGATCCAAAATGCATTTTCAAATATAAAAAAAGCTGAAATTGCATATCTACAAGCTTACGACATGTTGATTGTAGATTGTAGATCAGCTATTTTCGCTATTTTAATTTTAAAAGTATAAAATAATTAAATATGTCTGTAATTTCTTAGAGACAAAAGTTATTTGTCATCTGCCCTGTGTAATTTTTGATTACGAAGCCTAAAAGCCAAAGTAATTTGTATTCATATGCTCCAGTTTTCAACGACGGAAACACAATTAAATCGTTAATCGCAATTATGTGTATGACAATTAATCGTCAACTTACATTTTCTAATCGTGACAGCCCTACTTGTATATCTGCTATTTTCAGGCTACCCAGCCTTGGTCAGCGATCTGTTATAACTGTGATTCCTAGAAGTCAGTTTACAATGAAACAGTGTCATGGGAAGCGCCACCCCAAAACAAACACACTGTGTTTTGAGCTGCAAAGATGTGTCTGCGGGCCGACATACCACTCTCCACCTGATCAGAAGGAACAGCAGGAGCATTTATTCACTGTCATAATAAACTGTACATTGTGCATTGCTGCATTAACAACTTTCCTGCCAAAGCCTAATTTATATTCTGTACAACGTACGTGCAAGTGCATACGATCCACAAGTGAACATTATGTAAACCTAGATTAAGAACTTAAAAAGTGTGATTCTTTTTTTTAATCACACATTTGTATCAATAATTGTCTGGCGATGCATCGTTACATCCCTATTAGCCAGGGATCACCCCACCAACTGGACAGCTGGTGGCCTATGATGTACAGTACAGAGAAACATGTGGGACAGGTGTATGACAGTGTAAGACTGTTCGCTTTTCTGTACTGTGAGGCAATCTAGAAGTGTTTTGTTTAATCCACCATCCCTATTGCTCCTAACTCCAGCCCTGCTTTCTGACCTTAACCTTTCTTCATTATGCCTGGGGGGGCCCCGTGGCCAGAAACATTGATCCCAGGCCTGCCACTTAGGGTTATCTATGTGGCCACTAGGATTTTGTGGCAGCACAAAATGAACAACTCTAATGTAGAGAGAGAGCTAAACTTGAACTGAGTTCTCTCAACATTAGCCAGCCAATAAAGCTAACAAGCTGTGGGTTTGTTAATGGGATTGTTATCTTCAGTGACACAGCCTCACATTTCGAGTACATCTTCTAAAATAGAACATGCTCACAGCAGCCATCTCTCTCTTAGCATCTCAGTCCTGTGGTCTAGGACTGTCTGGCAGACTGCTCTTACGCCAGAAGAAAATAAATGTCTACTTCTTAATTAAAGATACAATCAGCAGTTTATTCATCTATTGCAGAACAGTTTATTTCAACTCTAGAAACTAGTCTAGACTAGGACATGGCATTTGAGTGAGTGTTGGAATGCGTTGGACTGCAAGACAAGTACAGCTATTAAATATGGTGTAATACTCCCATTTGCGGAAAAAACATAGTCTCTGGCCTTCGGCATGATGGAGACAATAATTAATCACTCTAGGAATGATTAGGGTTATTTTAGAGGGGAACATATTAATAAGGCAGTCGTTCAATACTGTTGTTGACTCAGCATGACACCTCTGTGATTATGCATGCAAGACCAGTTACCAAGAAGTCAAGAAATCATTGTTGTTTACATAATGTCTGTCAGATGGACTGTACTATTTTAAGTAAGTACAGTAAGTGAGTGACTGGCCCAATTTGCCTTCGTTATCCTTTGCAAAGTCACTATGTGTATGATGTTGATGCTGAAATAATATTGTGCAGCCCTACAACGCAGTAGGCTTCAATGTTTTGATGTTTTGTCTTTTGTGGTGGTGGTTCGATGCTCCTGGCGTCCCAGTAGCTCAATTAGTTGGCCTACTTAAACCTGTAGGGATACGAATGTATGTGCAGAGAAAGGTGCACAAGGGATAGTTGTCTTGACACTTGGATATCGGGGTCCCAAATCCCTTCCCCTCACAAACTAGGCTACTAATAGTTTTTTTTTTAACCGATTCAATCCGGGAACGCATCTGTGTAATTTTAGATTTCTTTGGCTATTCAAAAATAGCAGATATAAGCTCATAGCACGGCACAGAGTGCCGTGGTATGAGCTTGTAGATAAGCTATTTTTGAAAAACAAATCGTGAAAATGTGTGCAAATCTTTGAATATATACATTTTACAACTCAAATCTTTGCTTCTGGGGGTCCCTGGAACAAAATATTGCTACTTCTCTTGCCTTTTGGCACACCGTAACCGACCATACAGGGTGATTTCCCCCACATTTATAAGGGGGTCGGCTACACGACAAAGCAGAGAAGGAAAACTTCATGGAATCAATCGGTCCCCAAGGGTCACAGCAGAGGACAGTTACACATAATAGAAAACACTATTGTTGGGTGTGCTGGTTAAGCCTTGTTCTGTGGGGAGTTTTCCTGCACATTACCGTAAGCCTTAATATGACCCAATTTATTCTTTGAAGCTGTAAAGGAAAATTTCAACCCCACGATGTCACGTTCAGTGTGGGAAATGAAATGAACACCAGCCCTGTCTGTTTAGCCAAATAATGGTTTATTTTGTCTGCGACTGGGGATCTTGTTAACTCTACCAGCCTTTTATCACTGACTGACTGTGTGATAAGACAGTGAAAGGTCACTATGGACAATCGAGTACACTGCCCTGCTCACACTGTCAGCATGGTTTCTGAATGGAATAGGCTTTCACAACATGTGAGAAGAGTCTTATACCTACCCTTTTAAAGATTCATATGACACCCTATGTAAAACCATCCCCACTGGCCCCCTGTTGCCCTTATGCCCTAAAGCACCGTTTCCCAAACACTGGGTCGGGACCCATTTGTGGGTCGCAGACACAAGTTTATGGTTCGTGAGGAAATCTCCCTTTATTTTTAGTTTCCTTTTTTATTTATTTTTATTTATAAATATTTTCAAAACCAACATTTCTTTTCATACAGTACATTTAAAACAAATTCAAACTTTTCCAAAAAAAAAAGTTTTATCTAAGAAATTCCATCCAGATCTACAAGCTCTTGTGAGCTTCTAGTTTGGCTATTTTCACTAGTTTGTGTGTTTGTGTCCTGGGGAGACATCACATTTCTCTTTTGGGTATGGAGTTAAAACGTTTGGGAACCACTACCCTCAAGCCCTGGTAGGACCAGTCCCACCAGTAAACAACTATTATTGACTAGGTTACACACTACCATACCATTCCACTACACCAGAATAACTGTATTGGATTTCTGTGATGAGATCAATGAGATCCAGTCATGCTCACGGCAGTTTTGTGTTGCGATCAATTGTGTTGTCCAATATGAACAGATCATTGTACAGTTCTTAAGCTCTGCTGCCGGAGGACACGTTAGCGCAGTCTTTCTCAAAGTGGGGCCTGGGGACCCCAGGGGTCCTTGAGGAGGGCGTTCCAGGGGGGCCCCCAGCAAAATGTGTTAGTATACTGTAGTATCAAAATCAGTTTAACCACTTTAAACCTATATACATTGGCTATTAGAAAATAGCTGATGTACAAGCACTCACAACGCAAGTTGTGAAATTATAGATTGGCTATTTAAAAAAATCTTTGAAAACATTTCAATTTCACTCAAATCTTTTTTTTTTTTTTAAATCATTTTGTGCCATGTCCCTGGCACGAAATAGTTTCAGATGGGGGTCCATGGCCAAATGCAAATTAATTTGGGGCTCCTTGACATGAAAAAGTGTGAGAACCACTGACTAGCAGACCAAAGTTCTTCTAATCAATGGTTCTTCTGGGAGAGAGAGCAACAGTTGGGAGTCCTCCCTGTGTAAAGTGATCCAGCATGTAGTCCTTCTGTTGTTGTATCCCCTCCCTGGCTAACTCACTGTCCCTCCCTCCCCTTCCTCCCTTCTACTGAGGCAATACACCAGCTGGTCTGTCCTCCTCCTCCTCCTCCACATCTCCCCTCCCCTGCACTCCTCTCCTCACTTCTTTCCTCCTTTCCTGCGGCCTCCCCTATTTTTCCGCTCTGGGTATGGTTGGACCTCAGGACCGTATCATCCACTGGGGATAATTAGAAGGGAGAGGCTACGTTTTCTTTTTCTACTTTGGCCCCCAAAATAGTGCTATTGGTGCTTATCAGTCTTCAGCCAAGGAGACATCTCTCTTTAGTTTTTCTCTTTTTTAGTTTTTGCTTGTTTTTTTCCTGTCATCGGGAAACACCTGTGAATTCCATTACAGAACACTGTGTACTATATTAGCAGTAATTTAGCACAGCACATCTATTTTAAAACAAGCTATTGGAAGATTTTTTTTTAAACATCAGTGAATGTGTGTTTGAAATCCAGCAGGCAAATATTATGTTGATAAGATCTTGTTTTAAGTTGGACTTTATCCAAGTGTGTGTGCGTGTGCGTGCGTGTGCGTGTGCGTGCGCGCGCGTGTGTGTTTTCTCATGCGTCATCATGAGAATACGCCAAGGGTGGGTGTGGAGGTGTATAAATAGGCTGAGGGACTTATTAAAGTCTCACTCGAGTCTAAACAATACTTCTCATTAGAATGGGCTGGAGATCAAGTTACGCTGATAAGAGTCTATTGGAAAACCCACCAACACGAGGTGAAACGACGGCTGGAACAATTCTTTGTCTTGACCTGTATGGCTGAAAAGATGGTGAGACTTCTGGGGTCCACTTCTGAAACACATTTATTCTGTTATTATAGCCTACATTATTCATTGCAAACTTCTGTGACAACTTTCTAGACTAATACTTGAATTTTGAAGAAAGTCCACTTGCTGAATCGATCAACTTAGGATTGCAGAGCGTTTACTTTATGTTAACTCTTGTATTTAACAGTTTTGTGATGCACATGTTTCATCACAGACGTTCATCCACAAAATGAACACTACTAACAGCGAGTAACAAGAGCAGTTTCACTTTGTTAGTCAATTCCCACCTGCATTCTATTCTTTTTAAGGACATTAATTTTTCAAGTTGGTCGACTTCCTGAAAAGCTCTCTATGCCAAAAATAGCTCTATCCACCTGCCTTAGGTGGCCGTGTAGTGTAGTGGGTGTGTGTGGAATCAGGTGACAGTTGAACTGACAGGCAATATGAGAGGGGGAGGGGAATGCCGTAACATTGACACAGACTGGGTGTCATCAATCTAAAAAAACAGGTTTTGTACAACTGCACCCACCTACTGTACAGTGAGGCGGGAAGACGCTCCCAACCGCTCTGTCTGGGAAACTGAGAGACATTTCGGCACCAACCTCCTGCTCGTGTGCGCAAAACCCAACTAAAGAGAGTGCACAGAGACAGACAAACAAGTGAAGAGTATGAGCTGTATTTATTTATGCTGGCCAAGTATGACACCATGACATGTAAGGCGTTATTTATGCTTGGTTGCAGTTTTGGGCACTGAAAATAGCAGATATACAAGCTCTGCTATTTTCTGTGCGCGACCCAGGGTCACAGACTCACAACAAGTATACATCAAGCATAATCTTGTGATTGATTTGCGATAATCACTCAGCAATCAGCATCACTTTCTGGCTGCCTCATCAATGTCACAAGCACTGGATGGATGCAAGGGCTCCTCCTGGCTACGACATATGAATCTGAGAGCCAGAGAGACAGGTGTCTCCTATGTGAGCTTCTATACTTCTTTGCTTGATTATCAATTATTTGTTTTGGTGAGAAACATTGTATGACCAAGAACATAGATTACTGGGGGTGTGGGCAGTCATGGAAGCAGCTGGCAAGAGTACAGCTTGCCAGTCACAATCATGACATTTTACTTGACAATGAATTGTCACACAGATAATCGTGATTAACGATTTAATTGTGTTTTTGGCATTGAACATTACGAACATATGAATAAACATTTCTGTTTGCCTTTTAGGATTTGTAAACAAATGCTGCAACAAGTGGCAGGGCTATGCGCACAGGGCCATATTATTTTGCTTCAACTAATAATCAATATAATATAATAATAGAATGATTATAAAAAATGGAAGCCTGTCATTTCTGTTTGAGTAGCCTACTGTAGAATAGGATAAGTGCTTATGATATTATTGACAAGTTAAAGATCCGGCATATACATTTTGTTTCAGATAAAATATGACAGCTGAGCTGACAGCTGGTGTTTTGAATGAGACGAGCCACGTGCGTGCTCACGCACAGTCCCACACATGCAGCTGTAGAAATATTTATACCATGGATATGCGCTGTCATCATCTGGAGACTCGTATTTAGAATTTTATTTTTGACAGAGAGCACTACCTCTGTATTGCATTAGAAAGGTCTCCGCTACCCCTCCTAGCATCCAACCAGAGAGCTCTACGTCCTCTCCGCCAGCCTGACGGTCAAAACAGTGTACCCCCACCGCCCATTCAACAGCAGAGTTTCGGCAATGGACGCTTTCCAAGACTTACCGGCACCGACGTCGGGTTGGTGTGGGAACACCTTGTATACGTAAACTTTTACGGAAATAGCCGACCAACAAGCACACAACGCGTTGCATCGCTACGCATTGTGTGCTCGAAGATCTGCTATTTCTGCTATTTGTTTTTTTTTAATGTTTGAAACTTTATGAACACTTTTCAACATGGAAATGATAATGACAATTATTTAATAATTGTGACAGGCCTAGCAAGAGGATGAGGTCATAGGTGTATTTCCAAATACGGACACACACGCACACACACACACACACACACGCACACACCTGGCTCATGAGATTATCTCTTTTGGGAAGTCTTCCCTGTGTATGGTCAATGACACATGAAGTGGAACCAAGCTGTAATGATACCGAAACCAATTTGAGTGGAACATTGTTTTATTTGTTGCCACTATGAACACTACTCTGGAATATGAAATTGTATGTGATTTCAGATGTCAATAAATGTTTCAACATTCATTACCACTGTCACCTGCACTAAACTGTTTATTCCATCTGGGTCAAACCTCTCTTAAACCAAGGGCTGCCAGGTTAAAAGCTGCTAAAAGAACATAGAAAACTACATGGAAATATGGAAATAATTATAAACTGATGGAAATATGACATTTCTGTTAATTTTATCCTGCTTTAAAAAAAAATGATTAATGGAATCGATTCTAACAATTATATAAAATAATTGTGATTTGCAGAAATAATTCTGATCAGACCATTATGTAATAACTGACAGGCCTACTTAATCCCAGCACTAATCCTCTCTGTGTAATTCGATCACAACCCACCCAACCAGCACCATCACAGTTCCCATCTTTTCTAATTAATTGAGGAAGGCACCTCCTTCACACACCACCAACAGCTAAATATGAGAACATCTTCATCTACTCAACCTTTCACTCTCTTATGCTCCATTATTGTTTAGAATCTCTCTGTGATTAAAAAAGAAAATGTAGAATTTGTCACTTTCCCCATTACCCATTATGCTCATTTTATTTGAGGCAAAGAAAATAATGAGCCGAATGTTATTGGTCTGAGAATAGAAAGTGTAATTCCAAAACCATGCAACCTCAGACTATTTAACCCCGAAATGACTTATAATGACTGGTTTCTTTGGCTTATTTATTTCCCCACATAATTTGATTAGTAGAAATATGAGGCCAAAAAATATATCTTAAAAGCACAATGTGTTCTCAACTCTGTATTTAACAACATGATGTTCTTCTGTGACCTACTAATTGCCTGTTCAAGTAAATGTTCCGATAATGATTTGGAATACTTGACGCAAAGAAACCTGACTTATTTTATTTGATCGGTGGTTGTGTTGGAGAAAAGCTTGAGTTTAAGATTCTGCCTCAAATGTTATGTTGACCACAGTAGTCAAGATTTTGTCTTTGCCCTCAAACCCAGCCAGAATATTTCATGTATTTGTAATGGGGTGAATTTCTTCTGATTCTATTCAGACAAGCATCTATAAAAAAAAACTCCACTGCCAAATAAAATGTCCTCATTGTTAGTCACTAATGGCACAACATCCACCACCTAAAAACCGCCAGCTGATGACTATAAATACCTTTCCAACATCCATCAACTGAGCCACAGCCGGTGAGTTGAGCTTGTTCCAGCAGGTTCTGTCAGCAGTCACACAGAGTGACAGACCTGTTCAGCTGGTCTACACTACTGTTGCCACACCTGAGTCATTTTTTAAACGTTGTCACTGCAATCATATTATGTCCCAACCCCCTGCTCTGTTTGTGTTGTTTCACTATACATGAGCGCGCACACTCACACAGCTGCGCTATTAAAACCACTGCACTCTCCCCAGGGTGCTCTCATAACATAAATATGATGCACTCCTTGCAGCTCTCTCTCTCTATCTCTCCCTCTCTTCCTCTCCCTCTCCCTCACATACACACAAACATTAACAGTAGGGCTACAACTATACTATACTATAACTATACTATTCATTTCTTAATGATTATTCTATGGATTTCTTTTTCGATTAATCGAATAATCGATACCGTTTTTCATACTGTATAATGTGCGAATATCCACCTGATTCGGATGCTATCAATGCATAGAATGGGAGATTATCACGTTCTATCAGACCATTGAATGGGCGAAGTAGGCGACCTACCGTCTACCCCGCGATTTATCAGACCATTCAGTGGGCGTAATCAGGAGCTACTGACCTACCGACGGAGATGACTTCAATACTTTAGTTTCGGTTTTGGTTTTGGTTGTTTCGGTTTCGGACCATGACGGAGGCGCGCAGTCTCAGGCGAGGTGGAGCCCCGCGACGGGCCACCGAAGGAGCTAAGGCGACTGAGTTGCCGTCCGGAGCGGTGCGACCCTCGCCTGTGCCTACTCAGCGCCGTTCGAGTTATGTACCGATATGGACAGAATCGTAAATATTGTTGTGGGGACTGCTCCGCCTCCGTCGGTAGGTCAGTAGCTCCTGATTACGCCCAGTGAATGGTCTGACAAATCGCGGGGTAGACGGTAGCTCGCCTACTTCGCCCATTCAATGGTCTGATAAAACGTGATAATCTCCCATTCAATGCATTGATAGCATTCGAAGCCGGTGCGAATATCAACTAATCGATGAACCACTTAAAGGAGTAGTTCACCCAAAAAATGTCAATTACAGTACACACCCCATGAAGCATTGAATTCATGGAGATCTTTTTGTTTTTATCACGTTCCTAAGCCAATAATTTGATGACCGGCGGTCTCTCCGGTAGGAGACAAAAAGGAGACTCTTTGTGTCTCCTACCAGAGAGACCGACGTCTTTTTGGGTGAACTACTCCTTTAAGCCCTAGTGAAAATAGCACATCTACAAAACAAGTTCACAAGCTGTAGATCAGCATTCTGCCATTTTCACTTTTTTGATAAATGTTATTGATCATTTTAAAACATTATCGATAATCGATTATTTATTATGATAGATTAAATCATTTGCACCCCTAATCCAGTAACTACCAGTAAGCACGCTCCCAGCATTTTGTTCTGTCATATCAGCTGTTGGTCACGTCTCTGGTCAGGGATCTAAAGATGGTTATGTCGGTGGGTGGGTCGGTCGGTCTGTTCGTCGGTTTACCAAATGGTCCCAAACTGTATCTCAAAACCTATGTGCTGGATTGTCATGGAATGTTCTGTGCATCTTCATGGACCTCTACGGGAGAGAAAAAAAGATCCTGAGGGAATATGATAGCCACTCTGTTATGTCTTGAACCCATTAAGACCTGAGGCCGATACTAAACATGTCTTTTAAATACTAACAGTTTTCAGAAAAAGCGTATGTTGCTATATCAGTGGTGTTCAACACTTTTTCAAGTCGAGGACCTCTAAAATTATATGTATTTGGCTACCGATCTCCATCTGAAAATATTTTTGTTCCAGGTACACCTAGAACCAAAGATTTGAGTTAAAGATGTTCACTTTAAAATATATGTACTGTATATTCAAAGATTTGCACAAATCTTCAAGATTTTTCAAAAATAGCAGATCTACAAGCTTGCAGCGCGGCACAAAGTGACACACTGCAAGCTTGTAGATCGCGCTGTGAGATATATATATATATAGCTAAAATCTAAAATGACACAGATGCTTTCCCGGTCTTAATGGGTTAATTTACAATCAGGCTGTCATGTAGTGTGTCTGTCCACACACTCCTATGTACAGATACATTATGTTCCCACAACTCAACCGTGCATTGGTTTGATACACACATACACACACACACACACACACACAGCATGTTAGGGATTCATGCAGGGAACACATACAGTACACAGCCTACTGTCCCTGAGGGTAGGTACGTGCAAACATAGGAGCCAACCGGTGCCCAAGCACCTGCCCAGATTGCCTTCATACAGCAGGAGAAAGCGCCTTTTTTAGATATTACATAATTTCTCTCTTTATTTACAATAGGGCACTTCCCTTCGCAAAACTGTGTGCACGGCCCTGTCTGAGGTTGTTCCTGACCAAAAGTAGGACAGTCTTGTCTAGTAAAAAGCCCTTATGTTGAGGTGTCTGGTGGCCCAGCCAGTTAGTGCACATGCACACAGACCATATGCTCCTCGTGAGCGAGAGGACTCGGGTTTGAATCCAAGTCAAACCCCCGTCTTGTCTCTCCTCTCCCTCTACTCTTGATTCCCTCTCTCTCTACCTATCTGAAATAAAGCATACTGTAAAGTGCAAAAAATGTATAATGATAAAAAAGCCCTCGCAGAGCCAACTTCGGATCTCCCTTCTCTTCTTACATTCCTCTATGTTTACATTATTTAATTCCTTCATTCATCCTCTCCCTTTTGGCTTCAATAGTTACTACTGACGTTCAGTACAGCTATGGCTGTATGCCAAAGATATGCTTTCAATGATCTCTCTTCCTCCCTTGACCATATGGTGCCGACATCCACCCTTTCTCTGAAATTAATCAACTCTTTGTCTCATTTCCTCTCATAGACCAAGTCTATCAGGCTGTTCAAGTGTATGATTATGCTTACTTTGATTGTTTTTTTATTATTATTGCATGTGTTTCAAATTAATCATATGCTTCAATTACTTTTTTAGCAGTAACAGCATTATTTGTTTTCCATGTTCCATTCATGTTTCTTTCTCCTCTCTCTGTGTGTCTCTTTCTCTGTCTATTATTCTCTCATATCAGTGTATTTGGCAGTGGACTTATCCAGTGCGCACGCACTCTCACATGCTCTTTTATCCATCAATTGCTTCTGGCATTGAAAACCTACCAGTCCCTCCATCCCCCCCACCCCACCTCCCTGCTCTATTTGGCTGGCCATCTCTCCCGCTCTCTTGCTCACTCTACCATTCCCTTTTTTCAGGCGGTACATCTTTCTTTCTCTGTCTCTCTCTGTCTCTCTCTCTCTCTCTCTCTCTCTCTCTCTCTCTCTGTGTGTGTGTGTGTGTGTGTGTGTGTGTGTGTGTGTGTGTGTGTGTGTGTGTGTGTGTGTGTGTGTGTGTGTGTGTGTGTGTGTGTGTGTGTGTGTGTGTGTGTGTGTCTGTGTGTGTCTGTGTGTCTGTCTCTCTTTCTCTCTTTCTCTTTCTCTCTCTCTTTCTCTCTCTCTCTCTCTCTTTCTCTCTCCCTCTCTCTCTCCCCTTCTGGCAATTTATTTTGCTCTCTGCTGAGATGTTCTGTCTGCGTCTCTTGGGAATGGGTGGTGTAGGTCCCCTCCCCTATCCCGATTTTCTCATCCTTGGCTCTGAAACAGGCACAAATGAAAAAGAGTCTGAACGAGTGGAAGAGAGTGTGAAAGGGGAAAGGGGCGTCAGAAAGCAGAAAGTGAACGAAGGTGGCTTCAAATAATACAAAACCCAGCATGAGTTTGGGGGTTTCCCACTGCCATGCAGTGAGTACGGAGACATCATGGCCGTCTGCCCTATCACAGCTCATAACACATTGTCTGTGTGTTAGTTTGTGCATGAACCTGTCTGTGTGTCTGTTTTGCCAATTTGTCTTGTGTGCCTGCTATAGGTCTAAAGTTAAACTGAAAGGCTACATGGTCATGTTGCTGAGCAGGTTTAATAATCCTAGGATTGTTGATGTTCAAAAGACACTCAAATATGTGAGATTAAGATATGTAAGATTTGTACTCTGTAGACTAGTGCATAACCTCAACCAACACTGCAATTGCCAAGATATGCCATTTCCACCTTCATATGAGTGACTATGTCATTTTGCCCAAATTGCCCATGCCTTTGATTGTGACCTTGTCCTTAGTCCTTTTCAACCCAAAAGTGAATCATCTCAATCGGGGGAGCCTACGGAACATTCCCACAAAGTTCCATGAAAATACAACCATCTGTTATTCAAGTTATTCTGCTAACTGACAGACCCTGAGCTTGATTGTGAGTCATACTGTGTGACCTTATGGGCGGAGGTGAAAATGACGAGGTATGGTTATGTTTCTATAATGATGATTACATTTTGTTGTAGAGATTTTAGACTTTCTATCTGGTAACACTGTTGGGAAAAAAAAGACATACATCTTGAGGATTTGATTCAACTAGTGCCGTGCCTGTTCAGGGCGTGGCCATCATTCCGAACGTGTGTCCGTTCAGAGCGGGCCAGTTCTGGAGAACCACTCATTTGATCGACTTCACCCTCGACTACACTTCTTGTCCTCAGTAATACACCCGCTAAGAGGGAAGAGTGAAGTCAATCAGATGAACGCCTTTCAGGATATGGAAAGGACATACATACACAGACAGGCCTACATTCTGTACATACAGTATATACATACAGAGATTCCTGAAATGTATAGATTGGTGGTATTTCAACAAATTCCTTTTAGTCTCATCTGTCTTTTCTCTAATCTATTCTACAGACCTGAGGACATTGACATTCTCTTCCCTTCTCTCTACGTCTGTTTCTTCCTCCTTCGTCTCTCCATCCTGCTATCTCAGCCCTGTTTCCTTTACTCTGAGTCCCCCCTTTATCGCTCTCTCCCTCCCTCCCTCCTGCCTCCTGCTCTCCAGTCCTTTCTTCCTGCCAGGTTTTAGCTGCTGTCACCGCTCAGACATCTCAGGAATGCCTCCAGATGTTTCATTAAGATGACTCAAGTGCACAAACACAGTGAAAACCCTGAAGTTAATTTAACTCTTGAGTGTGTCAAAATGTGGACCTAGGATGTGTCCATTTGTAGAGTTGAACCACCACTAAGGATTTTGTGGTGTGTGTACACACACACACACACACACACACACACGCACACACGCAGCACGCTTCCATTCCAATGCTCTTACACGGTAGCAGATATACATAACCTTTTGCTCCGAATTCCCTTTTCTGAATCATTCTTAATGCAGTGCTGTCACTTTGAATTCTAAGCTTTCGTTGGGAACTGCAAATGTAAAGTGACATCGGCATTTCAGAGAAAGTCAGTCATGCGAACACCACATCTACTACACTCAAGACACAAGCGCTTGCAAACAGACACAGGTCTGTTTGCTGCAAGGACTGTTGAAAATATTCTTGCAAATCTAATTTCCAGTAGTTTTCAAAAGAAAGAAAAGGTAAGAGGGCCATGTTTCTGATGACTACATTGTAGGACAGTGGGTCCCAAATGGTGTGCCGAGACACACTAGTCTAGTGTGTGAGACAAGCCCAGCCTTGTGACAGCCACACATTTTTATTGCAATATACGTATACAGCTATACAATTTTAATGTATTTATTGTATATACTATATCAGTATTGTTTCCCAATACAGAGTCAAATTCTATAAACTAAAACATATATATTTTACCAACTTTCAACCTGGCATCCCTATTTTGGGCATGTCAAAATAGGTGAACATTTTAAATCTTTTAATGTTTTCACAAATGTTTAAAAACTGCAAAAATAGCAGATCATCACACCGCAAGGCGTTATATGCTTATTGATAAGCTATTTTCGCTATGAATAGGCTAGCCTACAGGTGTGCGTTGATTTTGACTTGCCCATTGGTATGCCTTGGGCACAAATAGTTAGAAAACTACTGTCTACTATGTATACACGTGCACATCATCCCAGACAGTGTGGTTCTGCCGGGCATTGCTGCATGGAGGTAATGTAGGCCAGTGGCTTAAGGCCTGTCGGAGCAATTGTATGCAAAGTCAGACATCTCTGCTCTCCTGGTCCTACAGAGATAATGTACACACACACACACACACACACACACACACACACACACACACACACACACACACACACACACACACACACACACACACACACACACACACACACACACACACACACACACACACACACGCGCTGAGGTATTTTCTTTAGAATGATTGAATAACTGAAAAGTATTAAAAAGTTGTAGATGTGTCCCTGGCAACTGAATTTCCCCTACGGGATCAATAGTAAAGGTCTATCTATCTATGATGCTCACTCGTTAATACGTTAATATATACCGTACTATAGAATACCACACCACGCCACACCTTGTCATTTTCTAACTGTAGGTGTTGTCACCACTATCGATAGTTACACTACTAACCAAAAGCGGCATACAGTATGTGTCTGCCATGGCCCAGTGCTCACTGGGAATAGGTGGTCTAATGGGATGTGTGGCCTCGGGCTGATTGACAGGTGTCTGGCCTGTCCAAGGTATCAGATGATTGACACCTGGCCTACCCACTGACTTAGCAATACAGGGATCAGATGATTGACAGGTGTCTCTCACTGACCTAAGCATGTCTGGAACGGACACATGGCTTGCTGTGCTAAGGGACCCCGCCCCCCGGACTGAAGATCTGTGTGTGCGTGTGTGTGTGTGTCGTTTTGGGTGGAGGTTGGTGTAGTGTGCACACATTCTTTCAGGAGGTTGAGGATTCTCTTATCCTTAGATATTTTCCCATGAGTCACCATCTGTCTATCTGTGTCTTTCAGGAAAGGTCATAGTTCAGTTGTTATGGATATGAAGCTGGTCTCTGTGTTTACATTCCCACCTGGGAATGTTTGTACTTCAAACCTCCCTGGTTTTCTCCGTCTCACTCTATCACTCTTTCTCTCTGTAGTTTACTTTGAGTGTTTTGGCTGGGCTAAACACACAGAATGTGTGTTGTGCTAGGCTAGCTCGCAGTTAGGAACGACCGGTAATATTATAATTTAGTAAATGTATAATGTAATGCTAAGTTTGGTACCTCACTACCTAACATGCCATTCATTGCCTTCCATTTTGCCCGTGTTTGTGTATGTGTCAATGTCTACCAGAGTGTGCTGAAAATGCCAGACGTGGCTCACCTATACACACCTCTAGGTTGCCTTGCGTTATCTCCACCAGGCAGGGCGGCTATAACTGAATGGGTAGACTAGAGAGGCAGTCTGGGAAACGGAAGGTTACGGTGACGCGGGCGGTCTTTGTGTTGAAGTGTCCCTGATTATAAATGATCTATTTGGGCATAATCTTTGCAATGCTTTGGCTGTGTTGTTGTTGTTGCTGCTGCGTGTGTGTGAAGTACAGACAGGGCAGCACCAACCAGTCCTGGTTGGCCCATGTTTGGCATAATGAAATGACTCTTCCCTGAGGTGCTGTTCAACATGGAAGTGAAGGAGGAGGGGGAGGAATAGGGCTGTCACGATTATGAAATTTTACCTGACGATTAAATGTCACTGAATTAATTGCGATTAACTTATATGAGTATATGAATAGAAATTACTTTTCTATTTGGCTTTTAGGATTTGAAGTTGCACAGGGAAGATGATATGACAAATAACCTAAATATACAAAGAAATTACTGACGTGTGTGTGTGTGTGTGTGTGTGTGTGTGTGTGTGTGTGTGTGTGTGTGTGTGTGTGTGTGTGTGTGTGTGTGTGTGTGTGTGTGTGTGTGTGTGTGTGTGTGTGTGTGTGTGTGTGTAAGGTGGCAGGGTGAGAGAGGGACAATGTGATGTGAGTGTAGCAGCAGCTTGAGGGTGAGTCATAAAGACCAGTGATTGGGCCCCAACACAGCAGATAAGAGTCAAAGGTCAAACATTGTCCATCTGTCCTGTCCTCATTCTACAGAGGGGCGTGGGCCTGTCTGTGGTCAGGACAGGTCATTCTACCCCGCTTGTTCTTCTTAAACCATTTATTTATTCTATTGTGCGCTGTGTTTGTTCAGTTCTCTCCTCTATCCTTTTTTCGCCTGCCTCTTGCTTCTTTTAGTGATTCACATACTGTAGGGATTTGTCTAAGATGGCTTACTGTCATATAATCATCTATTTAACATCTTGTTTAAATTAATTCAAGTAATGAAAATAAAACCACTCCAATTATGGAAACAAGGGGTTTTTCACAAGACAGCAGCAGCAATCCACTAACTGATTTACTGATTCACCCCTCTCCTTCTCTTCTTGTGGTGCTAACCACATGAACCCTAGTGTCCCTATTCTGGGCATGTACAAATGTGTAATCGTTCGGGGAAAATTGGTGAACATTTGGAGAAAATAACAGTCTATATATATAATAACTAGCTCACAACGCGTTGTGAGATTGTAGACATCAGCTTGTACAAGCTGTGATCTTGTAGTTCTCGTGAACTTTTTTCTGTGAAGAGATTTGGTGTAGAGGAAAAGGATTTGGTTTAGAAATAAGGAGGGGGCCAGTATAGACCCCCCGAGGGACCCGTAAAAAGGTCTCATTGTTTCAAATTGTTCTCTCCTCCTCTCCTGCCTGTCCTGCAGTCAGTCAGTTTATTATGTGCAGGAAACGGTCATTCATTCTCACCAGGTTTTGTGTTTTTCACTGAATAATAGTCCATGGTAGTGGGAAAGGACCAGAGGGAGAGACATACTGTGGGCCCATTAATTAACCACTAAAACGTATATACTTCTTTGACCAGGGTCCCCCAGGGGTCTGTTCTTGGTCCACTCCTTTTTTCCCTCTACACCAAATATATTCACTAAAAATAGCCGATCTACAAGCCTTGTGTCTTGTGGATTGGGTATTTTCGTTGAATGTACTGCTTTCACCTAATATGACATGCCCAGAAAAGGGAAGCTAGGGTTCATGTGGTTAAAGAGAGCATTTACCTACTCACACTTATGTCAAAGGCACTGTCTGGTGTGAGTGAACATTTTCTGCTTTTCAGCTGCTTTTGTATAGAAAAGTGTGTGTGTGTGTGTGTGTGTGTGTGTGTGTGTGTGTGTGTCATTATTTTGCTTCTGCCCTTTGTGTGTGTGTTGTATTTATATTGTGTATGCCAGGAAGTAGGAGTACAGACAGAGAGCTTGTGTGTTTACCCCAGCGGGGGGCCCAGGCTGTCTGCTTACTACTATGTCTGTCTTTCTGTCTGTCCCTCTCAACTAGAGGCTGAACGCACTCCTCCGGGACACGCAGTGCTCACACAGTGCCATCATAGATTTGGCTGTGAATTTCAAGTTCACAGTAAAATCCTCAGTGTTCATTTAACTCAGAGAGTGTACAAATGTAACCAAAACATTTGGTATACATTTGTACACTCTTGGAGTTACCAATGGATAAATTAACACAGAGCAATTTACAAAAAAATGTAGTCAATGTCAGTGACGTGTGAATAAAGATGTCTTTCTTTTTGTACAATCTATGTATTTATGTTTTATTGTAGTGTATAGAGAATATAGGGTAGTGTGCTTGCCCGGGAAAACAACAGAAGGAGCAGATGATGTCATTACACACAGAGGAAGTGCAGAGATCACATGTGTACATTTGTGTGTGACATGTGAATAGATGAGTTCTGTACTCCTGTGTGGTTCCCACTGACCATTCTTCCACAGACCACCACAATAGGACACAGAGGTGCATTATTCTGTGTGTTTATTTTACATGTCGTTTGGCCCTCATTGTAACGATACGCATGTGTTGGACTGTACAACAGATAATGGAGCCATAATTTTAGTTGGATGGTAGAGGGAATAGTTACACAGATTACACCCTCTACAATAACACTGTCCTCAGCCAGTAATGGGCCGGGCTGCATAGACTCACTCTAATGTCCTGGGAGGTGTGTGTGTGTGTGTGTGTGTGTGTGTGTGTGTGTGTGTGTGTGTGTGTGTGTGTGTGTGTGTGTGTGTGTGTGTGTGTGTGTGTGTGTGTGTGTGTGTGTGTGTGTGTGTGTGTGTGTGTGTGTGTGTGTGTGTGTGTGTGTGTGTGTGTGTGTGTGTGTGTGTGTGTGTGGACGTTATTTGACTCTGATTTATGCTTGGGTGTGTGCATATGGACACGTTATGCATGGTTGCGCGTGCCTGCCCCACACCCCTGTGTGTGTGTGTGTGTGTAGTAATAGTATTGCTTCCATGACCACGCCTTGATCTTTATCTGTGTGTGGAGTGGACATTACCTCTGCTCTGAAAGGGCCATTGTCAATCACCAGGAGAATGCCGCACAAATGACTGTCCATACGTACAGGGGATGAAATGCTAATAATATATACACACAAATGATTGTCCATACAGGGGATGACGTGCTAATATATACACACAAATGTACTTTGCCGATGTTCTTTCCTCTCCGTCATCCATAGCCTTTGGGCTGCTCTTCACTGCTCACACAGTCTGATTGAATTAGCCTCCGATAGCGACGCTATCTATTGAATTAGCTAGTCATTACTTTCCCAGAGACGAACACTGGATGTCCCTCCCTGGGCTAGCTAAGCTAACAAGCTGTGCCGTATGTATTGTGTAGCATGAATCATTCCTGATGGATAGCTGTTGCCACTAACAAGTTTTATGCTAGGTCAACAGCTTCCTTCAAGGATATATTTTATGTTGCCTAAGCACTCATGTGAGTGTAGCAATATGTGTTGATAATAACACACCTTCAAAACTTGTTGTGCTGGAAGTAAAATAAGATTGCTACATAATTTGCTGAATAATAACTTATACAGGCTACAGTATTAAAGCTCTTTACACCAGCCAGATTTAATTTGCAGCACAATTTCACCATTCACATATGTTGGTTAATTAATATAAAATATTTCTTAGAATTCGTTAAGCTTCCTTTAACCATGTTAAATTGAATTACTGCTAATCGAGTCAAAATGTAGTAAGCAGAAAGAAAACATTCACTGTAGGTAAGCTATCGTAAAATGGTCTACTAAAAGGATTACTGGATTAGAAATAAAAGGACCGTGGCAGAGCACAGAATCTCAACACATAAAATCAACTGTAATGTTAACCTCTCCACCTATGCGTTCAGTATGTGGATTAGATGGCATGAGGTTGAGTAATCTTTATAATGACACAGCTTGACACAGCTTCCATTGTGGTTGTACAGCAAATTCACCATCCTGCACCGACCAAACCACACAACACAGCTGGACCACAGATCAGCAGAAAAGCAGTACTGTACCTACCACAACAACACACAGTTATAATGAAACCATTCACAGGAAACCATTAAACATCACCATCCACATCCACTGTCTGTGTGTCTGTAGGATAACCAGGCCAAACGTTAAATTGGAGCACTACAGTTTGCTGGTCTATGGTTGGCTTGCCTCCACACGAGAGATGGGGATGGTGGGTGCAGGAGAGAGAGAGACACACACACAAACACATAGAGATGGGAGAGGGAATGAAAGACGCAGAAGGAGAGAGCAAAGGATGGTGAATTTTGTCATCTTTAATTCAGGCCATAGCAGCGATGTGGCCCTCATGTCTTGATTTCAAGCAGTCTGTCTGAGGCTTGGAATTGCTAAGCAGCTAGGTTGTGTAGCTGTTAAATAAGACGCACTTTTGCTAAGAAAGTAATCATCTGCAACTAAGACACACAAGCACACAGTGGAAATGTAAAAGCAATGGTTCTGCTAACAGTATCAAACACATGCTTTGGGTTGGCTTTGGGTCCACTGACTCATGCAGAGAATAGCTGATTTTGGCACGCTACACCGCCGTATGATGAAATATAAATTGGGCTTTAAGCTGCTGGGCCTGATCACCCAAAGTAAGCCTGGTTGTCTTTTCAACCAGGCTTACTGGTTGTCTTACTGGTTGTCTTTTTAATCCCCACAGGAAATGTGGGGATTAAAAAATGAATCATTTTTCAATTGCATACATTTCAGTCTTGTGACATTGCTCTGACGTTATATTCTAAACAATTTGGGGACCATCTTAGGAACCGAAGTTGCCCAAGCTAAGCCAGATGAGTCTGTGAACTGATGTATTGAGTCACTCCTTCAGGTTCTGTTTGGACACATGAGGGCGTTGACCGCTACACCCTCAGTGAGAATGTATCAGTAAAATTCTGTGTTGATTTAACTCTGACAGTGTACAAATGGATAAATTAGCCTTGTGTTTTTTATATACCCTAATGGTGCACACTGGTCAAGTCAGCATACAAAATGGCCACTGTCCAGGTATCATACTTAATGCAGTGAAGTTGTCTGTATCATGGCTCATAAGTCATATGTGAAGGGAAAAAAACTGCCATCAAAGTCATACAGTGTTAGCCTCCTCTGGTGATGTCACTGGCTTCTCCTTCATCTTCCCATTATATATTTTAGGGGAAACACCTGGCAGCAAGCCAGCAAACTGCAAACATTAGCCCATTGCTATCTTATCAGCTGGCATTGGCCATTGCACAGGGGCTGGCTACAAGTGGTTAGCCTCTTCCTGCCTCTCCTGTAATGTGAGCCGACACAGCCAGTGCCAGGATGTGATCTCTCTCGATCTCTCTCGCTCTCTCGATCTCTCTCGCTCTCTCTCTGCAGATCCACAAGCTCACAATGTGTTGCAGATACAATTCATTGTGAGCTTGTAGATCTGCACTTTTTGGCATGCGACATGATGGAGCATACATTTGGCATGTGACATGATGGAGCATAAATTAAGCATTAGTCTCTTGCATGCTCTGTCTGTCGCTCATACACTTTCTTTTGCTCTCATCCTCTCTATCTCTTCTAGTGTGTAATTCCATTAGGCTATTAGATAATTGCTGTTGATGACGCCATTCAGAGCTGTTGTATCTCTAGACAGGATAGTGTTATCATGTAGTCTTATTAAATTGGGAAGGGGGGGAGGCGTCCAGCTCAAAGGAAGTGAGGGGTCAAGCAGACGGTTGTAAGTCCCTCCCATCCTTATTCCCTGGCTCTGATCCAATACTTAGAAAACACACATCCTTCCCTAGCTTCCTTCCATGAGGTTGTATCGCTGACCCAAAATGAACAGAAAGTGGAGGAAAACAAAGGAAAAGCTGTCATGAATTCTGGCCAAGAGAACCAGAATCATCAATGAGCGCAAGCAGCCTTGTGAAGACTGGCCATTGTACAGGTTAACTCCTTCAGTGTCTCTCTCGCTCTCTCTCTCCTCTAAAATTCCAAATAAAAAATGAGCAGAAACTGGACAAATATTATGTGTTTTCAGACCTTGAATTATGCAAAGAAAATGATTTCATATTTTTTCATAAACATCACAGTACTAGTGTTTCAACTTAAGAAGAGTTCTCAATGTCAAGATTTTCTTTACCACTAGCACTGTATTTGCCATCCAGCTGGTTCTATTGGAAGAGGATAGAAATAAATGACCCCAGCAGTGGCTTTTATACTTTTCCTCGTTATAATAAGATTTGGTACAGGTGATCACCTAATCAGGAGAATGAGGTGTGCTTGTGTTGGAACCCAACTGCGTTGCTCTCTCTCTCTTTCACTGACACCAGACTTGGAGAGGAAACAGGAAAGGCCTGAGAGTTTTTGGTGTTGGGACGGAAATCCTGTTTGGAGGCGTGCCCCCTCCTCCCTCACTTCACTCTCTAGATGTCTCTCTATCGTCTTCTCTGTTTTATTGTTTTTCCCACCCCAAAAAAAACTCATTTTGCTCTCAGTGTGGCTTTTGCTACTGGCCGAGCTCGGACGCGTTCTGTGGTTTTTGTACAGTTTGGGTCATTGTGTCCGGGGGAACAATGTGTTGGCACGGAGACGAAGAAGATGAGGACAGCTCCGAGGTGAACAGTTGCTGTTGTTTGTTTACTTTCTTGTCCCTCTCACTGTGACTGTGATTTCTAGTGATTCATTCTCTCTCTCTCTTGCTGCTCTCCTGATTGTGTGTCGCTGACTTTTCGTCTTTGCTAGTTGTGACTAAGAGACTGTACTTGTAATTGTTAAGTTTTTCACAAAACAGCAGTGCTCTCTGTACCATGCTGGGGTAAACTGTCAACGGCTGTTGAAAAGGCTCATTTTAAGCGGTAGTTGTAGCTGTGTGTTTTACTGGTACTAAAAGCTTTCTTGTTTTTTTCCCTACCCTTTTACAACCTTTTATGCTTTATGAGATCAAGTACTGACAGGAAGGAAGTGTGATAACAAATTCAAATAATATTGTCCATAGCCAACTGAAACACACGTGTGCTCTGACAGAGGTATAACGAATAGTACTCTTTAAACTCATGTTTCTGTTATATATTCCAAATATACTTGAACAGTGCAGACAGGTTTGGTTTGATTTCCTCTTTCTGTTCCTTCACGTCCTCCCATGTTGACGGTGACACATTTTCATCTCTACCCTCATCTTCTCCCTCGCCGCTCACTATCTCTTTCCTCTCATTACTGCCGTTATCCTGCCCACCATCTCTTCCTCTACCTCCCTGCTAGCTCTCACCATCTCTCCATAATAGTAGTACTATACCCTAGCCTAGTGAAGGTTTATAGTGTTGGAAAAGCCGGCTACGTATTTTTTTAACACTTGAACCGTAGCATCCCGATTCTGGGCATGTCAATGTCATAATAGGGGAACATTTGTCGAAAATAGCTGCTCTACAAGCTCACAATGTGTCACATTGCGGCATGTTATTAGTTGGTAGATCGGCTTTTTTTGTCAAAACGATTTGCTGTAGTGTGTGTAGAGGTTCCAGGGAAAAACGGAACGGATCAAGTATAGAGCTTTGGTGGACTCCGGTCAACAAATTATAGTATAGGGTTTGAAGACGTTAGGTTATGGGATTTTTGTCATGATTGATTGATTATACTTGAAACAAAGATACATACATTTAACATTACAATCACATTAGACAATGAGGCCCTGTAACACAGTCGTTCCCAAAAGAGAAAGTAGTTTGCCTGGGACCCAAACTAGTGAAAATAGCAGATCTACAAGCTCACAAACATATATATTTTTTGATGTAGGAACATGGGTCCCGACCCACTGTTTGGTAAACAGTGCTATAACATGCAGTTGGTCTGGGATTAAGCTCAGTCTAATCTTTTCAAATAGTTGTACTCCGTATCTACTTGATGGTAACAATTCATATTCACCGTTCAGAATATGATTGGAGTCACAATGATCATACTAAGGCTGGTCGGCAAGCCTTTGTATGTTATGGTAGACTGACAATCTTTTAGCAGATTTTCAATTGGTGGAGCAGTTTCTACTTAAGGTAGTGGACAGATTTTATTGTAGTATTGCAATACTGTAGAACACTCACATAATCTGGCGCCAATACCTTTAAAGTATTTGTTTTGTTTTTAGCAGACAAGTCCAATGTGTTTTTTTTAGAGGATAACAGTGGTCAGTCATTATTACTCACAAGTATTTGTTTGAAGGCACCTGCTTGATTTCTTCATTATGAACAACAGCATGATCATTAGAGTCTGATGGTGAACCAAATCTCTTTTTTGTGTTTATCACAAGAGCATTATTATCATTCCACTCAACCACTTTTTTTACACCATGTTGGTGCAGTCCAGGTCTGTCTGAGTGAACAGATAGATAGCAGGTCTATCATCATCAGAATATATTTACAATGTATTGATTTGGTGTATCTGTACGACAAATATTAGAATAAAGAGTGAAAATCATAGCTGAACTCTCACGTCACTGGGGGGCGCTAACATTGGTTGTGATAGCTGATGGAAAAAGGTTTTGTTCACATTTACAATCTGCACTGGAAAAAGAAGCGTACCAGTGAATCAAGTATGAATTCAGTTCCAACTGATCAATTTTCAACAACAAAATATCCGATTGTATTGAAGGCTGATGAGAAATCTAGAAAGAGGGCTCTTAGGTGTTAGATTTTGTCTATGATGTTTAGAAATCATATGAACCAACGAGGCAACAGCATCTGCTGTACCACAACCTAGATATAAGCAAAATTACTTGGCTCGAGTTTGTCTTTTATTGTACTGACAAGATGTTGGTGCAGTATTTTTCAAGAGATTTCATGATCACTGTAGTAAGAACTATGGGTCCAAAATCCTTATGTGTAAAGCTTCCTAACTTTCTGCATTGCATCAGGCTTGAGAGGACTGTTTCCTGGCAACCTTTTCTGGACCACTTTGAAAGGGGTTTTGTTTGTCATTTGTCTTCGAAAATAAAAGAAGTCCATAAGCAATCTCTAAACAACTCTCTCTCTCTGTGTCTCTCCATGCAGAGTGACCCGGGCGGGCTGTCGGTTCTGGAGCAGCTGGGAATGGACCAGAGCTCAGACTTCTCTGACACCAGCATGCAGCAGCGCCTGGACGAGGAGCGAGAGAAAATCCGCAGGGAGATCCGCAAGGAGCTGAAGATCAAGGAGGGAGCCGAAAACTTGCGCAGAGCCACAACAGACAAGAGGAACGCACATCAGGTCTGCCATACCATACCATGCCATGCCATGCCAAGCTGGTGTACGGTACACAAACACAGTCACCTTCACTACTTAAGCCCAATTTATCATGCGTTCCTTACTTTGTCACTGAAGCATAAATCAGGCTTTAGACCAGTGATTCTCTACGTTTTTAATTTATTTTTTTTAATTTATTTTACGGTAGTAGTCTCTCTCCAAAAGCCTGGCATCAGTTGTGTGGATCTTTCTTTAATTGAATCTACTGAGTCTAAAGCACTTTGCGCTGCATTTCATGTCATGAAGTGTGCTATACAAATAAAGTTTATTATTAAAGGGAGATAATGATAATGATGCAAGCATCCACACGATGAATGATAATGTTCTTTAAACATGAGTGAGTGATGTGTTGCCCTGTAAATTGGGATGTGTTTAGATTGATTGGCTGTCAAGTGTTTTCTATTATTCATCCCATCGATGTGAAAGTGTTCCCAATGATATTGTTCACCACCGTCGTGTGTTATAGTTGTGGTGGACTGAACTGTTCACTTAAGTTGGAATGAACTTATACATATATAATTATTGTTATCCTTATCTTTGTTGGTGTAGACAGCCCTTTATCCTGCACCAGCACTAAGGTGGATGTGGATGTAATGTAGCCGTTATATCGAATGACCCTGTTTACATCCTGCTATTAAATATGCTTTAGCTGCAATGTCATGCAATATCTGTTAATGGCTGGAACATTGCCACATTTGCTTGACCATGACATCCTGCAGATTTCACTAACATTCAGGAATTTCCATGGGCTTTGTTAGTATAAAGCTATTAAATCATAGAGGTAATTCATAGATACAATCACTGTAGTTCTCATCTCATCTAGGTGGACATGATGTTAGAGGTCAATTTGACATTGTATTGTTAACCACTTAAGTCCTGTTTTGCCTTGTTTTTTAATTGAAAAAAAAAATTGACTTTGGAAGAATTTCACCTATAATGACATTCCCAAAATAGTAACGCCAGGTTAAGACCCAGTACATATACATATAACTCAGTATCTTTCATTTCCTGGCTGGACAGCTGGTGCAACAATATATGAAGCACACAATCTTTGTTGCTGTTTGTAGCACCAAGTACTCCCTGGTACCTTGTCAATTGTCTCAGTAGAGTGCTTTTACAGTATAGTACTATTATTAACATAAAGGCTACACAATTTGGAGAAAATGGGTAATTGATTCAGGCAAGCAATGTTGAAGATTAGTCTACATTTGGATACATTTGTTAATTTCCAGTAGTTCTAGTCAAAACATGCTAGGCAGAACCAACTTTTTATTACCAAAGCCTGGTTCAACCAACGTTAAATAGCTTGATGGATTGTTTGCATTGTTCCTCAACAGTATTATATTCAAAACAAGGATGCGTAGGAGGTGTAAATCTGTGGTTTGTGGTGTTGCCTTCAGGTGGACAGCCAGCTGCGGAGCTCGAGTCGGAGGCTGGACAGCCTGCACGCTCAACTACAGGAGCTGGACGCACACATCGTGGTGAAGGGTGGAGATGACAGTAAAGGTATATATACTGTATATGAATTATGAAACAGTCACTGGTATAATAGATTTCTATATAGAGATTTGAGAAGGGCAGACAGAGTAGGACAGTGTGTGGCCAGTAATTTTTTCCCGCGCAAGGTACGGCATGGTACAGTGCACGCTAGAACGTGCCCCCGTCCCCCCCCCCGTAGATTCACGAGCCAAGTACCCAAATGGCTACTTTGCATAACAGGTTTACAAGTGAGTGTGAAAATGTATCTTCAGATTCCTCACACCTCGCATCTATAGGCTACACGCAGAGCCGGTACACAGCATGTTGGCCTCAGTAGCTGCTGCTTCCAGTATCCTATCTGCACGCAACAATGCCTCAGCCACCGTCGAAGAAGAGAAAGATACTCGTTCAAAGCAAACTTTTAGTTTCAGCTCTATAATTCATGGCATTCCTTGAATTTATATTAATTTAAAACGACTAAAACAAAGCTAAAAAAAAGATTTCCTATACAAACATGTTTCCTAATTTAAGGTAAAATTAAATTTGCACGGTGTGTGCGCGCGTGTGACGTCATTAAAATACTGTCCTGCCAGTAAACAAATCACCAATACACCACTGGAGAGGGGCATCATCATTTTCATTCTTAAGCTCTAAATAAATAAATCATAAATAATGCTGTTCTTATAGAAAACAAAGAAGGTTTAAACATCACCTAAAATCATCTAAAACGAATGCACTGAATTTGTTTGTACATCACTGAGAAAGCTCACAGTATAAGGTTAATGCTGCGTTCACACTGGCAGCTACAAAAGATACAAAGATACAAGCTACTGTACAAAGCGATGCAGCATATCTGTGGCCGAGTCACTGAAGTGTTGATCAACACACTCGTTGACATCATCAAGTGTGTGTCCAAGGAGCGAGAACAGTATAAAGGAAAATGAAGCCAGGTGTTAAAAAGAACATAGCGGACGGAAATAATGAGTTTTTCCCCGTTACAAGCAGGAATTGTGTGGAGAGCGAAGGTGAGTGGAAATGGTTAAACATAACAACACTTGGTCTTTTGTAGCTTTGTATCTGCCAGTGTGAACACAGCATTAGTGTGAAGCGATGCTTTACGGCAATACGTTCATAAACAAATCTTTAAAAAATAGAAAAAAATCTAAAAAGTTGTGATGTTTAATTTCTGTTCATTCTAACAGACCACCCTCAACCTTTTTTCCCTCTTCTCCGTAGATGAGTGTCCTCAGTCCCCGGGGACAGAAAGCCGGAGATCAGCCCACCAGGACCGCATCGCTGCCTTGGAGAGACAGCTCAACATCGAACTCAAAGTCAAACAGGGAGCAGAGAACATGATTCCCATCTATGCCAATGGATCCACCAAGGTACAGGACCCTGACACACATCAACCCCCCCCCCACACACACACACACACACATACACATGCAAGGTCCACAAGATATACAGTACGTGAAGGTGAAACAGGGAAATGTGAGCTTAAAGCCTGATTTATGCTTAGTCGTGTGCCGGTGTCCCGCATGAAAGATGGCATATTTACAAGCTCAACGCCATGTTTTGTTAGGTCATAGATCCTGCTATGTTCAATGTGCAACGTAGTATCAATCAGGCTTTACATTAATCTACACAAGTGGATAGCATGATCCTCCCAAGTGAAGGGCAGTATTTTAAGACTGAAGGAATCTGCTGCTCTGTTAATATTGAGGTGTGTATGTGTGCGCGCACACACACACACACACACACACACACACACACACACACACACACACACACACACACACACACACACACACACACACACACACACACACACACACACACACACACACACACTACACAGCTGTGCATAATGCTGACTCAGGTGACGGTGTCCTCTATCCCATGGATCCTGCATCCAACCTTATCTCTTTCTCACACACACACACAGACAGACAGACAGACAGACAGACAGACAGACAGACAGACAGACAGACAGACAGACAGACAGACAGACAGACAGACAGACAGACAGACAGACAGACACACACACACAATCCACCACTCCCTACCCACCCTGTTCTTATGCAGCATCTCACCTATTTACCCCCACTCACCTGGAATTGGGACTATAGTACAAGGCGCAAAATGAAGCCAGGAGAAGAGGCATAAAAATGCTTTCTCTTTTCAGACCATGTGCACCTCTTTGCATTATTAACCCCTCATCAGGTGCTGGAGGCACACAAATGTTAAAACCTGAATCCTACCTTGTAAAATAATGGATAAATGAACCCATTCAAACTGGGAAAGCATACTGTATGTGTCATTTTAGATTTTTGCGTTGGCTATTCAAAAATGGCAGATATAAAAGCTCTAAGCGCGTCACTTCGTGCCGTGCCGCAAGCTTGTACATCTGCTATTTTTGAACATTTTTTAAAAACCTTAAATTTGAGTTTGAGAACTACTGATTTAGAAGGCATTTGTAGAATCGGTCTTAATGGGTTAATACAGAGAATGTGTACTGTGTATCGTTCTGCAATGAGGGGGACATAGTTGTGAAAATGGGTCAAAACACTTGCCAATGCATTCTGTAAGATAAGACCTTTATTGATCCCGCGAGGGAAATTCAGTTGACAAAGGCAGCACAGCCGTGTGTCAGCAGAGCTCACCATCGAGGACAGGGGTTCTCTCAGAGTGGGGTCCGGGACCCCCAGGGGTCCTTGAGGGAATTCCAGCAAAATTGGTTAATATAGCATCAAAATCAGTTTGACAACTTTTAACTCTACAAGCTCACAATGCGTCGTATCGTGAGCTTGTAGATCTGCTATTTTCAAATGGTGGAAATGTGTATATAGGGCTGAAGTGGGTAATGTATGTTTGGTAATAGTAATCCAAATCTACAAAGTAACTAGTAACTGAAGTTTTCAAATAATTGTAGTGGAGTAAACAGTACAATATTTGTCTCTGAGTTGTAGTGAAGTAAAAATACTGACATTTGGAAATACTCCAGTAAAGTAAAAATACCTCAAATTTGTACTTATATACATTACTTAAGTAAATGTTCTTGGTTACTTTCCACCACTGCTTCATTCTCCCCTCGCCCCATCCAATAACTCCGCCTCTAACCATATCATGTTTCATGTCCTGCTTGGTGTCATGTCATGTGACCCGTACCTATCTCTGGTCCAATCAGGATAAGAAGATGCTGCAGACGGCCCAACAGATGCTGCAGGACAGTAAGACCAAGATCGACATCATCCGCATGCAAATCCGCAAGGCTGTCCAAGCAACGGAGCACAACGATGACCCACCGGGTAGGTTGGACAGGTTGGCTGGCTGACTGACGTGTGTGTGTGTGTGTGTGTGTGTGTGTGTGGGTTGGTTATAGCCTGGAAACCAGACGAATCTGGAAAAGAAAATAGCCCTCGTAAGATTTGGTCTTGCCCCGCTCGGTTGTGATTGGTTTTCCCTGCCCCCGAAGTTGTGGGGCCCAGTATGCAAATATGGGGCGGGTTTATCACCAGATTAATTTTTTGAATTCGTCCCTTGGAAATGCAGGTTCCACACAGAGATTCCAGACTAATATCTACGCAGTGATTTTAGTCTGGCCATGCCAGGATAGGTTAGTTAGCTACCTCATTGACTAGAAAACAAGAAAAAAAAGAGTTCTATAAAAGTGTTTATGGTGTTTGGTTTATTGACTGAATGCTCGACAAACTATAGTGAAAGGTACCCAGCAACATGTGGCGTGTTAATTTAACTCTCAGACAAGGCTAGCATCACTAAAACTTAACTAAAAACAAAAAATAGGTGTGGGGGGGGGAAAAATCATTTTCAGTTAACTGAAATTAAATTAATAATTAAATTAATTAATTAAATTAAAAAGTGAACTTTAGACATAAATAAATTACAGGTTGGGTTGTCAATGTCATGATAAATTATTTTTATGTAATGTTACCCTATCAACTGAGCCAAAATATGAATTATACTATTTATATAGCACCTTTCGAAAACAAGTTACAAAGTGTTTTACAATAACAACAGTAAATATCCAATAAAGATTAGAAATTGCATAAATAGTACTATTCATCATAAATTAAGAAAAATGTGTGCAATAGAGGTGAGTTCTAGAAGAGATTTCAAAGAGGGCACTAAGTTTGCCTGCCTGGTCGAGTTTGCCGGCGACTGGCAAAAGCCTGGTTGCCGTTTGTGACAAGGCGAGAATTTGGAACCGTCAATAGGGCCCTGCTGGATGATCTCAGGCAGCGGCCTGGCTTATAGGAAGTTAAGAGATCACAGATATACACAGGAGCCAGACCATTTAGGGCTTTAAAAACAAGCAGTAAAATCTTAAAATCAACAGGTAACCAGTGAGGAGCCGCAAGGACTGGTGTAATGTGCTCACTTCTCTTTGTGTGAGTCACAGAGCCTGGCAGCTGCGTTTTGTATCAGTTGCAGTCTTTGAATATTTCGCTTACTGATACCCGAATAACGTGCATTGCAATAGTCAAGTCTGGAGGAGATAAAAGCGTGGATGACCTGAATTACATGAATGTCTCCGTTACAGTATATTGTTTAGTTTTTTGCCTTTTGTTTTGGTGGTGTGGGTGTTTATTAACCATGAAATAGAGGACCGTTTTTGTGTTGAGTTTGAAATGTTGGTTGGTATTTGTCTGTCCGTTTTCTAGGATTAATTGTATTTTGTGTACTACTACCACAAATATTATTGCTATCGTTATTTTGCGCCTACTGGTGGACGGACCTTGGGAAGCACTGTGAGGGCAAAAAAAAAAAAGCCAACACATGGTACAAAAGGAATGACTGTACTAAAAAAAAAACATTTGTGACTGTACAAAAGCAAAATTGTGATATACATCGTTTGTAAAAGTGACTGCGGTGCTCAGTAAACCTAACATAACACAATTTAAAAACGACCTAACCTACTCGTGAAACAAATTGAAAAAATAAATAAAAACAAATTCCTGAGTGTACAAATGAATGTGATTAATTCATTGCAATTAATGATAAAAAGTGGTCAAATTGACCGTCAAAGGTTTGTGTTTATCTTGTTTACTATGATGTTTCTCTCCCTACAGTACATGTAATGCATTAGTCTCTGTATGTCAGACATGGTAGTAGTAAAAACAGATCAATAATGACCCAGCCTAGCGTCTCCTCTTTCACCCACATCCTCCTACACATTAGAATCCTCACAGGGTTAACTCTACTCTGTAAGTATTCAAATGTACCAGTTTTTACACTCCCAGAGTTGACCCATTAAGACCTGAGGCCGATTCTACAAATGCCTTTTTAAATCAGTAGTTCTCAAAATGATATGTATTTGGCCGCGAACCCCCCATCTGAAAAGGTTTAGGGACCCGCCCAGAAGAGAAGATCTGTGTTAAAACTAAAAAATCCAAATTATTCAAAATGTTTCAAACACTTTCAAGATTTTTCACAGCATGTAGATCTGCTATTTTTGAGACCCACTGTTCTAAACCACTGTCCTAAATCCTAAGAGTTTTGTGAAAAACATATGTAAATGGTGCATTTGTATAGTGCCTTTAACAAAGGCGCTTTACAATGATTGTGCGTTACATTCACCCATTCACACACACACACAGTCATACGCCGATGGCGGAGGAAACCATGCAAGGTAACAAGCTGGAGGAGCCCGGGATCGAACCGGGAACCTTCCGGTTCCCAAGCGGCCGCTCTACCTCCTTAGCCACTGCCGCCCGTATGTTGCACTATATATAGCTATAATGTAAAATCACACAGATGCTTTCCCGGTTTTAATGGGTTAAATTAACACTTGTTTATGCACACACACGCGCGCCAACACACAACACTGACATACAGTACAGCACTGGAACACATGCATCACTAAGGCAGTGACATGAGAGTTTTTTTGACTGGGGAGGCCCAAGTGGTTCACTACAGGGGGTGTCATGAAGTGCAAGCGTAACTTCACAGAATAACTTGACAAAGTGTAGCAAAATAACATTTTATTCACTAATATAAGTCCCGGATTGCAGCTTTAAAACAGTTGAATTTGCATGTTCTAGTGTCTAGCTTAGTCTGCTTTCTACCATAGTTCTCAGCAAAGAAAAATGATGAGCTAAAAAGCTCTGCTTACAGGAAGCATTGCTGTCAATGAAAATCATATTGTTGTTATTCTCTGGGCAGGTTGGGCACTACTCTCTGGCACATTGCTACTTCTCAGGTTGAAGACTGAATTGCGCCTATAAATGCAAGTTTAGCTTACCCATCAAAAATTTCAAACTATAAGTCCTGCCTCTGACTGGGTAGGAAGCCAATCATAATTGGGTGGCACCTGGTTTGATCAATTAGATTCCAGACGTGGCCCATACCGCCACAGGCCACCGCCCCCTGGACACGCCACTGGAGTATCGATATTTTCCCTTTTTCAAATGGAAATAAAACAGACAGAACATACATCTCTTGATGACAGCTGCTTATTTTGTTACTCTTTTGTTTAGAATAGCCACACAAACAAATCTAAAACATAAACTGTGATCTTACACAGTGTGACACAGTGTAACTTCCTACTTTACAAAATAACATTTTCATTGTTGCCAACATTTACATACATACATAACTCCTCCTGTCCTTATTACATAAGAGATACAATTTAAGCATTTTGCAGATGCCCTTATCCAGAGCGACAAGTGTGAAATAAAAGTAAGCAGAGTAAGCATGAACCATAGTCTGCAAACACATAAGTTTATGTTTATTAAAGGATCCCCATTAGAGACACATGAATGAGCCTCTAGTCTTCCTGGGGTCCTGAACAAAGCAAATACAATACAGATGTACAACAAATACAAATTGTGAAATAAAAATGAATACAAAAAGACAAATTAACATTATAAAATCAAATCCAACAGTCCAATCAAATTAAACAAATAACATTTACATACTTGACAAGTTACTTGGCAAGATATCTCTTGATATGTTTTTTGAAAGTAATTTTGTTATGGATAAGATGTTTTTGGACAGAGCATTCCAGAGTATTAGCCATGCCAGATGTTCATGATTATAGCTAATACTTGTCCTGTATGAACAGCCTAGTGCCAGACAGGCCACTTTATTCTGAGCAACCTGTACCTTTCTCAAATCAGAATTTGTAGCCGACGACCAGATTACAGGGCAGTATTCTAAATAAGTAGACTCTACTGTTTGAACTCTACTTAGTATAGTGCAAACAGAAGAATGTAGGGCTTCAATGAAACTAGGATATCAAGTAAACATCAAACGCATCTATCTAAACGGCATGCTATCTAACATTCTTTAACATTTGTGATCAAGCAAAACGAGTGTAAATAACAAATAAAAAACATGTGAACAAGTAACCAACCTTCAGTAGCATAGTATAATTGGCCTCAATCAAAAAAGGTTACAATGGAAACGAGAGGAGTGCTAGGGGATGAGGTGGAGTCTGAAGAGATGAGTTTTCTTTTCAGACCGCGACAGAAAATGGGGAGTGGTGACAAAAAACTACGACTAGTCAAAAGCTATTATGAAAACATTGGCAGCTGGTCAAAATCAGTAGTTGTGAAATTGCTAGTGTGTGAGAGTGTCAGCAGCAGAGCAATCGATACCGTGCAGGTGAATGAGGTCTAATAGGGCTGTAACAGGGCTGTGTGGCCCGTAATGGCCTCGGCTGGAAAAAGGCTGATTAATAGAGGTCAAGAAAGATCATTGGCCTGGAAAAAGGATGACAGGACCACAAGGTAGAGAGCGAGAGAGAGATGGAGGGAGGGAGAAACGGGAATTGATGGTAAACATGAGAGGGAGGGAGAGAAGTAGAAGACATACAGTATAGTAGTTGAGAGAGGTTTTAACCACTTTCAACCTGCGCTCCCTATTATGGACATTATAGGCGGAAAATCTCAAAATGTAAAAAAATATGGGACACGCTTTGAGCCTGTATATATGGCTTATTTTCGCTGCACGACACCGCCATACGACGAAGTATAAAATGGAGCTTAAGTGGTTAAGTATAGTGTATTCCCTTTGGGGGTAGTATTATTTTCCTGTCTGAGATCATGAGAACTGATGGACGTTGAGACAGATTAAGACTGGGTAGATGGTGACCATTTGGAAGGATTACTAAGAGGCTTTTTAAAGGCAGGGCAACAGATCATTTTAAATGCTGGATATTCAAATAATGTGAAAAAGACGTACTTATGTTATAATTTGGCATTTTCACAAACAATAATTATGTTTTATACATTTCAGAAAAATCTGCCCCTGCCCTGCCCCAACATTCAATTATCATCCACTCACCAAATGGGCTTATGCATTATTTATTCAATCGCATAACGGCGTTGCTCGCCGACAAGAACTGATCTGATGCTGTCTTCCTACAGAGTATACATTTGTGATAAATCTGTGATTTCACACTTTTTCAACTAAGAGAAAGTATTTTCTTGCTGTTCTTCAGCTGTCACTGGCTGTGCAGCGGCTCTTATCCACTTAGCAAACACACTTAAGAATAATAGACATCCATACATCTCACTGTCACCTCTGCTGCCCCCCTGTTTCTTTCTATGTTTTTCTCTCTCTGTCTGTCTCTCTGCTCTCGCTAACCAGTTTCTCTTTCTCTTCTAATCTTGCTATCGTTTTTGCACTCATTAAGTCAATAACTTTCAATAACAATGGTCTATCTGTCCCTCATTCCATAGTGTGTATTGTGTACACACTACTAGACAGACAGTTTCCAGGCACCACACCCCACTAGGGTCAGCAGGCAGGATCTGGGCTCCAGGCACAACACCTTATTAGGAGATAAAAGCATCCAAATCCATCCACATACCCACCTCTGTGTGTGTGTGTGTGTGTGTGTGTGTGTGTGTGTGTGTGTGTGTGTGTGTGTGTGTGTGTGTGTGTGTGTGTGTGTGTGTGTGTGTGTGTGTGTGTGTGTGTGTGTGTGTGTGTGTGTGTGTCTCTCTTCCTTTGCCCCCCCTTCCTTTCCCTCTCACAAATCGTGTTTTGCCCAACTCATTCGATTACTCATCAGTGTCACAAACTGATTTCACCCAGGCTCTGTCTCCTTTCTTGTTTGTTTCTATTTTTCTCTCTCTCTCTCTCTCTCATGCTCACAACGCCGTTGTGAGCTTGTAGATCGGCTATTTTCACATTGTTGGCCTCTTTCTAATGTAATATTTGACAATTTGGCCAATTTGGTATTAAAAAGGTCCTAAAAGTAACTTTAGAAATGTGCAGATACCCTGTATACACTTAAACTGTATGCTGGTTTGTTTACCGTTGAGTGAGAAAACAATGTTGCACATTAAGCTAATTATCTGGGGACCCCCCCCCCCCTTGCCCCAAATTGGGGACCCCCAGTTTGGGAACCACTGCCTCTGCTTCCCATCTCCTCGTTTTAGTAGCTTCATAGGTGTCCATTTTGGATACGGTCATGTTCCCTCTCTTCCTATGACTCACTCATCACCCCCCCCCCCCCCCATCCCTCACTTATTCTTCTCTCCTTTCATCCACTCCTGTTTCCCTCGTGCTGCCCTCTCCACCGCTAATCCCTCAATCATTTCCTCTAATCATCCGTCCGTTAATTGCTCCCTTTCCTTTCCTCCGCTCATCACTCAATAACTTCCACGTTCCCTCTGTTCCCTCACTTCCACTTAGCTGTCCATTTTTTTGTTGTTGTTTTGTTCACTCGTTCCCTCTCTCCTGGCCTCCGCTTAGACCTAGCTTAGGCTCCTTTATGTTTGTGGTTTATGAGTACGTGCTACTGATCCTCTGGGTAACTGGAAGGCTCGCTCCAAAACATGCGCGCTCCCATTTTATTCCGAGGACCAGTGGTTCTTGTATTCTTGTATCTGTTTTGCTGAGGATAAGGTTAGGTTGAAGCATAGTTTACTGACATTACGTTTAGGAATACCAGGTGAATACTGCCGGATTTGCCCCACGGTGACTGTGTTTTGGGGCGAGCGTTTTGGTATTCATCCTCTGAACTCCACCCCGCCCGCCATGTGTCTGTATGCGGGAGCAGGTTGTCTTTGTTTTCCTGTTGTTTGATTTTACACGATTACCTTAAAATCTTGTGCTGTCTGATCTGCGTCAAGACTAATTTGTTTGAGTTTATGAAATGTGTAATTGTCATTGTTGCTTGTATATCTGCTATTTTTGAATAGCCAAAGAAATCTAAAATGACACAGATGCGTTCCCGGCTTTAATGGGTTAAGCTAACCTGCTCTCTGTTGTTGCTACAGGTACCCATGACCTGTGTGGTGTGGAGCTGCGCATCGAGGAGCTGAGACATCACTACAGGGTGGAGCATGCTGTGGCTGAGGGGGCCAAAAATGTCCTCAGGCTCCTGGGCGCCAACAAGGTCCAGGACAAGAAGGCCCTCTCTGAGGTCAGATGGGACTCGCCTGATGCATAAAATACCCAATCACACTCATTCGCAATTTCCTTTTCGTAATGTAATCCACACTCCATACAATATTGACCATATTGCCACAGGCCCAAACATAATTTCCACACCGTGCCAAAGGCATTTTTTGTCTTGGGTTGTCTCTAGTGCAGGCAGGGTAGGCAACCTTAGGCACGGGTGCCAACATTGGCACAGGGGAGGGTGATCACTCGCACACACTGGCTTAAGTGTGTCAATCTGTTGTAAATATTTTATTTTGATGTGTTGTCATAATTAAACTTACTAGACCATACCCGGTCGGCGCAGCGCATCCGTGGGGGGATATGCGCACATGATCTGGCAACCCGGGAGGCAGTTTGTCCCATAGCTGGGCAGCCGCAGCTATGGGACGACATTCTTTGACACAAAAACGCTAATAAGAAGCTGGGATTTGATTAAATTGAAAAACGGGCTTCACAGTTGTGTTCAGATGGTAATGGTCAATGGCTGTGAGCAAAATCAGAGCAATTGGTCCAGCCAGTGAGGAGAACCGGGTGTCTTCACCACCACCACCACTACAAACGCACGCACAGAGGTTACTAGAATTATAGTAGGATAGTAGGATAGTAGGATGTTGGTATGGCACACTGAGAATGAAGAAAATAAAAATCACACCCAGTGTGAAGTGAGCGGTGTTATTTAAGGTCATCACAGTGATGGAAGCTCACTTCAAAGAAAAAGTATTTTTTTTGAAGTGCGTGGTGATATTTATAGGTTATGAATTTCATCATGCGTCTCGCTAGCCAATCACAATACTGAGCAAAGGGTCTGAATACTTATCAGCCAATCACAGTACAGCGAAAGACACATTTTCACGACGGATGGGTCATGGGTCCCAACCCCACTTATAGGAGCGGCTACACCGCTCAAAAACATGGCACTTTGTGTCAAAAAGGTTGCCGACCCCTGCTCTAGTGCAACAGGATCATGGACAGCTGTCTTCTGATCAAGTTCTGTCAGAAATGATGGGCCATGTTCATGCACTGTGGCTCAAGCTATAAAAGCTAGGCCTAGCAGATACTAATACGTTGAAAACAAAGGGACTGTCATAAACTGATACCTTTTACTGGAAAACTTACTGCAGCAGGTCTCATGTGTTATAGCACAGGGATCGATATGGGGTGATATGTAGACTCAGTTTAACTGACTGACATGATGCATCTGACAAGGTGGATAATCACGATTTTTCAATTTTCCCATCACACAGTGTGAGCTCTAAGATGGCCAAAATGATATGAATTTTGATTGATTGATTATTTTATTTTTCGTGTCCTGCACACAAAGTGCCCACCCCTCATGGTTTTATAAGAAACCATTTTACACTTGCAGCATATAGCCTGCAGGCACCTGAGGACAGATTTTATTGATCCTCACAATTCAATGTTTTTCATCGATGTCTCAATGCTTAACAGCTTGCAATCTGTGCCCATGGATTGCATGGTGTTTGGAACACTTGCTTGTGTAGCCACATAGAATTTCAATGAACTCCTCTGGCCTTGGATCAGTTGCTGGTGCCTTCCCTATGTTGCACCAGAAATGGCTGATCAACACATCAGACTTCAGCTTTACTCTCTCTCTGTTTTCTGTCTACCTATTTCAATAAAGACTAACACTGTTCACTCCCAGATATCCACCAGAAATCTCAAAAATACATGCAGTCAAGTCCTTTCAAAAATGAAATGAATTTAAAAGAAATAAAACACCAATGTCACTAAATGCTAATTGAAAAAGAGGGGTGAAGAAATAAATGAAAAGGTCAAAACATTGCAGAGACAGTATACAGAAGAGCAAAATGCTATTTTCAGAGATGGAAAAAAAGTATGTATGTATACGTATCAGATCTATTTGTTTGTATTCCACCATGCTTTGACCATATGGTGCCTTGTTGTAGTAAACTGTAAACTTGTATCCTCTTTTTCATAAATGGATATGTATAAGAGACCATATTAGTAGTAGTATACTATAAATCTATATGTACTTCATGTATTTCCTTTTCCTTCCATAAAGGCCCAGTCTCGTCTGAGTGAGGCGTCTCAACGGTTGGACTTGCTGAGGGATTCTCTGGACCAGCGTCTGGCCGAGCTTCCTGAGGACCACCCTAAGGCCAGCGTCATCAAAGAAGAGCTGGTCCTGGCGTCCTCCCCTGCCTTCAGCTCCCGCCACGGCGCCCCCTACCTCCACAACCAGTACAGCACCCTCAGCAAGCCTTCACCTCTCACTGGTGAGATGCACACGACACGCATGCATGCTGATAAATACAGACTAGAGTAGACAGACCGTAACACACACATCTATACATGTGCACACATAACGTACAGGCTAAGCAGCCTGTACAGCAAGTCATGTTGAGACAAACTACTGGAAATATACTTAGGTACGCACGCACGCACACACGCACTAATGAGACAGACAAACCCAACCCTAAAGAACCAGAGTACAGCCTTCTCACTGCACACTGGTGCCAGTAAGGCACTGGTACCAGTAAGTAACGCGGGAACTTGTAGCAACTATGTAGTCTCATGTGCTGTAAAGCATTTTATCCGTTAGATCAGTGGTTCTCAACCTGCGGGTCGGGACCACTTGATTTTGGGGGGTCCCCAGATGACAGGAAAGTGACAATTTAAGGACTTTTAAGTACCTACGTAATACCAAAAAAAAGAAGAAAATTCAAAGGAAAATGCCATTACTGCCCTACAACTGTCCTGGGGATTGAGGGTGGGGGGAGGGTGGGACAGGGGTATGTAGTATATGTACATTTTGTTTGTCTTTTTTGTGATACAATATGAAAAGATTTGTATGTGCAGTATGCTTGCCCCTGGGCCTTGGCTTGTACTAAAAAACAATAAAAAGATCTTGAAAAGAAAGAAAATGCCATTACTGCATCAAAAGTAATTATCAACAAATTATACTATAAAAACTGGTCAAACACTGTCAAATAATGTAAGAAAGAGGCAAATAAAAGAAGTGCCGATATACATGCTCACAATACCTCTGTATATCTGCTACTTTCTCAATATTTATCTGTGGAACTGAGTCAAACAAAATGTATTGCCTCGACTCCTACATTTCAAGTGTCAGGGTCCCCAGTTCAAATATGATTATTTTGGGGGGTCACGGCCTGAGAACCCCTGCGTTAGATTAGATGGATCAAAGAAGCTTCCAACATTCAAGGCACTGTTTGTATACAAAAAAAATCAAAGAACTGTCACTGAGGAGTCCGACTATAGAGATGTATCATTTCCTGGATAAGACGGATCAAAGTGCTGCTTTTGGCCCAAGGCTTTGTTTTGTGTGAACAACATTGAACATTGTTTTCCACGTGTTAACAGGTACCTTACAGGTGCAGGTGCTAGGCTGTGTCGGCGTGCTGGAGGTGGTCCCTGGACGCAATAAGGGCACGGCTGTCACGCTGCCCAGCTACAGCCCAGGAGACAGCAGGTCCTTTATGAGAGGCAATAAGGGACTGTATGGCGGACGCAGCGGCTCAGTGAGCGGAAAGACACCCAGCAAGGCCGACGAGCTCTCCAGTAAGTCCACAGAGGTTCCCAAACTGGGGGTCAGGACCCCCAAGGGGATCCACAGATGATTAACTCAATGTGCAACATTGTTTTCTCACTCAACAGTAAACAAACCAACATACAGTATAAATATGTACAGGGTATATGCACATTTCTAAAGTTACAATTTTATGACTTTTAAGACCTTTTTAATACCAAATTGTCAAATATTAAGTAAGAAAGAGGCAAACATTGTGAAAATACTATTAGCTTGTAGTATGGCTATTTTAACAATATTTTTCTGTGAAACCGAGTCAAGCTAAATTCATAATGCCTACAATTCCAAGTGCTTGTTAGGGTGGGGGGTCCAGTTCAAATAAGATTTATTTTGGGGGGTCGTGGCCTGAAAAGTTTGGGAACCCTTCCAGTAAGTGTTAGTGTGTGTGTGTGTGTGTGTGTGTGTGTGTGTGTGTGTGTGTGTGTGTGTGTGTGTGTGTGTGTGTGTGTGTGTGTGTGTGTGTGTGTGTGTGTGTGTGTGTGTGTGTGCAGAGTAAAATCCACATGTAACTCTTGAGAGTATGCAAATGTAACCAAAAATTTGACGCGTAAGGGTCCATTTGGTTACATTTGTATACTCTCAGAGTCACAAATGAATACATGGGACACTGTAGATTTAACTGTGTGAAGGTGGGGGGGGGGGGGGGTTCACAAATACATAGTTCATGATGCAGCAGCTTTATCAGCAGACAGATGCATTTATCATCCGAGTAGAGTCATCTGTATCTTTTTTTTAAAGTCCTTTGCACTAAGCTGGAGCCTTTCCAAGGAAATTAAGTAGTAGTTTAAATCAATAATTGAATTGTGTTCTGTTTTCTAGAGTGGGCGCAGCTGCTACCTTTCTGCACAGCTCAGTGCTATGATACATTATAAAAGTGCTTGTGTCCGTTTTTTTACCTCCTGTGTAAAGTGCTTAGTATCTTGTCAGCATCTATATGTACCAAATGCCATTTCTTTTATTGCTGATTGCGGCATGCACGCCTAGCTTTACATGACTTTGAATGCCTCTGTTTTTCTGTGTGTGTGTGTAGCGGAGGTGAGTGCAGTACTGAAGATGGACAACTCAGTTGTGGGTCAGACCGCCTGGAGGACTGTGGGAGAACAGGCCTGGGATCAGACCTTCACCGTGGAGCTGGAGAGGGTTGGTAGACACACGCACGCACACGCACACACACCACACACATGCAAACATCCATAAAATGAAAATGTGTGTTTTTGTATGTCTTTGTTTTGGATGAATATTCATGTGTGTGTGTGTGTGTGTGTGTGTGTGTGTGTGTGTGTGTGTGTGTGTGTGTGTGTGTGTGTGTGTGTGTGTGTGTGTGTGTGTGTGTGTGTGTGTGTGTGTGTGTGTGTGTGTGTGTGTGTGTGTGTGTTTGTGTGTTTCAGTCAAGAGAGATGGAGATTGCGGTCTACTGGAAGGACTTCCGGTCACTGTGTGCTCTGAAGTACCTGAAGCTGGAGGACTTCCTGGACAACCAGAAACACAGAGTTCAGCTGGAGCTGGAACCACAGGGCCTGCTGCTGGCTGAGGTATAGAGTCTAAACCAAAGGTTTTCAACCGATTATGAACCAGGGACCACCACCCTGACTGAGAATCAACCTGGGGACCACTGTTGTGTTGGGAGGGGGGATATCAGCGTGGTGTGGGGGGGGGGGGGGGGGGCTTGCAATTAAATAATGACTGTTAAATGCTTAATTTATTTTTTTAATTCGAGGTGAATTAAATCAAGCCTCATTATTTAACTGAGATATGATAGTGGTCAAGAGCTAAAAAAAAAGTCCATATTAAACTCATGTTAACTGATTCATTGCAACTTATGTATGAGCGAACAGTCACAGACAGATTATGGCCACATTTCCTAACAATGCTGACTCAACCGGACAATCCGGTACAGTTTCCCTTGAGATTCTAACTCCCATTTCTGTGGAAGTTCTTGACATCTGACTTCCCAGTAACTGACAACATTGACTGGATCACCAGTTGAAAACCCATGGTCTAAACCAATAGAACCACAGTGCCTGCTTCTGGCTGAGGTATAGAGTCTAAAACCACTAGGGACGGCCATAGCTGAGTGGTTAGTGAGCCCGCCTAGGGAGCCAGAGGCCTGGTTGCCCCAGGTTCGATTCCAGGCCAGGCCAGCATATGTGTCGATGAAATGAAATTTGTCCCTGAGCAAGACTCTTAACCCCTAATTGCTCACAGGTTCTCATTGGAAACAAGACCGTAAGGACTTTCATGAACGACCTGTTAAAAGGAATTATCCTTATCCTTACACACAGCACTCCATGCCACCCGTGGTAAAAAAAAATAAAAATAAAGTGAATACTTTTTCCACCACTGCATGCCCCACCCATCAGACAAACTACTGTTTGCTGTGAGAGCCTGTCATTCCCAAAGCATTGGTTATTATTATGATTTGTCTGGATGTAAACTGTTTCACCTGACTATGACGGATGTATCCAAGCCAATGTCCTGGCTGTCAGTGAGTGTGCAGGCAAATCCCTGAAGTCTGGATTGTTTATAGATGGAACTAATTTGTAGTTTGAGAGTCGATCTGAGCCGTTGATCTGAGGTTTGCTGACTGGGCGATTAAACAAGCCTTGTGACCCCCAGATCAGCTGTTTCAGACAGACAGACAGACAGACAGACAGACAGACAGACAGACAGACAGACAGACAGACAGAGAGACAGACACAGACAGACATAGATAAAGCCACCACGGTTGGAATAACAATTATACATGTAGTCTATAAAGATGTTCGTAAATGGAACACAGTATTACACATCTGTGATAATGATACGTATCCAATAAAAGAGATCTAAAAAGAGTGTGTGTGTGCACGCACTTCGTTTAAACACACCTGAGCCTTGATAGGATATGTTCTCCTTTTAAAAAAACAACTTTCTCATTGTGTGGATCTGAAGATGAAATGTGCTTTTTGTGTGTGTGTGTTTTCCAGGTGATCTTCTTCAATCCAGTCATTGACAGAGTTCCCCGTCTCCGGAGGCAGAAGAAGGTTTTCTCTAAACAGCAAGGTGAGGCAGACAACATTTTAACATACTAACTGTGATCTTATCATTTTAAATGGGGCTTGAAGTGATGAGAGAATGCTTATTCGGCACAAGATATGTTATAACTATTATATATCGATTCAGTTTCCTATATAGTATGTTACAGGAAAGTGAATAGATATTTGATTTCACTGCAGAGCACAGCACCCTCTAGTGTTCGCTGATATTTTTGTCTTTTATCATTGTGTAAAGCTGAGTATTGGTAGAAGGAAGTATAGATGTCAGTTACACTAGGCACTGATTTACTTTTAGTTTAGGATTTGAGAAAATTGCTGACTTATATATATCCATGCTAAATGAACAACATTGTTGATATATTCTATTTATATTGGTATTATTGCAATTTTACTTAATTATGATTTTTTATATTATTGTTTTAGATTATTTTTCATTTATTTTATCATTGTTTTACATTATTAATACTATTATTATATTTGTTTATGTTATCCACCATTTTGAGAAAGCTCCTAAGTACAATAATTTCACTGCCTGCAGTGTTGTGATCTCTGTTCAGTAAGTAAGTGACAATAAAGCCCTTGCACAGGCTAATGGCAGCTTAATTGTGTACACATTGGTCACTGCATTGTGTTCATTTTCCAGGCAAGGCGTTCCTGCGTGCTCGTCAAATGAACGTGGACATTGGCACATGGGTGAGGCTGCTTAGGAACGCCATCCCCACCGTCAACAACACGGGGACATACAGCCCCAATGCACACAGCCTTACACTCAACGCCGGGTAAGTGTTGCACATTCAACCCGAAGGTCCATATATGCAGAAGAAGCACACGCATTCACACAGTGCCTTGACGCACATGTATACAATCAATATATGCACACCCTCAGAGTATCCCACTCAGTATTGGCCACACACACACACACACACACACACACACACACACACACACACACACACACACACACACACACACACACACACACACACTGAATACTGTGAGGGATACACTTCATATGAGGTCATCATACCCCCGCACATGTCATATGCGGGGAAAAAGACCATCTCCACCTCCCCAAACGTTCTTCCCTGTGTGTCCTTTTGAAATGCAAAGCATGTTATGCTTTCAATACCTACGTCTAACCACCCTTTTGTGTTTCTTTGTTCATTTGTTACTGTCTGCATTGCTTCATTGGTGTGTGTGTTTGTGTGTGCATATTATGTGTGTTTTCCAGGGAGATCTCGGTGGAGAAACTGAGTCTAGACAGCGACACTCCATTTAGTTCCGATTACAAGAGAGACACGGAAACGAACATTCCGGTGAGACCGACTGACAGAAATCAAGGGATTTAATTCCTCCGTGGTGCTTCTGACTTGGCCGGGTTGGTCTTGTATAGAACCCTGGGGGGGTCTATCCCCATTTAAAACATGTTAAAAGACCCACCCCTTAAACAGAACAGGCCAACCCCCGTTATCTGATAACTGAAGCTAATTTGCCGTCTTATGATGTGTCAATTTGATTGATTAATAGAATTTTTGTTTAAGTTGTCTGTAGTTTGAAGTCATAAGCATTTATTACATTTTTATATTGCTTGTAATGGGTAGAGAAAGGTGCTGCTGCCTGTCATTCACACACAGTTTTTTGATTGATTGATTACTTTATTAGTCAACATTTTTATACAATCAAGCACAAAGGTACAGTAAAGCATTTAAGCTAAAAGGATACACAAAATTGCAAATTCCATTGTGGTCCTATAACATCGATAACAGTAACATCTTCAAAACTTCAAAAGAAATACTCAATATGGTTAACCATATTGTGTCTCATTGGGTCATTAGGTTTCATTGGACATGGGGAGAGATTGGGTTGTTATGCCAAGAAGGTTGTTTGGACAGCTAGTGCCGGTTGTTGTGATGACACTAGCCGGATCCCAATACTCAAATTTCTGCCTCCTCACCTCCTCTGTCCTCCAGCATGACATTGGTGACCTGCCAAAATACTGTATGTGACCATCTTGTGGACACACACACACACACACACATATGTAATACACACTGAGGTCTTGCAATGCGATGCAAGAGTGCAGACTAGCCAACACCAACTTGAGACTCCTGAATCGCTGCCCTCCACTCCCTCCTGTCTACCATCAGGGTCTTGAGCTCTGCAGTGTTGTTAGCTCTGCTGTCGTACCGCATTGTGTCTACGTAGGTGGTGGGCCTCTTTCCCCCTCCTAGCTGTGCCTTGGGTTGGCTCTAGTGTTGATCTTGAAATTTTAGTTTCAGTCATAGTCTTTTGAATAACATTCCATTTAGTTTTAGTCATATTTTAGTCATCTGATATGTTTTAGTTTTTGTCTAGTTTTAGTCGACTAAATCTACAGCTGATCTACAAGCTCACGACGTGTTGTGAGCTTGTAGATCTGCTATTTTCAGAGCGCACACCTGAGCGCAACCAAGACTAAAATGACTAGTCTCAGTTCTACTGGATCTCTTCTCCACTAGTTCCCTCCCCAACATTTTAGTCTAGTTTGTATTTGTTGACGAAATTGTCAATATATTTAGTCTCAGTTTTAGTCATCATAGCTTAGTTTTTATTTCGTTTTCGTCAGTGAAAAAAGGTAGTCGACCAACATTTTTCGTCATACATTTGGTCGACAAAATCAACACTGGTTGGCTCCCACAGTGTCAGTTTGCTCGCCACCAGTTCCCGGATGCCTGATGCAGTGATGTGCCCAGCCAGCCTCATCCTTCTCTCTCTCTCTGACCTTGTTTGTGACCCGTGGGAGGCCCCTGTAAAGGTCCCAAGTTTCCGATGTGGTCCGCCCATGTGACACCAGGTGCCAAGGTCTTGCAATATGTGGCCTAAATACCACTAGGTTTAACTAATAAACAAACAGCAGTGAAGTACGTCAACGTCCGAACATTGCCGTTATGTGAAGGACACAACAAGATGGTCACATATTTCGGTAGATCACCAATTTCACCGTAACACCGCCATGCTGGAGGATGTAGAACGAAGGCAGTGAGATCTGAGTATTGAGGTCTGGCTACTAGGTTGTTAATTTGTCTAGTGTCAAATTCCTCCTTCCATTATGTACCTGTCTCTCATTGTGTGTGTGTGTTGTTCCTGCCTCTTCATGAATCTCATCATGTTTTTGTTTCTTTCCTTCCGTGTATCTCTGGCCTGCCATGTTCTCCTCTCCCCCTCTCAGGAGCAGTTGCCCGTCATCGAGCCCTTCTCTCCCCCAGACCTCACCCCAGAGTGTCCTGTTCAAACCCCCTCTGTTTGCAGGTGCTTAGACACACGCACGCACACACGCACGCACAATGTCTCACCAATCAGCCTAATTACAATCTGAAATGCATCGCAGAATCCAATTATACATATTTTGTTGAATTCATACCATTGTATCAGCGCTCACAACCATCTCAGCTCATAAGCAATGAATTAAAAACAGTCAGAGGGACACGTATCACTCTTTTCTTGGTGATCTCCATCTGTTGATCATCTACCATGAAGTTTGGCTTATATTCTTACTGACTTGGTCTGTCTCTCCAGTAAGCAGAGGAAAGACCCTCTCTGCCTCCAGGACTTCAGATTGATCGCTGTGCTGGGTAGAGGACATTTTGGGAAGGTACAAACAAATGTCACTGACGGGAAATTTATATGATGAGGTTTTGGCCGTTTTCTTAATTCTTTCTATTTATGCCATGATTCCTTTGTTTATTTTTGCTTAAATTCATGCTTTCACAGATACAGGTGCATAAGTTACCATAATCATAACGCAAAAACAAACACTCAAATCTTTCATAAATATTATGCTCATCCTATGTAAATAATAAGGTTGGTCAGTTAATAAAAAATGGACCTTGTGGAGACAGGTTTTCATGCCATACTGTTATTAATTCATCCGTCACTTGGTCATTAGAATGAATGTCAAAAAGCAGCAGTTATCTTTTAGATGCTAGCATGCTGGTTAGTAGAGCCATGGTCTCATTTGTTTAAGACTTAAGGTTAGCCAATTAAATGTTTGAATAGGCGTTTGTAATCATTTACAAAGCCCAGGCCTTACATTTATCTTATCAAAAAAGGACATACATTTTTCTCACTTATTATTCTAAAATCAAATGAAAAAAAATAAAAATGTCTCACTCATTCTTCAGTACTAACTCACCTATTCTAACCATGTCAAAGTCATTGACATGTACAGTATCACATCATTGATCATAAATGTGAATAACCTCACTTTGTCTTTCCCAGGTGTTGTTATCCGAATACAAGAAGACGGGCACAATGTTTGCCATCAAGGCCCTGAAGAAAGGAGATATCGTAGCTAGAGATGAAGTAGAGAGGTGTGTGGTTGTGTGTTTGTAACGGTCTGTCTATCAGAGGGTGTGTTATCATGTCCCCTTTTCTTTTTTTTTACAAGTCTATTTCTTCACAACAGCCAGTTTCTTCCCATTTAATCTATATGTTACTGTGCCTCAAATAAGTTTAATTACAGTACATCTGTGGGTGGAGCACGCTTTAACTTTACATTTGGAAAATACCAAAATAAGCACCATCTAATTATGTCTCAACGTTCCTCTTTCCTCACCTCCGTTTCTCTTTCCTGTCCTTTCTCTGCTATTCCCTAATCTCTCCTCCCACCCCCTCCCCACACACATACACATACTTTCTCATTCCCTTCCTTTCCTCTTCTCCTTGCTTTCCGCCCTTCTCTCTTCTCCTCATTACTTCCCATTCCTTCGTCCCCCTCCTCTACCTTTCGTCTCTTGTCTCTTTGCCCCTCCTCTACCTGTCCTCCCTTGTCTCTTTGCCCCTCCTCTACCTGTCCTCTCTTGTCTCTTTGCCCCTCCTCTACCTGTCCTCTCGTCTCCTTGCCCCAGTCTAATGTGTGAGAAGCGGATCTTTGAGACGGTCAACACGTCCCGTCATCCCTTCCTGGTCAACCTGTTTGCGTGTTTCCAGACACCAGAACACGTGTGTTTTGTCATGGAGTACACAGCAGGAGGCGACCTGATGATGCACATCCACACTGATGTCTTCACTGAGCCCCGAGCCGTGTATGTATTGAGTGTGTGTGTGTGTGTGTGTGTGTGTGTGTGTGTGTGTGTGTGTGTGTGTGTGTGTCTGGGTGAAACAACATAATCGTTGCTGTCGGGCAGAAACCTCCATATTTAAACATTTCAAAGAACGTTTTTTTGTGAATTAAAGCCCTACTTCTTCATACTACAGTGTCACACAAAAGTAGCAAAAATAGCTGATCCACAAGCTCACTTGTAGATCTGCTATTTTTGAGCAATTTTGCTTTTTTTTGTGTGTGAAAGTGGTTAAGTGTCTCTGTGGGTTTTATACATATTTAACCAATTTAAAGTATTTATAAGAGCTTGTGACAAAATAATAACTACATTGGATCCATTGGAAGACAGGTTTGATGTAAGACAAAGGCCTCTAGTCTAGAACAGTAAACCTGTGCACTCACCAGAAAACTACCTTTTGATTCTGTTTGCACCAACTGTCCACATTCCATTTACTGCCCTCATGCTGCGTTCACACTGGCAGATACAAAGCTACTTAGCATATTTGTAGCTTTGTATCTTTGTAGCTGAAGTTGAAACCAGCTCAACCTTTTTGTAGCTTTGTAGCAGCTACAAACGTTGTATGTATCTTTGTATCTTCATGTCTCTGGCTTCCATTGAAAAAGAATGATAGCCTGTATCTGTATCTTTGTATCTGCCAGTGTGAACGCAGCATCAAACTAGAGATCATAGAGTGTAAAAGTGATCCTGCTAGATGTTCTTCTTTAAACATATTCACACAAACAATGAGCGGTCTCTGCAAGCTGCCTTTTGTCTTACAATCTTTTTTTTATTTATAACCCACAGGTTTTATTCGGCCTGTGTGGTTCTTGGACTGCAGTATCTCCATGACCATAAGATTGTGTACCGGTAAGTAACTCATGTTTAGGACCTTCTACTGTTCCATGTGAAGGTACTATTTAAATCCTCACCTTTTTGTTCCTCTTCACACATTCCAGCGACCTTAAACTAGACAACCTACTGTTGGACACAGATGGTTATGTCAAGATCGCTGACTTCGGACTGTGTAAAGAAGGTGAGTGTGTTGTGTCGTGGGTGGTCGTTGGTCTGAGTTTGTTCCCCCAACTTAGACGTTTTTAGTCATGCACACGCACTGCGCAGTGCACAAGCAGACAGGCACGGGCATGGAGCTCACCACATCTTCATTCACTGCTAGTTCCTGCGAAGCCACTTCCATTCAGACAAAAGAGTCAAAGACAGTGTGTCACGTCACTAGCGCGACTGAGCAGAGACGCAGAGAATCTTGGGTAATGAAGGCAAAGACGTTGGCTGCCATGTTATTTGTGTCCAAAGTGGCTATTAATACCTAACATTACATAGTGGGGCTTTAAGGCTGTATAATACCTTCTTTAAAAAAAGAGTTTTGCCTATAATGACGAGGCCAAAACCAGGTTGAATATGATTAAACAAACAATGAAAGTACTAAAAGGTTGTGTCTAGATCTCATAACTCCATTACATCCAATGGAACAGGTTTTTCTTTTTACCATTTCATAAAGACGTGCTGTTTTCAACATACAAGGTTTCCAACCGCCAGCAATGTATGTATAAAACCACTTCCCTCTATAGTCTACATACCCTAATCCTTTGTTCTTCTCTCCTCCACCTTATTCCCTCCCTCCTTCAATGTTTCTCTTTTCTCCTTTCTTTCCTTCCTTCCTCTACCTTGCTTTCTTTATGCCCACATCCATCCGTCCTTCTCTCTTCCTCCCTCCTACTCTCCCTCTCTCCCATCCTGCAGGGATGGGCTTTGGTGACCGGACCAGTACGTTCTGTGGGACCCCAGAGTTCTTGGCCCCTGAAGTCCTAACGGACACATCCTACACCAGAGCAGTGGACTGGTGGGGGCTAGGAGTTCTGATCTATGAGATGTTGGTAGGAGAGGTGAGAAAAACACACGCGCGCACGCACGCGCACGCATGCACACGCGCACACACACAGCAGTTGAGTGACCACAACAGATTAGAGGACACATACAGTACCAGAGAAGTTTTCACATGAATATTTAATAGTGCAATTATACTACAGTACTGTAATAGAATATTTAGCCACTTTCAACCTGGCATCCCTATTGTGGGCATGTCATAGGTTAAAATGTACCAAAGACTGTACAAATTTGCATTTGTACAGTAGGTCAAAACAGACTGTTAGGTTGAATGATAACATTCTTTCTGTCTGTTGGTGTATGGCCCCAAAAAGGTCTCTAGGACTATAGGTATAAATAGTATAAATGCATGTGCATTTATACAGTCTGTGTGTGTGTGTGTGTGTGTGTGTGTGTGTGTGTGTGTGTGTGTGTGTGTGTGTGTGTGTGTGTGTGTGTGTGTGTGTGTGTGTGTGTGTGTGTGTGTGTGTGTGTGTGTGTGTGTGTGTGTGCACTTGTGGGTGTGTTTTGTAGTCTCCATTCCCAGGAGATGATGAAGAAGAGGTGTTTGACAGCATCGTCAACGATGAGGTCCGCTACCCACGTTTCCTCTCCACTGAAGCCATTGGAATTATGAGGAGGGTAAGAAAATGCACACACACACACACACACACACACACACATATTGCACCACACATTTCGCACCACACATTTCAACACAGAACTACATGTACACATCCTGATGTCTGATCATCGTGTGATTTGGGTCTATTCTGAGACGTGTTCTCTGAATTTGATATATCCATCTTTGAATTTGATATCTATTTTGTGTGTGTGTGTGTGTGCGTGTGTGTCATCGTGGGCAGCTGTTGAGGAGGAACCCTGAGAGAAGACTGGGCTCTGGTGAGAAAGACGCAGAGGAGGTGAAGAAGCAGCCATTTTTCAGGGTGAGAAGGATATATTTGTTTTTCCTCTTTATGCCATTCGATCCAAAACAACATGAAAAAGTCACTAATTGCAACACAAAAATTAGACAGTAAATCTAAACAGTAAATCCTCTGAACTCTGCCTACCCAGGGCTGTATTGCGACCTGTTATGGCGCCACCATGAGGCCGATTTAAAAGATTAGGGTGGCAGTTCTTCCTTGGCCTAGTGGGAATGTGCTTTGCACGGCAATATACCAATTATTAGTTTACAAACATTGAGACTGCACACGCAGGTGCCGGTTTCATGCAATCAATTCCCAACAGATCCCCAAACCTGTTGTTTTGGGGAGCGCTGTTTTCTTTTCATTCAACCACCTCTCCTGTGTTTGCTGGTGAGGGGCTCCCTAGTGAGACATATATACTTCATAGCACACCCGTGTTGCGCGCTGAGAATTGCTGACATACAAACTCACAACGTATGCGACCGTTGTGAGTTTGGAGATGTGCTATTCTCGAATTTCACAGCCGTTCTCTGTGTGCGACACCTTCGCACAATGCGATGGAGCATAAATTAAGCTTGAGGGGCTGCTGCTGCGTGATCATAGAGAGCGCTCCATCCGTTCTACTGACAGCGACTGGAGGTGGGGTGTGGAGGACAACTGCTTTAAGAATTGCTTTTATTATTTACATGCTTTTATTATTTACACACAACAGATCACAACGATTACAGATTATATATTTCAAGAGCGAGAGATCACAGTAAACATCCTAAGCATTCTTCCTCCACACTGGGAGGAAAACGGCATCTGAAAGTTTTTGATGGGATGCATTTTTACACACGAGTGCTGTGACCACGGCACTTTTACATTGCATCTTGTGAGCGGTCGGGTGCTTTTGGTGCTGGCCTGCGTGTGCATAAAGTAGCGACGCGTTGTGAGCTTGTAGATCTGCTATTTTCAGAGTGCAACACCCAAGCCCAACCAAACATAAAATGACTTTTTTTTTAGTTCAACTGGATCTCTTTCTCCACTAGTCCCTCCCTAACATTTTAGTCTTGTTTTTATTTGTTGACGACATTGTCAATATATTTAGTCTTAGTTTTAGTCATCATAGCTTAGTTTTTATTTAGTTTTCGTCAGTGAAAAAAGGTAGTCGACGAACATTTTTCGTCATAGTTTAATGCGACGAAATCAACACTGGTCCTCTGCATACTGTACTGTATGCTGGGTGTCAACTCTCTTCAATGTACTGTATGAGACCAGATCCATGTTTATATCAACCGCCATTGTTCTTTCTTCCTCCCCTTGATCACTTCCTCTTTTCTCAAATGTATTTCACATCTCACCCTCATTCTCAAACCCTTTCCTCTTCCGTCTTTCCCCTCGCACTCTCACCTCTTTCCATTCCTCTCCCACTTTCCCTTGCTCTCTCACCTCTCTTTCCATTCCTTTCTTCCACTTTCCCTCGCTCTCTCTCTCACCTTCCCTTTCCATTTTTTATCTCCCCTCCCTTTTGCCATCTCTCGTTAGGGTCTTGACTGGGAGGCACTGCTGCAGAGGAAACTCCCCCCTCCCTTCGTCCCCTCCATCGGCGGCAAGGAGGACGTCAGCAACTTTGACGAGGAGTTCACCACCGAAGCCCCGACGCTCACGCCTCCCCGGGAACCTCGCACTCTCTCCCGCAAGGACCAGGACAGCTTCAAAGACTTTGACTATGTCTCTGACCTCTGCTAGTGGACAGGGGTTCAAAGGTTGCAGCGTTCAACATCACGTGACCTTGGCACAAAGGTCATCTAGAAGGTTTTTGTGGTGGTTTTATCGGGTGGACTGGGTGTCGCTACTGACAGACTTGACCGTCTTTCTGCCACCATACTGTGAATGAATGTTGATCCATAATGTATTGTCTGTAGGCGTTGCTTGTGCTATTGGCAAAAACGAATGCTGACGGGTTAATGTGGTGCACGGCTGCATCCTGTCAAGAGAAAGGGTTGATGGGAAATTAAGTTCTATTACATAAAAAAAAAGAAAACAATGACTGTTTCCAAAGGAAAGAAAGGACTCTCATCATTCCTGCACCAAGCTCGTCCCCCCTTTCTCCATTTCTACAAAAACGACAACAATGTGACTGCTGTGCTGTATTGAATCTAATTATACCTAATTCTGAATCTTGCAAACATTATCCCTTTAAACTCCACTTTCCAATCTCCTCTGTGTCTGCGTAGTTCACAGCCCAGCCATGAGAGGAGTCTTTGTACTGTGAGACAAATTGACATTTGAGGGGACTTATGGTGGTAGTTTGGTGCATGGGCCTCTTAAATTGATGCCTTACATTTCTACTTGCTCCACAGAGAAGCTGTTTTGTTTTTATTCTGGGTTCCTTTGTATACATTTGTGATCCTCTGGTATGCAATAGGGATGATGAAGTATGTTACATAAATGGTTGTGTGTTCCTCTAAGAATCCTGAAGATGTGAGAGGAATCGTGTTGACTTGTCAAAATGATCAAGGATGCAGAAATATGAATGTGTAGAGAATTAATATGTATTCTTTGTTTGTCGTCATTGAGAAGAACAATCTTGTCAATAACATTCAATTGCTACCCAGTTCTAGTTGTCTTATGTGTCAACAATGGGGTGTAGAACCACTGCTCAAGCGAATGAGTCTGTCAATCAGATAAGATTCTAATGCGTTCACAGCAATAGACTTATCCTTTGTGACTTACTTTTATATTTGTTTTGTTAGTTTAGTTGTATGAGTGATTGTGACAATATTTTTAAAAAGGAGTCGTAGGTAATGACAAGGAATTCAAAGTATTATTGAATTTCCAGCTGACATGTACTTGCCTTTTGAGTTGGATTGGTTTTCTATTATACAGAATGGATTTTCTCTTAATTCATTATGTCATAAAATAAAAATGCACATAGAGCACACTGTCAGAAAGTACAATATGATTGGACATGTATTTTGCTTCATTTGCCATTCTTAAATTCAACCAATTTAAACGCTGAGACTTAAATGTTGATGTGATAAAAACTAAGACATATCTATCGTGCAAGAGTAAAGAAACGTGCTCTTAGTTTAGATGTACTATTATATTTCATTGGTCTTTAATCTGAAGTCACCTGTAGGTAAGCTGCTCTGGTATGTCCATTATTTTACCCACAGGTTTAAAGCAAAACAAACATTTGATCAGATATTTTGTGGCGGTCGGCTTTGTCCTGGATCACAGGGTTATCTGTGGTAAAATATTTTGTCTGTTTGAGCCAATGCTTATCTTTATAGTTTCCCATTGATTTTGTGTAGACCCTTAGCCCCATTTCATACTTCGGCGTACGATGATGTCGCGTGGCGGAAATAGCCGAGATCTACAAGCTCTCAAAGCATTGCAATATGAACATTGTGTAACGATAAGCCCTAAATGGGGACGCTGGGTTTAAAGTGGTTAAAAACATTAGTTTGACAACACCCATTTTAAATTAATTCCTTTAGGAATAAAGCCTGATTTGTAACAAATGTCATAAGTTGAGGCCACCAGTGTCCAGACTTGTGTGTCACTGTAGTGGAAGACGGGCTACTCTATAACAGTGGTTCTCAACCTGTGGGTCGGGAGCCCCAGGGGGGCCCCCTAATGATTTTGGGGGGTCCCCAGAACATGCAGTATAAGTGTATACAGGGTATCTGCACATTTCTTAAGTGACATTTTTAATACCTCCCAAAAAAAAAAGAGGCCATTACTGCATCAAAAGTAATCAATAAACTAACAAAAAGAAAAGTGAAATAGCCGATCTACAAGCTCACAACGCCTCGTGAGCCTATTTTCACATTCACATTCCAGTTCAAATATGATTATTTTGGGGCGGTCACGGCCTGAAACGGTTGAGAACCACTACTCTATAATACTATGACTCTTATGCGTCTGGAGAGATTTGTTGTGAAAGTGTATGTATGACGGTGTGGATTCTACTTATCTTGTGTACGACTATAAAAAACCATGTTAAAGAATGAGATGAGTTATTTTATAAAGAAAACCTGGTGAGAAAACCATGGCTGTGTTGTATTGGAGTGTTGTTTCAGACAGTAGAAAATAAAGATGCACAGTAAAATCCTTCAGTTAAATTAACACTCAGGATTTTACTGTGTATTTAAGTTGAACAGAAAAAAAGATCAAAGGTATAAATAAATGCACATTTCAACACAGATTATTTTTTTTATAGGATCAGACCATATGAGTAGTGTGTACTGTACAGTACAGATTAATGGTACAGATTAAACATGTATGGATGGACATGATGAAATGGACAGCTGACAATTTTAGGCTATAAGAAAGAAACATCAAACCAAGATACATATTGAAATCTACTTTTCTTTTCTAGTACCATATCTATTTCGTTTTTTAAATCATCTATAGTATCAAAAGTATTTTTTTTTTAAATCTATAAATAGTCCCACAGATTTAATTCAGACTGTCAATAATAATCTGTGATCTATCTATAGTATCAAATACCTTTTTCAAATCTACTGTATAAATAGTCCCACAGATTTCATTCAGGCTGCCAACAGAGTTCATTCTAGTGAATAAAAAACATCACGTGGATGCACCGGATGCACCGGAGAGCGTACAAATGGAACCAAATTGACCCTAACGGGTCAATTTGGTTCCATTTGTACACTCTCAGAGTTAAATTAACATTGATTTTACAATATGAATTGGGGTCCCAGAGACATACATGCCATTACATGGGGGTCGGTAGCCTAATGCATGTCAAACTGAAGGTCCTTGTAATTAAAATGGTTGAAATCACTGCTAGAGAGCCGTAAAAAATCTTCTATTATGGGTCCCTGGCTTATCTTTTCAAATGGGGGTCTGCGGTCTAATAAGTGTCTATTTGGGGGTCCTTGGCACGAAAAAGTTTGAGAACCACTGCTTTAGTGTCCCTGGCTGTCAGTCAGAGGGTTCACCAGAGGGGGGCGATCGAGAGCTCACTTGTCTTGCTGCTCAGTGAAAACTCGATGGTGCTCAATGTGTCAAGATGTCGTCGCTGGAACAGAGGCTCTCGCGAATCGAGGAGAAACTGAAGCAGGAAAATGAGGAGGCTCGCAGGAGGATCGACCTCAGCATCGACATGAGTCCGCAGAGGTCACGTCCCAGGCCAAGTGAGTGTCCTGTCCTGGAGGGAGGCCCGGGGGAGGGGAGAGAGGGAGACCAAACGGCCGGGGGAGGGAGACCATGGAGCGGGTTACAGGAGAAGGAAAGACCGTAGAGGAGAGGAGGAGGTGGAGGCTGGGGTGGAGGAGTGGAGAGGGGGGTTCAGGCTCATTTGGCTCGACAACAAATGGATGTGTTTTCAACTGGGAAAGTGTCACCTTTTTTAATGTGAAAACCACGTCATTTTTGTCTCGAGCGACACGCTCGCGCGACGGAGTCTATGAAACGAAGCCTTGTTGTTGTGCTGCTGTTGGGCTACGATGCTAGCATGCTAGTAGTAGCAGTGTTGCCAGATTCTACGAGAGAAACAAGCAAACAGGTCTATGAAAATGAAAAAATAAGCCCTACATAATCAACAAGCTCACATGAGCTTGTAGATATGCTATTTTCAAAACAAATGATAATAATAATCTTATAACAAAAGGTCATTTTGAAACATAAGAACACAAATCTGCTATGGGGGTCCGTCCCTGACACAAAATATTTTCAGATGGGGGGTCACTCTGTGGACAATACATATTCATTTGTGGGTCCTTGCCATGACAATATTTGAGAACCACTGGTTTATTAACAACATTAGGAAACAAGACAAAATAAGCAACTACACTTAAGAAACAAGCCCCCCCCAAAAAACGCAACCACCAATATTTACAAGCGACTTTACAGAAAAAGAAGCCCAAAGTGGCTTACAATAAGCGGACATGGCAACACATGCTAGCAGCTACATAAACAAACACACAGCCTTCCTGTGGGTCGTTTTTGTTGTTATTTTACACTCAACAAAGTCACTTGTCTTAATTAACGAGACACGCTTTCCATCATGTACATCCACATTCTATCAAACTGCATCATTGTCATGTATTTAGTCATTGACATCCACGTCTTAAACAGTGTTTTTGGGTAGCTAATCCTATGTATGTCCAGCCAAACATGCTATGTAGCTAACATAGTCTGCTGGCTAATGGAAGGAAGGCCTGTGTCAATCTATACCAGTGTGCTGTTTTTCTTTTCTTGTATTTTTTTTTTGCTGTGGTGGAAAGTCACTAAGTACATTTACTCAAGTACTGTACTCAAGAATAATTTTGAGGTACTTTTACTTTACTGGAGTATTTCCAATTTTCAATACTTTTAACTACATCTCAGAGGCAAATATTGCAAATTTTACTCCACTACAATTATTTGACAGCTTTTGTAGATTAGAATTATTATTACAAATACATTTATTAACCACTTAAGCCCTATATACATTTCGGCCATTTGAAAATAGCCGATTGAGGCATTTGTAAACTTGTAGATCTGCAATTTTCAAAAGATTTGAGAACTTGAAAATTTGAGAAATGGGACATTCTGCATAATGAGCACTTTTACTTTTGGCACTTTTAAGTACATTTTGATGCATATACTTTTGTACTTTTACTCAAGTACATTTTGAAATCCGGACTTTTGCTTGTAACAGATAATTTCTATATATTGCAGTATTGATACTTTTACCATGTGTAAAAGAAATTGAGTACTTTTTCCACCACTGATTTTTTGTTGTTGTCATATAATCGGTTTGCCATTTGTGCTCAACTTAACCACATGCCTGTGTGGCTGTTATTAGATGGTTGTTGTGTTAGAATAACGTCCTTTCCCCTGTTTTGACCTAAGAAGTGGAGTATAAATACTAGGTGTTAACAGCTGCAGCTAGCCAGGGATATCTGCAGTATGGAACTCTTGTCTTGTTACTAAATGGCAAGTAACTGCTGCTTTTATAATCAATGCAAGTGTAATGTCAAATGGGACACGTTTAATACATTATTATTAGCCTGTTTATAATTTTGGAAACGAATTATGCTCATGTTGGGACCTTGGAGTCGTCCGTGAGAAAAACCCAACTGCCTTTGCCAGGTAGTTTGCAACATACATGTGGTCTTTTCAACCTGGAACCATGACTTGTTATATTTGTCATTAAGAACACTGTCCTATATATTACTAGTAATAGTGTAAAATATAAACCTGGACAGTTGCTAGTGTTAAGAAATGGACCTACACCGTTCCTTTTTGGAAGATGTTCTGCCACACAGATCATCAAATATGTCTAACGCAATCAGAGGTTTTCATTATTATGCTTTAATGCTGGAAAGATGGTTATGGTGTTCATGTTATAACTGGGCATGTTAAGGAAGATGGAGAATGGATGAGTTGCTCAATGTCTGTTGTGGATTTATGATGAGCAGGAAATGTGTGTGTGTGTGTGTGTGTGTGTGTGTGTGTGTGTGTGTGTGTGTGTGTGTGTGTGTGTGTGTGTGTGTGTGTGTGTGTGTGTGAAAGAAATGAAACCATCCATCCATCTTTGTGCATTTTACCTATGTTAAGTTGGAGTGTGTGTGTGTGTGTGTGTGTGTATGTGTGCACGTGTATCTGTCTGTAATGGCAAACAGTGCAGTAATGTGTGTGGTGTGTGTATATATTTTCTCTCCACTGTCCAGTCATCGTGATCCAGCTCAGTCCTGCTCCAGCTCCTTCCCAACGTGCAGGTATCATTCATCCATCTCTCTCTCTGCCACTGCACCCCTCTTTATCTTTATCTTTCCCCCCTCCACCTCATCCATCGCTCTCTCAGTGCCACTGCACCTGGGGATGGGACGATATGAAAATGACATGCCACGGTTATTGTGGCAAAAATAATTGCGTTTAATGATATTATCGCGATAATCAAATTATGCTTCAAACTTAAAATGCCTCTTTTGTTTAACCCCCAGCAACCCTATTCTGGAGGGGAACGTTCGCCAAAAATAGCCGATCTACAAGCTCGCAACGCGTGGTGAGCGATAAATTAAAATCTCTGTGGTACGATTATTGTGAGCAGCTTTTTATCACGATAAACGATAATAACGATTATCGTCCCATTCCTAACTGCACCCCACTTTATCTTTAACCCCTCCTTCTCTCATGCCTCTTTTTATACCTCACTTCTCAACGTCACTATTCAGTCCATTAGAAAATTCTGGTCACAACGTTTTAGAACACAAACGATAGTGACAAAAATGATTATAGTAGTTGCCTATTTTTTCACCTGATTATTATTTAAGTTTTTTTTACCTCTAGTCTGTTCTGTATGCTCATGCAAAAAGGCAACTTGCTGTAGTACACAATCCTAAAAGAGTGTAAGTGTCCTCGTTTGTTTCTTTATGCCAGAGTAGTGGACAGTGTCCGTTTTGCATTCAACAAACGTAACACAAATATTGTATCTCGCATAGACTGTCCAGATATTCTGCTACCAATACATAGGACTCAATACAGTAGTCATAACATTCATGGAGGGCAGTTTTAAAGACCGGGATTAAACCTTATTACACAGGCACACTATTGCAGCCTGCTCTATTCACAATCACAATCCGTCATTCTATTTTAAATAATGAAGAGGAAAAGACTGTAAACGTAAATGTAAGCTTAATCCATGTGAACCAATGTAGGCCGGCAGTTATTTGCAGTATGCACCCTGTCAGTTTTGCCTAGTGCTGCTCTCACCTCCTTTCAAATCTCATCTTCTCTCCATCTTTCCATCCTCATTACTCTTTCTGGGTGCCAGTGTGTGCCAGTGGCAGGGCAGTGTGTCTGTGTGTGTGTGTGTGTGTGTGTGTGTGTGAATTGTCTGCATTTGTGTGCGACTCGTGTGAGATTATTAACCCTTGTTTTATTGGAGTGGAGGCAGAGAATCACGGTGCATGTGGCTTTCTGCACGGCAAGTTTTATTTTTATTTTTCTCTTGGTTATGTTTTGTATCACAGTCTCTAATCCTGATTGGTCTCTCTCTGCAGGAGTCCCCTGACCAGTCTAGCTTCACACTCTCTCCCTGTCTCTCTTTTTCCCTCATTTCGTCTTTGACCGCTGAAGACCCACTTCACTCGTGTCTGTCTTGAGTTTGACTTACTGTGTGTCTGTGTGACGGCCCTCGTCTCTGCTAGCCACACCACATGTTTCTCTCTCAGTGAACAGTTGGATGTTGTTTGTCGGTTCCTCCTCCTCTTGTATTTATGGCAGCACTGTGGCAACAGGCGGCGGTACCGTGCCCACGTGGCTGATGCATGCGTGAGCATTGCCTCCCTCCTATGTCTGGTCCTCCCGTCTGTCTGTCTGTCTGTCCTTCTGGAGGCAGCTGTGGAGATGTGGCGATTTTGTGTCTGAGTTTGCCTGTACAAACTAACCCCTCCTCCACTTAACTAACTGATTCTCTTCTACAGGCTGATCGATCCACAGGTGACTACAAACACCCACTGGTACTCTCACGGAGGCGAGATACCAGCTGGCCTCTTTAAAAAATAAGAGAGAAGCATGCCATGGTCTCTCTTGTTCCTTTTTTTGGCTGCATTTGGCTCACTGCTTGTGTTTTTTTTAATCTTGAACTTGCTTAGTTTATGATGGTCTTGTTCCTGACGAAGAGGTCCTTGTTGTCTCTTTATTCTCTTTGTTTGCCACTGACCTGCTATCTGAGCGTTTGGTTGCATGATGGGTCGATGCTAACACTTGATGGCCGAGTGGTTGGTTGTCCTTACTTAACCAGACTAAATTGTTTCACCATTTACTACCTGCATTTGAGAGTTAAAGAAGCAAGTTAGACTAACTCTGCAATGATCCTGGTATTATATTTCAGGTCAAGTAAAATTTGGCCAGAGAGGAACTATCATAAGTGGGTTGCTTTTAGTCTTAAGAGGAACATTCATTCAGGACACCAGTGCAACAAAAGGGCTGTAAGTGGGATGGAGGGGTCATACTCTGTTTAAGTATTATGGATCTGGAATGCAATAAAGAAGGCTATTCACGCTCAGTCAGCAAGGATACTATACTGATGGAAACTAAACATCATACTGATAGTGCCACACTCAGTCTTTCTCATTCTCTCTATATCAGTCAGTCTCTCTCATCCTCTATACGTAAGATTCAAGGCAAGTTACACAATCACCAAAACACAGAATTATAACGTAGCCTACCAATCCATCTTGTTTACTGCATTTGATTTATTTATTTATTTTCGAAGAAAGAATGACTAATATTGACAGTTAGAATGTAGCCTTTTCTGGTTCTCTTGCTGCCACTGCGAAGAGACAGATTTCAGAAACCTGTTTCGGTGTCAGAAAGCACTTTCTCAAGCACGTTGGCTTTTGGTGTAAAGCCCAAGTCTCTACAAATTATCTTTGTTCCACAAGTCTAATCGCTTGTTTGTCCCCATAGCGCTCCAGCTGCCCCTAGCCAATGACGGAGGGAGCCGTTCGTCATCGTCGGAGAGCTCGCCACAGCACCACAACTACCCCAGCCGCCCACGACAAATGCTCAACCTGCCCACGCCTCAGTATGGCCTGCAGAAGAGCCTAGAGAAGTATGTAAATGCATAGGCATGTGCATATCGTTACATTGTATCTCCGTATTTAATGTTTTTACTCTTGATAGCAATGATAATCTGAATATCGAGTTTTAACCTTTTCACAAAAAAAAAAAACGTTTTAACTACCTAACAACAAGAGTTTGCACACACACACACACACACACACACACACACACACACACACACACACACACACACACACACACACACACACACACACACACACACACACACACACACAAATGTACACAAACTTGGTGCATAATCCTGACTGAATGTGTGTTGTGTGCCAGTGCGGAGATAGACCAGAAGCTACAGGAGATCATGAAACAGACAGGCTACCTGAAGATTGACGGCCAGGTGAGATCACACTCACACTCATGCTACAGAAACGGTGCACACACATGGACCTCGACACGTAGTCATTACATGAAGGAAATCAGTGTGAGCTGCCACTTAAAAGTGGTACTAAGTAATAAAACTGCCACCATTGTGGAATCTTGTGTTGTAAATATATATGTCCACTGAAGTGTTTCTCTTCTTTATTTTTCACAATGAAATTTGAGTATTTTGAAATACTAATACACTAGCCAGTTGCTTTTTCTCAACTAAACTACATGGTAAAATCCTAGTTACGGGTCCATTTGGTTACATTTGTACACTTTTAGAGTTTTATAAATGGATAAATAAATTGTATTTTACTGTGAATGATTCTTGATTTTTACCGGTGTACTGTGTTTTCACTGTGTACTGTACCTGTTTGCCTATACACAGCGATATCCAGCCGAGGTAACGGACCTGATCAGTGAAGGGGAGATAGGCAGTGGAACGTGTGGACAGGTTTTCAAAGTGCGCTTCAAGAAGACGGGCCACGTCATCGCTGTGAAAGTAAGACCCTTCACTGTATCATCTAGCCTCGACCAGCTCAGTGTCGCCGGGCTTCAATCCCCCCGGCCGGGTCATACCAAAAAATGGGACCCAATGCCTCCCTGCCGGGCACTCAACATCGAGGGTTGGATTGGGGGCAAGTCCCTGCGACATACTAGTGTCATGTACATCAAGCTGCCTCACGCTACCGAAATAGGAGATAGGCTCCTGTCCTATGGGCCACAAGCTACTTAACTTTTACTACTAGACCTAGATGTTTACAGAAATCCCAGTATTGGCCTGGCGGGCCGGGCACCTAGGCTCCAAAGTAGCCTGACAGTGCATCGCGGGTTCGAGTCCTGTTCCCGACGATCTTCACTGCATGTCTCTCCCCATCTCTCTCTTCCTGTTTCCTGGCCATCTCCACTTTCCACTATAAATAAAGGCAGAAAAGCTAAAAAATATCTTTAAAAAAGTGTATTGAAAATCCCTGTATTGTTGAAAGGCAGGTCCATGTTGAATATGTTAATCTCGGTTTACCTCATTCCCTGACTGAAGTCAAGGAAACAAAACGTTACTCTCTCTATCTTTGTGTTCTTTTTTTCTTTTCTCTTTAAATGTTGTTCTCTCTCTCTAACTCTCATTCTCCTTGTTTGTTTGCTAACACAATGCCAGTAACTATACCATGTAGTCACGTCTTCAATTAAACAGTTGGTGTAATTGTAGCCATTCTTCACAATTAGCCAGCCAATCGACACCACATGGGTCCTTATTTGTCAAACTACTAATGATACGCTTTTGCACATATGCTGTAAGCACACTTCCAAGCCTTTAAGTTTGGTGTCAACTAAAAATACCACAAGAAGGAGCATGATGGTGTTGATGGGAATTAATTAAGTATTTTTTTATTTGTACCTTTTTTTTGGGGTGGGTGGTGGGTGTATGAGTAGATTATTAATTAGTATTATTACTAGACTGCAACGATGGAAGTCTGGAATGATGCAAGTTAGAAATGCATGCCCCACCTGGTTGTGCAAACCTGTTGTCAGAGTACCCGTTTGTGTCCCTTGTATGCCCATGGACGTCCATGTCAGGCATGCCCAAATATGAAGTCTAGGCCAGTCTATGACATGTTGATGACATCAGCGTAAAATATTGATAAATGGCCTGGGTCCTCTTTTTCTTGGAAGTGTTCTTGAACCTCTGCATAATGGAAGACCCTTATACTGATACTGACTTTGGGACCACCGAGTCCGGCGCCTCATCCACCTACCCCACGCAATGCTCTGCCCTGCGCAAGAACGGCTTTGTGGTGCTGAAGGGACGCCCCTGCAAAATTGTGGAGATGTCCACCTCCAAGACCGGCAAGCACGGGCATGCCAAGGTTAATATGGTCGGTATTGACATCTTTACCAACAAGAAGTATGAAGATATCTGCCCCTCCACCCACAACATGGACGTCCCTGCCATCAGTAGGAGAGACTACCAGCTCCTCAGCATCAGCGATGATTTCATGTCTCTGATGGCTGATAATGGAGACATTAGGGAAGACCTGAGATGTCCTGAAGGTGACCTGGGCAAGCACATCTTGTCAAAGTTTGAGGCTGGTGAGGAATTCATGGTCTCTGTGCTGGCTGCCATGGGAGAGGAGTGCGCTGTGGCCATCAAGGCCATGAACAAGTAGGAAGAACCTTGCTGCGCAACAAGCACCGCCCACCACCGGCCTCCTGCATTCTCATTTGGTTCTGTCACCAAAGCGACGGCCTTCACGGACATCCTCAATTGTCCTGTTGTCATAACCCCCTCAATCGCTGTTACAACCTTGTTTTTTTTCCCCCCCACAGTGGCTCACTAACTGCAAGTGGTCTTTAACGCCTGAATCACTGAGGTTTTGTTGGGCAACATTCTACTTTATGAATGGCAGCATGCAGGAGTATACACATTACACATGCCAGTGCCCTTCCCTGCCAGGCAGTTGGCAAGCTGGAGCTGGTCTCTGGGCTCTGCTCAGTATCTGCTCACTATTCCTAATGGTTGACATAGGTTAAATGGAGAGCACGAATTCTGGGTATGTGCAAATGTAATAGGCAAGTAATGGAAACAAACATTTCTTTCATCTTTATTTTACTTTTATATGTTTGTCACCAGCAAATGCGTCGCACAGGAAACAAAGATGAGAACAAGAGGATCCTCATGGACCTGGATGTTGTGTTAAAGAGTCATGACTGCCCTTACATCATACAGTGCTACGGCGCCATAGTTACCAACGTGAGTATACACTCGCATGCCAATGACACGATTATGCTTAACCCAAAGTGAATCATAGCAGGGGTACTCGAATACAAATCTTAAAAGAAAAAAATGTATGAGTCAAAGGTCCAGTCGGTCAAGCCACGTATCTACTCATGTATAGACTTTTTTTATTTATATAACGACTACAACTAACGTATATCACTGTTGTGTATGCTGCTGCTGTGTGTTGTCTGTGTTTTGTGCATGTGCAGACGGACGTATTCATCGCCATGGAGTTGATGGGGACGTGTGCTGAGAAGTTGAAGAAGAGAATCCAGGGACCTATCCCTGAGCGTATCTTAGGAAAGATGACTGTAGCGGTAAGTGGCAGCGAAAGAAGCACCTATACACTAGAATGGGTACAGTGGGTCGCGGTGGTGGCGGTGGTAGGAGCTGCAGTTTGAGGTTCCTGGTTCAATTCCTCATGGCTTAGTGATGAGGTGTCCTTAAGCAAGACACTTAATCCCTAACTGCACCAAAGCAGGTTGGTGCCTTGCATGGTTGCTTCTGCAATCGGTGTGAGTGTGTGTGTGTTTCGGAGTTGCCCACAAGTCTCGAGTCTTAAGCCACGAGTCCGAGTCGTGTCACAAGTCTTTTTTTTCCCTCCTTTTTTTTTCTTAATTTGTTTCTTAATTATTTAAATACGATGCAGTCTAAGGCTGGATTAATGAATGAATGAATAAGTTATTTCGAACATTGTTTAAAAAAGACAAATAAATAATTAAAAAAAACGGAAGAAAACAAAAACAGCAATGTCCGAAAAGGACCGTAGGACGAAGTCTAAAACGTATAAACTCCTACCCCCTTTTTCACTGGTAATTTTCCCAATTTTTCAAAATGTATTCACAATCTAAACATCTCCACTGCATGTTAAAATAACAATAAACAATAAAATTAACCGCAGTAATAACGGAGATCAAATAAAATAAAACCAACCCTACTACTAGTAGATACTCTATCTGAAAAACAGCCAATCCAATGGGCCGACAACGGGCCACATTGCAACAGGGATGCCAGGACTCAATAGGTCAACACGGCCCCCCCTCATCCAAATACCTCTTAAATATGATATTTTGATATTCCTTCTTGAAGTGATTCATATTTGGACTTTGTTGTACCTACACACTCGGTCCATTCCATAAATTCACTCCATGAACTGAAATGCACATACTTTTCAATGTTGAACTCAATGTATTTTGAGATTAAGCTCTCGTCTTAAATTGTAACCCCCCTCTCTATCACTGAACATTTTTTGTATGTTACCTGGCAATAGCTTGTTTATTGCTCTAAACATAATTTGTGCAGTCTTGTATTCGACAAGGTCCATGAACTTCATGTGAAAACACTATATTTATCCAGTTATGATGATCCACAAACCCAACCCAAAATGAAAAATGCACTGAATTAATGTTTATCACAATAGTATGGCTGCTAGTAGTTTAGTTACTTTATTAAGGTGTTTCTTTTTGTCAAATATGTTTTGAGAAAAAGGTTAAACAAAATGTAGGACATGAGAAAAACACGGTTTACATTTTCACTGTGAATGAAAATAAATACAACAAATGATACTGTAGATGTACTGTTATGAGAATATTATATACAGTGACTGATCGAGTCTGGTAACCAGATCCTTCTATCCTGTAAACTTATCATAAGTTTCATGGCAGTATGCACCTTTATTTCATCATGTCTACTGTAATGCTAGAATTTCCCCCCATGAATCAATAAAGGAAAATCCATTCATCTACTACAAATGCTTAAAATACTGTACGTCCCACAAATATGACTAAGATATCCCTCAAGATAAATAGGCTAAGTCAGGGCTACTCCTGACAAAGAGTTTAGGCCATCATCTAATCAACTTATATTAATTAAATTAAAAATGTCCCTTGATGGGAAAAGAAAAGGAAGAAACCTTTGGGAAGGATCACAAAAGAGTGGATACCCTTCCAGGTCAGACAGACCTGGTAGGTGCCAAGTGGGCAATATTTAAATGTAAAACAAACAAGAATAAAACTGTTAATGACCACAGACCATTTTCAATGTATTGAAATGCGCTGCATTTTTATTTTGTCTCTTTTTGGTCTCTCAGATAGTGAAGGCGTTGCTGTATTTGAAGGAGAAGCACGGTGTGATCCACAGGGATGTCAAACCATCCAACATCCTGCTGGACGCTAAAGGCCAGATCAAGCTCTGTGACTTCGGCATCAGCGGACGCCTCGTAGACTCCAAAGCCAAGACCCGCAGTGCCGGCTGTGCTGCTTACATGGCGGTGAGTAAAGACAAGCCTTGTTATTGAGTCACATAACATATAATTGTTTTCATTTGATACACTCATGATACACTTATTCATACACAAACAAACATTTATTTCCATTCAACACACATTTATTTACATCCACATCCACAAAACAATAGAAGTAGTTAACAAACAACTGCAATGCATTGTGCGTCTTGTACTTGTACTTTTAATAGTATGGGAGCTATTAAATTCACAGCCATTCATAGTGGTTATGCCGACTCGCATGCAAATTATGTGTGAGTGTAAAAGTTGTCATTATGCGGCATAATGACATATTTTCTCTAGTGCCAGTTCCACAATAATTGAGATGTATGATCATGAAAAATGATCAGCCACATCAAAGAATATGCCATTAACTGGCATTTGTTTGAACAGCTTTGTGAGGAAATGGAAACGGGGTATCCGGGAGGAGCCAGTTATCACACACACATTCACAAAGACAAATCAACTGAATTTAAGTTGGCAGATAAAGTGGCTGAATTTGAAGGCTGAACTCTGGGCATGGCAAATGAACAGGGACATATTTGACATGTTCCAAACATTAGCAGAGATTTAGGGAGAGACTGAGACTGTGCCTTCCTTCCCAGCTGGCATGCCATCACATACTGTAGCTTTGTTGTCAGTGGAGTTCAAGCATTACTTCCCAACCACAATAGCACCGAAGTGCAAACTTTGTAAATGAAGAAGGAACTAGAAAAAGTGCTCCTCGGAGCACAGGTCTCCGCCAGGTCAGGTAGGCTATTCTGGCCTCCTGGTGGCGCTATAATATGCCAATGTGAAAAGGGTGCTATTTCTTCCTAGGCCTTTCATGGCAATCGGACAATGCATTTATGATTTGAGGCATTTTGTTCTAAAAATGTGTTTTGCTAAATTAGACCTGCTGGTGGCGATATAACAGGCCAATTTTAAAAGGGTGGCATTGTTCCTCAACATAGTATGAATTTGCGTGCAAAGTTTCACCGCAATCGGATGCTGTGTTGATGATTTGCGGCATTTTGTTCAAAACAAGCCACTACTGGAAACTTTAGATGTGAATCTTAGCCAATCAGGATGGAATATGAAAAATCAAACAGATCAGTCTTGATCACATGACTATAGAGATCATGTGTACCGATTTGCGTGAAATTTGGATAAAATGGGAAGGAGTAATACATTTTTCTTTTACATAAGTTGGCCTCCTGGTGGCGCTATAAAAGGCAGATGTGAAAAATGCATTGTAAAGGTTTTTCCTTGACCTGTAGGGAGTGTGCATACAAAGTTTTATACAGATCTGTGCAGTTATAGGTGAAAACACAAATCGGCCTGTTATAGCGCCACCATGAGGCTGATTTGAAAAATTTGAAGTGGCATTTCTTCCCCGGCCTAGTGGAATGTACCTGCAAAATGTCAGGGAAATTGCATGCTGTGTTCATGATTTGAGGCATTATGTTTGAAACGTAGCACTCCTTCAAACCTTTTTAGCCAATCAGGATGTAATATGAAAAATCTGAAATACCCGTTTCGATTGATGACTATAGAGATACTGTGTACCGATTTGTGTGACGTTTGGACAAAATCTGTAGGAGTACTGTCAAAAAAACAGTTTTGCAAAAAGCGGCCTCCTGGCGCTATAACATACCAATGTGAAAAAATTGAGGCAGAGGTTCTGAATTGGCATCCAGGGAGTGTGTGCACAGTTTCGCTGCGATCAAGCCAACGGTGCCGGAGATTAGCTGGTGACGGACAGACGGACGGACGGACGGGCGGGGTGCAAAACATACTCTCTCGCCATGCCTTTCGGCCTGGCGGAGACAACAAACCAGAATAGCCTGTAGTTAAAAGAATAACGAATAAACAGCAAATATCCCTATTATGCAAGCATAGAGTAAAATTCTTAATACATTGTGGGTTAATAATTAATATATATTTATAATCTATTATTTCAATTGGCGACCCTCGTCCATAACTTCCCAGTAAAGTGTCCCAGTAAATTAAAGTGTGTGTCTGTTTTGTGTCCTTGTGCAGCCTGAAAGAATAGACCCTCCAGACCCCAGTAAGCCTGACTATGACATCCGGGCAGACGTTTGGAGCCTGGGCATCTCTCTGGTAACTGTTGTTTACTTGATATTGAAACTACTATTACTTTCATCTTAACTGCCTTATACATTTTATAATCAATGATGGTTGGTCCTTTTCGCAGTAGATTAACATAAAGAGTTGATAAAATATGCTATATGAGTACATCAGCTATTTACCTGATTAGTGGCCTTGTGGTTAGAGATTAGGAGGTCAGGGGTTCATTCCCTGGCTGAGTCATACCAAATACTTAATTATTGTACCCAATGCCTTCCTACAAGGGTTGGATTTGGGTTAAGTCCCTGTGACACACTAGCGTCATGTCCAAGGGGTGTAATTGTACATCAAGACGCCTTATGTTAAGGAGATGGGCTTCTGGATCCATGTTATAGCTGCACCTGTCCTTGGTCTTTTAGATTCTATGAAACTACTGTATGATAATATTAATGAGTCCCAAACTAGTGTCTGTGCTACCTCAAACTGATCAACAATGTGTTTGAAATAAATAATAGAGCAGAGTGGAAAAAGACAGATCTCTGCATACTAGTGGGTCTGGGTTTTGTTCAGCAATGTTTGAACCAGGATTAGTTTGACAGACACTATTTTTAATTAGTTTCAATCATGATGTTTGTTTCTGACAGGTGGAGCTGGCCACAGGACAATTCCCCTATAAGAACTGCAAGACAGACTTTGAGGTTCTTACCAAAGTGCTGCAGGAAGACCCTCCTCTCCTGCCCCTCGGCATGGGCTTCTCCCTCGATTTCCAGTCCTTCGTCAAAGACTGGTCAGAAAGCACTTCAAAGCCACATTACATCTATTATTGAATGTTATCATTTCCAAATATGACCCTGTGACATGTACATCATATTTTCCCCAACAGCCTCACAAAGGATCACAGAAAAAGGCCAAAATACCTCAAGCTTCTGGTAAGTCACTCGGTCAGCCTTTTATTACTGATAAGTGATCAGCAATAAAAGATGGTATTCAATCTTTATTAAATACCATAAAGATAGTTAGGAATTAGGTGTATTGGAAGGTAGTCAAGAACAGGTTCCATCTGATACAGATTACGCCTCCTCTAATTACCGTTTTACTTGCGCCAGTGTTGATTTTGACAGCACATTTTGATTTCGTTTTAGTCATAGTCTTTTGAATAAAATTTCATTTAGTTTTAGTCTAGCTTTAGTGTCATAAGATTTTAGTCGACTAAATCTACAGTTGATTTAGTCGACTAAAATGTGTTTTGGCGGGCCTTAACGGTGTCGTAATGCCTGATTTTACACTTGATTGCATGCTGAAAATAGCAGATCTACAAGCCCACACACGTTGTGAGCATGTAGATCTGCTATTTTCAGAGCGCAACACCCGAGCGCAAACGAGCATAAAATGACTTGTCTTTTTGTTCTACTGGATCTCTTCTTCACTAGTCCCTCCCTAACATTTTTGTCTAGTTTTTATTTGTTGACGAAATTGTCAATATATTTAGTTTTAGTCATCATAGCTTCGTTTTTATTTAGTTTTCTTCAGTGAAAAAAGGTAGTTGATGAAAAATGTTCGTCATAGTTTTCGTCCCACGAAATCAACACTGACTTGCGCTCCTACTTGTGTTACAGGAGCACAGCTTCATCCGGCGCTATGAGGTACTGGAGGTGGACGTGGCGGGTTGGTTCCAAGCGGTGATGGAGCGCACCGAGTCACCACGTAGTAGCCAGTGTTACAGCCACCAGCACCAGCTCCACTCACTTTTTAGCAGGTAGCCTAGCCCTAGCCGTGTCCCGCTCAATGTTGGCTTAAGCCCCAGCGCTAGCCTAGACTAGCATTAGTTTAGCCTAGCGTTAGCAAAAGCCTAGCGTTAGCATTTCCCGTCTGTCCACCCGGGAGCCTGCCACCTGGAACCTGTTACGAGGAGAGAGAGAGAGAGAGAGAGCATGAGAGATGGATGGAGACTCACCCGGTTGGCTCTGGACGGATGGACTGACGGACGGATGGATTGATGGGTGGAGAGATGAACGGATGGATTGATAGATGTGTTATTGGTGGGTTGCTTTTATTGACGTATTTAATCTGGGCAGACAGACACTGGGAGTGGGGGAAGAGCACACTGTAATTAGTTTCAGTCGTTAACTATATCACGGCACGTTATATTACATCACAGTCTATATCCACACAGTGCATGTACAGCCATACACGTCTCAGCTACATTCATTCAACACAGAACTATGTTAATACACGAATACTGTTAAGATTATTCAAAAAGTCATTCACCTACTTGTCTGACTCCGGAAATCATCCTAGTGTTGGATCGGTCAACAGAGTAGTCATTACACACTGGAACAATGCATCTGCAAAGCTAGCTTGTGTGATTTATTTGATTTTTTTTTAATTGTCTCAGTTTGCCTATAGTCTCTAAGCAGTTTTATGATATGGTCCAGTGCAATTTTAAGTTGTCAGGTGTTTCTGCTTTTACACACTCTCAGGCAGTATGTGTGTCCTTCTGAGTGTGCACATGTGTATCAAGATACAGTCGTTCGTTGTTGTTGTTGTTGTTGTTGTTGTTTTTTGAGTGGTGCTAGCCACTCCAAGGACTGACTTTGTGTGTGTGTCTGTCCGTCCGTATGTTTGAGCACGGCCTCCGTATGTTTGAGCACGTAAAAGTCAGTAAAAACATTTTAAAGTACTTAAATTTAGTAAAAATAATTTAAAGTCATCAAAGTCTGTAAAAAGTAACTCATTTAAGTCAAAGCACTTGAAAGTTACTAAATTGAGTAAAAATGCGCACGCACATTCACACGCGCGCGCAAACACATACATACACACACACACACACACTCTAAAACGACCAATCTACAATTTGAGTAAACGTACTTTAAGTACTAAAAAGTAACTTAAGTGAGTTAGAATATTTAAAAGATTTTTGTGCCAATATAAAGTTATTTTAAAGCAGTCTTAGGCTAATAATAGCTTAATGAAAGGAACTCATGAAAGGCACCACTCTCTTCACACTGGGTGTGATTTATTTTTGGATACATTTATCAACTTCACACTACAGTTCTAATACACAATTAGATGATACAATTAACACTTGAAAACAGTACGTTATTATTTTTTAACTGTAGGGTTTTTAAAGTAAGCTGTAAGTTCATATGATTATCATTGGCTTTTAAATAATATTTTAAAATGTACTTTTGTCTAGCAGCCGTGCAATTGGGAAAACAGTGGAAAATGCAGAAAAAAATAGTATTGCAATGAGCTTTGTAGAGTAGAGTGTAGGAGTGGTTTAAGTTTTCGTTTTTTGTTCAGTGGAACTAAAAGAGTGTTACAGCTGGCAAGAAATGAAGGGATACAGATAAAGATAAGAGTGGAGGTCGTCTGAACATGACCAGCTCTGTTCATTTGTTTGTACTTGGCAGTACCAGAAACAGGAGGGTGAAGGCTCAGGCAGGTGTATTGGAAGAGAAGAGAGAGGCTGTGTGCTTATTGTTGTCCAGCTGTTGGTAGCATGTAGAAAATGAAGTGCAGGACAGAATAAAAGGGGGGAGTTGTGTATTTTTACAAAGAACACAATGTTAGTTGATCATGTTACCGGTGGAGCACCTCTCGGTTCTCTCTCCTTCCATATAAATGCACTATTTACCATTCCCCTCTCTGTCTCCCTCTGCTGTTCTGTGCAGTGTATTGCTCCACGGTGTCATCAGACCAAAGGCGGTGTGCAGGTAGTTGTTGACAAAGGGTGTCGGGAGAGCTGGAAAACTAGCTACACGCATGAAGAATGTGTGATGTATCCTAGTATCCACGCTAAGAGAGGATGTTCATGTGTCTAATCTGATAACTGTAGATACCACAGATATACCACAACCATCTACCACTACCATGAATATGGCCCCAGGTCAGCAGAGAGCCCTTCTATGAATCCCGACTACAGTTATTTGCTGCCTAACCTCTTACAGGAACACAGCCTGATAGATCTGCACAATCAAATCTCCCACTCCCACATGCATGCACCAAGCCAAATCACAGAGAGCTGACGGCGAACGAAGAGAGGGTGACAACTTTGGAAAGTCATAGAGAGAGAGAGAGAGAGAGAGAGAGAGAGGTTGAGGGAGCATTGAATGTTGACCGATGGCAGAATGAACGAGGATTAAATAAATTGCAGGACAGGAGAGGATGGAGTGAGGCGAGAAAAGGAAGAGAATGTAAAAGAAAGTGTGCTGGAATGTAGAAGAGAGGTCAGACTGAACCTGAGAACAATCTGGACGGCAAGAAACGTGTGTGTGCGTGTGTGTGTGTGGAACAGGTGTGACGAAACGGTGGCCTACATTTTTCAGGGCTGCCAACTTCAGAAGCTAGCTGAAATTGTAAAAAAGCTTTTGTGGTGTTACTTACACCAACCTACCAATTATGATTTTAGCCAGTGACGTAGCATTTGTTTTTGTTTTTATGTTTGCTGTTCAAAGTACTATATTATTTATTTACATTGCTACTGCTGCTACTTTTTATTGCTTTAGACGCTGCTGTCAATTATTTTCCCCAAAGGACAAATGCTTTTTCTTTATTTTAATTTAATTTTAAACCAAATAAGTGAAATAATGCAATGTCTACACTTTACCAAATACAAAAAAAAGCAAGTCTAAAGATGGCAAAGGAAAGTAAGGAGTTGGACACTTGTCAGAGAAGAAGGTGCAAGGAGGTGTTGTTGTTAGATGAACAAAACAGGCTGGCATCAGCCAAATTACTAACCCACAAAATAGATACACATGCACACCTCACCTGAAATGTAACTATATGTGTGTGAAAGTATTTAGCCATTAATATCACATCGCACTACAGAACTGTACAGTGTATATTATATGTGGGGGGGGGGGGGGGAGGAGTTGCCTGTCTGTCCAGATCTAGAGTTGACCTCTTGACCCCTTAGTATACTCTAAGTATCCTAGTTTGCGAGGTCACCCATGTCGGAATAGCATATCCCACCACTCATCCGTTGACACTGTCCATCCATCCGTCTGTCTGTCTGCAGCTTGCCTGCAAGCTCGTCGACCTTGACAGTACACACCAAAGGTGTCCACAATGAAACAAAAAATATGAAAGAGCGTTGTTATTGTTGTTATGACTATTGTTATTGACATTATAATTCATTACTATGATATATACAAAACCTCTCTATAGCTAGTTTGGGGAGGGCTGGGGGGGGGCAGAGGAGGCATATTAGGAATAGCTTTGCTTGTGTATGTATGTATGTGCGTGTGTGTCTGTGTAATATGCAGGGTGAGACTGGTACTCTTGACACTCAATTTGGAGCCAAGCAATCAGGCCAACAAGTTGTCCATTCTGTCCCGTCACGGGTAAGACGTGGGCTCTACCTAAATAAGAATATTTAGCCAAATTGTTCCGTTAGCTTAGCTGTTGGTTGGGTTTATGTCTTGAATTCAGGGACTGATTTTACAACGCCTCTCAAAGTAGGAGTAATGATCTGGGACCAGAGCATCTCTTCAAGAGGCTTCTCTAGTGAACTTTGCTAATTTGGGGGCCACATTTTTGCCAATCATGATAAATGATAGTGTCCGTTACAATCTTGTCTAGACAGATGTTATTCAAATCCTCGCTGGTATTAAATCTTTTTGAGATGTGGATATGTTGCTTGGCTCCTTCAGTTGTACTGAACTGTGGACTGAGGATCAGATCCTAAATGGGTTTTAAGACCAGGTCACTTAATTTGAACTGAAAAGTCTTAGGAATATTTGCAGTCCTAGTATAGTGATTCTCAAACATTTTCATGTCGAGGAACTCCAAATTGATACGTATTTGGTCACAGACACCCTTTTCGTCAGGGACAAAAAGGGTCCCTAGTCAGGGACCCTATAAGAAGATATTTGTTGTTAGATTTAGTACAGAATTGTACAACTGTCTATACTGTAGATGGGGAGATATTAGTGGAGAGAGTGAAACATATGATCTTAATAATCATTCTTATACATTCTCTCATTGGGCTATCTTCTTGCCGGTGAAATAATGGTGAAAACAAACTGTTGGCTATTTTGCCGGGAACTCCCTCAATGACCCTTTAGGGTCCCCAGACCCCACTCTGAGAACCACTGTCCTAGTTGATAGTGCCTGCTGTTTCCAGGAATTTCATTCTATTAAAAGAAAATCGAGTGTCTTGAGTAGCTGGCGTTAACCTCAAATGTCCCCTAGATACAGTCTCCTATCAAGTTTCTCTTGTTTTGATTTTTGTTTTCTAAACACAGACACACACACACTGGATAGTGGTCTGTTTGTGTTTATTTAAAGTTTTGAAACACTTGATGGGGTGATGGTGCTGCACGTGGCCCCTCGTCAGTTCAGGTGTTCTTTTTACTAAGACTGGCTTGACTATGTGTGTGTGCGTGCATGCATTCCAGGGACAATGAAAAATAAATCAATTGGAATACTAATCCTGCCTTGGGGCAATACAGGCACACACAAAATGTATAAACGTAATGTACCATTCTAGACAGCAATGCTGGCTACTGCCAATAGTGGCTTTATGTGTATGTTAGCTTGGCAGGTGCAAGGCCAGCTCTGTAAAAAAGAAGAGACAACATTATAGAAAAGTAGTTTGTTAGTGTGCACCTGCGTTGTGCCTTGGCACTGAGGGAGTGTGTGCGTGTGTCATAACCCATCTGTAAAGTGAACCAAATATAATTTTCACTATGCAGTCATTCAAACCACATCAGCTTGCTTCAATGGAAAAGCCTCCTGTATATACATACACACATGGTGACACTGGAGTCAGATGTAAGACCTTTTCCTTTGAACCCCGACTCCTCCCCTTCGCTGTGTTTATTAACATCACGCCTTCAGCTAATTCACAGAGACGAACAGACCGAGGGACAGAGTAATGGATGTGTTTTGAATGAGCTGACGAAATATTTAAGGATTGTATCGGGGTCTTGGGTTGGGGGCAGAGTTGTATTTTAGACTCTGGGTTTTTGTAGTTTGGGAGATCTACATAAATGCTGTAATTAAAGTATATCAATTGCATGTTATTTTCACCGCTGTAACTGCCATTGACTTTAAGACAACGGTTAACGGTTTGTGGGGGGGGGGGGGGGTTGTACAAAACTTTATTCTTTATTTATGATTTTTACACATATTATATATTCTGTATTTCTTTTCTTTTTTTCTTTACAAAAATGTTGAATTACGTACTTCAGAAAAGACACACTTTTGCCTTTTTATGTTCTCAACTTGCTATTTTTGCAATATTACCATTTTCACTTTGGACCGTCACTAGTTCAGTTTTAGCGAGGAGGTTGACTTACTCCATGTTTCTCATTAGAAAATAATGTCTCATCTTGGTTAGACCATGTCGTTATGTTTTGTTTCCCTTCACATACTGTGTGTGTGTCTTTTGTTTTGATAGAATAGCTGTGTGTGTGTGTGTGTGTGTGTGAGAGAGTGGAAGACGGAGTGGCGAACGCGTGTTGGAACCTTTTTTCTTTGTCTACCAAAAGTCTTTATTGATGACGATTATTACCTTTTATTTTTGTCTATTTGTTTTTTATTATGATTAGATTTTTATTGTATTCAGGGCAATGATGACGCCAAATTGAACAAAGAAATTGCGGGGCAGAGTTCCTGATAGGTGGGATAGTGTGACAGCTCAAGAAAGTATGGTCATTCTGTCAATGTGTCATCTTTAATGGAGCTGTTCCTTTTCACAGAGCTCTGCTCACCTCCCCACACCACCATGTCCAAACTACATATATACACACACACATACATATAATATATATGTATATATGTGTGTATGTATATGCTTAATATATAGTATATATAAATTATATATGATCATATATCATGATTGATTTCTTTGTTTTCCCAGTTAGGGTCATAATTGGCCATTTGTGTGCTGTTGTTCTGTTCTTTTACATCCCAGCCCATCCTAGCTTGACAGCCCCAAACTTGTAAGGGCTTACTTTTGTTTTGACAGAGTGGGATGGAGTGTAGAGCAGAGAATATTGGGTGGACAGAAGGCGTGTGAAACTTTTTTTTCTTTTTTTTATGTCACAGAGTATTTTATCAATCACAAATCTGTGGCTTGCAGAGAAAGAAAACGATTTGACAGTGTATTTTTTTCACTGATATTTATTTATTGGTCGCCTATTTTTTGTTGTATCTTTTGTTGTTTTTGTTTTCTTTTGTTGTTGTTGTTTTTTTTTGGGGGGGGGGGGTGGAAGACACAATGTAGATGAATAGTCTTTGGCATTTTGCCATTGTATACAGAAGCCAAAATATTTAATTCAGCCATCACACTAACAAACCAGCTATACAGTGAAGTCAAGTACAGGTTTAGATAGACCTGCTGTATAAGGTACACTATCATTGGCTTGTGTATAAGGTGTTGGTCAGATCTATTGGATGTTTCCCAAGTCTATTATGTCATTTACTGTTAGACATTCTACTCATCTGCCCCAAACAAACTGGGTTCATGGTAAAAAAAAAAGAAAAAAGAAGACTAGTCACAGCATGGTGTAGATATTTAGTGCTTTGATAATACTCCTCAGTTAGCTTGTATTGTTTGAGACTGGGATTGGTTTTAATACGCAAGTGCTGAATGCCAGCTACAATCCTACAGCGGACTAGACATTGAGTTTTTTGGGGGGTATTTTGACTGATGACAATTACTATTATTACAAAGTGTTGTGATTGGCTAACTATTAACCTGCACTCCCGGCCAGCAAAGTGGAAAATCAGCCCTGCTTTGAAAAATGTAAAGATTTGTTAAAGAACGATTGCTTGTGTCCACACGGTTTCTAAATGCAGTTCTTAACTTAGATTGCATGACTTGCTAGTTTGCAGGGTGGGGGAACAATGTATGTAAAACACAGCTATTGCAGTTCAAAAGCTTTTTTATGTATGACACCATGGATATCTTGTCTTGGCCGTTGTATCAATCTACACAGCTTTACTGTCTCACTTTTTTTTTTCTCTCCCCCCGGCTGATTTTATTTCCCCAATCTCATTTCAAACTGAATAAATGCCATTATATTGTGAATACCTCAGGATTTTTTTGGAGAAAAACAAACAATAAAACACTTAAAAATTAAATAAATAAAAACTCATAAAAATGTGTTGTGAACGTGTGCTTATTATCACTCAGTCTTCTCATCTTAAAGAATGGTGCCAAAGAGTTTTCCTTTATTGAGACAGGACAGTGAAGAGTGACCACAGCAAACCGGGCAGAGAGGAGAAACCCTTTTATATGACACTGTTTTGTTTGTTTGGTGGTATAGGTGGGTCTGGGACAGAAGTACAATTTGTCTTTTAAAAGTAGAGTAAAAGATTGCAAAAAAAAAATTAGGCCTATTCAAGTAGCCTACAGATACTCGAACATTTTAATGATGTACAGTACTCAAGTATGGACTTTGTTACTGTCCACCACTTTAAATAACCTTGTAACTTTGGAAGCCAGTCATAGCGACTAGGAATAAATAAAAAAAAAATCACACCCAGTGTGAAGTGGGCGGTGTGGTCACAGTGGTCATCACAGTGATGGAAGTTCACTTAAAGAAAAGTAATATTTCTGAAGTGTGTGGTGCCATTTATTAACAATGAACAATGGTTGTCCACAATGGGTGATTCACTTAAAAAAAAAACATAAATGTGTTTTTTTAAGTGCATAGTCCTATTTATAGGGCTATGCACATGTGTCATGTGTTCACTGGCCAATCACAGTCCTGAATAGGGGTTGGGGGGTACAATGGTGGCCAATCACGGTGCAGGGTTAGGGGGGTGCAATGGTGGCCAGTGATTTGCATTGAATGTGCAGGGTTAGGGGGGTACAATGGCGGCCAATCACAGTACAGCGAATGTCGATGTCCAAACCTCACATATAGGGGCGGTTGCACCGCCCAAAAATAGTGACCAGGTAGGAGCTGCAATACTTATTTTTATGGCATATATGGCCTTTTACTGGTACCACTGGTATATTGGTCTGATTGGTTCATAATGTTTGAAATATAACCGCCAAGAATGAAACCAAGGCATTCTGAAGCAGAAAATACCATCCAATGACCAGGTAGTAGCTGAAATCACTTTCTGATTGATTGATTGAATT